>NW_026652280.1:69594681-70077993 GCF_009828535.3 Hylobates moloch
ATATATATATATATGGTTTTTTTTTAAGACTGAGTCCCACTCTGTTGCCCAGGCTGGAGTGTAAATGCATGATTATAATATTATATATAATAATATATATAATATTATATATTATAGTATATAGTATATATTATAATATATAGTACACACACACACACACACACACACACACACACACACACACTCATCCTCTTCACGGAAAGCTGTTTCTCTTCTGGCTTGGAATGAAACCTAGCTCTTTCTGTAACAGTCTCTGGAAACTCTTAAGCATCCTGAGGGCCAGGGGTGCGTGAGGATGGAGGAGGGTGGTGAGCAGAGGGAAGTGATGGCCCCTCCTCTCTCCACCCTCACAGGCTCCATCTTCATGCCAGAGCCCTAACTCCTCTAAGGGCCTTGCCATTCAGCAATTTCACTGCCAATGGTGTTAACGTCAAGGCCACCAGTCCTGCTTCTCAGCAAGATAGTATGGGAATGGGACGTGGCTTCTACTTCATGTTGTTTTTGTTTTCTTCTTCTTTTGTTTTGTTTTGTTTTTGAGATGGAGTTTCACTCTTGTTGCCCAGGCTGGAGTACAATGGCGCAATCTCGGCTCACTGCAACATTCACCTCCCGGGTTTAAGCAATTCCCTTCCTCAGCCTCCCAAGTGGCATGCGCCACCACGCTTGGCTAATTTTGTGTTTTTAGTAGAGATGGGGTTTTACCATGTTGGTCAGGCTGGTCTCGAATTCCTGACTTCAAGTGATCCACCCACCTCAGCCTCCAAAAGTGCTGGGATTACAGGTGTGAGCCACCGTGCCCGGCCCCTACTTCATGTTTAACATGCCTTTTACTTGAAAAATTCTAGGAACTTAACTTACAAAACCTAAATATCAAACCAGGGTGTCCAGTGTGCCACCTCAGGAAGGAATGCTGAACAACTGATTTACATCTTGTTGCTGCTGGCCAGGCCACGAGGGAACCCTTGACACAAGAGAATCATGGCAGCCAGATATGCTGACCTGCATCCCGTCCCCTCAGTGCTCCGCCCTACTCCTATTATCAGTTCCCACACTTTGCCTAATAAAAAAGCTTTATTTGGCTAGGATTACAGGTGCGAGCTACCGCACCCAATCCTTACTGCACTTTCTTTTCTTTTTTTGAGACTGAGTCTAGCTCTGTCGCCCAGCCTGGAGTGCAGTGGCACAATCTCAGCTCACCACAAACTTCGCCTCCCAGCTTCAAGCGATTCTTCTGCCTCAGCCTCCCAAGTAGTTGGGATTACAGGCACA
This sequence comes from Hylobates moloch, assembly GCF_009828535.3. Taxonomy (NCBI): domain Eukaryota; kingdom Metazoa; phylum Chordata; class Mammalia; order Primates; family Hylobatidae; genus Hylobates; species Hylobates moloch. The sequence continues at coordinate 69,595,951 of NW_026652280.1, forward strand.
CACCAGCACTACTGGCTAATTTTTATATTTTTAGTAGAGATGGGGTTTCACTGTGTTGGCCAGGCTGGTCTTGAACTCCCGACCTCATGATCTGCCCACCTCAGCCTCCCAAAGTGCTGGGATTACAAGCGTGAGCCACTGCACCCGGCCCCTACTTGCATTTTCAACAGCACTTCACCTGGAGGATTATTTCTCCCTGAAATTCTCGTTTGTTTTGGGACATCAGTCTCTGCTGGTATTCTTTGCACTTCTCTGACTGCTGCTTTTCCAGTCTTCCGGGAAGTGCTTGGTTCTTTGTCCCCGCCCCTTTTTGGTCCAGGCCTACTCTCTTTACCATGTACTATGTACTGACCAAGTGCTGTGTGTTCACAGATGTGCTCCAGACAGACTAAAGCACAGTCCCTGTCCTCAGGGAAATTTCAGGGAACTTGCAGTGTGGAGAGAAGTAGAATGTAAGGGAATCATTGAAATACAGTATGACATACGAAACAACAGAAGCCTTTGTTTAGTCCAGAAGTTGTGCAAAAGACAGGGTGGACTCTCCCTGGAGCAAGGTCTGGGAAGGCTTCACGAGGGAAATGAGGGTAAGAATGGCCTTCACAAATAGACAAGGATAGAAAAATTATTTCAGGCAGAGAAAACATTCCCAGGGCAATGCCAAAAAGGTAGGCAGAAGTAGATTCACACAAATAGAATTCTGAGCAATTTGCAAATAGCATATTCCTCTATTTCCATGATTTTCAACCAGGGCAATTTTGTCCTGCCCCAGCAATATTTGGCTATGTCTGGAGACATTTTTCATTGTCACAACTTGGGGGGAGTGAACATCTAGTAGTTTAGTAGTTGGAGGCCAGAGAGGCATCTAAACACCCCACAATTCACAGGACAGGCTCTCACACAAAGAATTATCCGACCTAAATGTTAATACTGCTGCCATTGAGAAGTCACGTTCTATTTTCACTTCAGTCTGAGGAGTCCAGCTCCAGGCCAAATTCTATGTGTGATTTTTCAGACCTGACCATAGGTGGTTATGTTAGAAACAAAATGCTTGTTCCTCAGTGCTGCAAAGAAATAGCACTCAAACATAAATTTAATTTTCTCAGCAAGGCAATTTTTACTCCTATAGAAGGGTGTGACTTGTGAATGAAGTAATGGTGAGGGCACACCTGGACAAAGGAGGGGAAGGGGTTCTTATTCCTGACGCAGGTAGCCCCTACTGCTGTGTCATTCCCCTGTTGGCTAGGGTTGGACCTCACAGTCTAAGCTAATTCTGATTGGCTATTTTAAAGAGAGCAGGGGTACCAGCCAGAGTGGCCGGGTGGGTAGTTTGGTGAGAAGGGTGGTTACTCCGGATGATTCAGGTGAGAGCAGGGGTGACTCATGTCAAAGCAGGTGACCAGGGGAACAGATGTGAACTACTGATTAGAACTGGCAGGAAAGTTGTTTACTGAAACTAGAGGCAAGGGGGCGAAGAGAACCAGGAAGTTAAACTTTAAAATGAAGAATCAAAGAATAAGAGAGCTGAACATACTGACATACTGATTCTTTGAAGAGAAACTTGGAGTTCACTATATCTAACAGTTACAAAGGTATTTACCTGGCAGGTCTCTGAGGGCTGGGGAGCTGCACTTTCCATCCTAGCCTTGCTGCATAGCTGGTGCATTGCAGTTGTACAAGGGAGTTGCAGTCAAAGACTCAGAAGTGACCCCCCACCGCCACCCCGAAGCCGGGTTCTTAGACACATCTGCAGGCTTAGCCTAGGTACCTCAATTTTGAGGTGAGGAGAGGTGCCTCAGGTGAGACCACCTTTTTCCTTTTATAGATATATAAAGTATATTTTTATATATATTATATATATATTTTTTTTGAGACAAAGTCTCACTCTGTCACCCAGGTTGGAGTGCAATCCGCCCCCCTCGGCCTCCCAAAGTGCTGGGATTACAGGCATAAATCACTGCGCCCAGTCATTTATTTTATTGTTTAAAATAAAAAATAGAGACAGGGTTATACCATGTTAGACAGGCTGGTCTCGAACCCCTGACCTGATCAACCCGCCTCAGCCTCCCAAAGTGCTGGGATTACAGGCATGAGCCACGGCCCCCCTTCTCTGGGGCGCTTTGAAGACATTTTCCCCACTGGGACTCAGTGTTTGGTACTTTTCCGCTCCTAGCCCTCCCCCGCTCCCTCCCCAGGCCCCCAGGTCCTGGCAGCTGAACCGGCTCTGACTCAGCTCTAGACATAGTCACATTATGCAATTATTTGGTTTTCTTTGTCTTTGAATCTAGCAGGCACTTAATGATTTTAGAATTGAATGAATGAGAACATGTTTTCATTTTCCAGATGACAAACCTAAAAGAAGTCATTAACAGGATGATAGAATAAGGCTTTAAGAAATTTTGTGGACAGCTTGGCAAAGGAAAATGTAATTTGGGCAAACATAAAATCCTCCATTTAGGCCTACTAAAACAGTAACCATAGAAGTGTGGAATGCAGCCATTCCAGGAATCAGCATATGGAAGTGCTAGGACTCCCTGATATTTAGGAGCATGTGTGAGGCAGGAAAACAGGGTCTGGAGGCAGGGAACATAAGGCAGGGGACACTTCGGCTATCACAGGAAATATCCTCTCCACAGTAAATGATTTTACAACTTTACTTCATGCTCTTCATTTACATAGGGCACACCCCTTTCCAAAAATTCTGTAATGGGGCCCTTGAGCCCATTTGCTTGGGCCTGCTGCCACACTGTGGAGTGTACTTTCATTTTCATTTTTTTTTTCTTTTTTCTTTTTTGAGACGGAGTTTTGCTCTTGTTGCCCAGGCTGGAGTGCAATGACAAGTTCTCAGATCACTGCAACCTCCGCCTCCTGGGTTCAAGCGATTCTCATACCTCAGCCTCCCAAGTAGCTGGAATTACAGGTGTGAGCCACCATACCCGGCTCTATTCACCATTCTTTAGAAGGGCCACTGACCACAGGGAACATGTGTAAGGAACCAAATGAGTGAATTAGGATGCTTATCTTGGAGAAGGCAAGAAACAGCAGCAAAGAGCAAGATGATGTGAAGACTTCTTAGGAGGAAGGGCCTGAACAAAGCTGCATTTGCTACAACTCTCATGGAACAGAAGCTTCCAGGCCACACACTGACATGGGCCTCTTGTGAGCCTTCAACCTAATTTTGTGTTCATAATTGTTATTCTTCTTCCTGAAAAAGTGCTTCCCAAATTGAATAAGGTTAGCCCACTAACCAGTTCTGGGTCCACCCTAGAGCCAGAATGAGTCTGCCTGACTCCGTAACTCCTTAGGACAAAACAAAGGCTAATAATGGAAAATTACACTGAGGCAGCTGGGCGCCGTGGCTCACGCCTGTAATCCCAGCTGCTCGGGAGGCTGAGGCAGGAGAATGGCGTGAACCCGGGAGGCAGAGCTTGCAGTGAGCCAAGTGAGCCACTGCACTCCAGCTTGGGCGACAGAGCAAGACTCCGTCTCAAAAAAAAATTACACTGAGGCAGAACATTGCTCAAGATCTGGAAATTCTCCCAGTCAGCTCTATTAAAAATTGGGATGGGCTGCAGAAAACCCACGAGCATGTCACTGGAAGTCTTCAAGTAGAGGCAGAGTGATCGCCTGCAGGATGTTGTAAGAGGAGCTGATGATCTCTTCCAACTCCAGGAATCTGAATCTATAAAATAAGCTGTAGAGCATTTAGAAATCATATTTTAGCTGTGCATTATAGCGGGCATCCCAAGTTCAGACATGTTGTTAGCATTGTTTAAATTGCTGTAGTACTATAAAGTAATGCAAATACATATTCAAAAGTATTCAATATTTCAGAATGACCTTTTCTCAAACATTCACCTTTAGGAAGTTACTGAATTTAATTGGCAATACACTCCTAATCTCCCACTCCTCTAGCCATGCTCTTGGATACTGGATTACTTGCTCAAAAATAGCCTAGGTTGGCCGGGCGCGGTAGCTCACGTCTGTAATCCCAGCACTTTGGGAGGCCAAGGCGGGCAGATCACGAGGTCAGGAGATCAAGACCATCCTGGCTAACACGGTGAAACCCCATTTCTACTAAAAAAATACAAAAAAAAAAAATATATATATCTATATATATATTAGCCAGGTGTGGTGGCGGGCGCCTGTAGTCCCAGCTACTCAGGAGGCTGAAGCAGGAGAATGGCATGAACCCAGGAGGCGGAGCTTGCAGTGAGCCGGGATCGTGCCTCTGCACTCCAGCCTGGGCGACAAAAAAAAAAGAAAAAAAATTGAGAAAGCAAGTAAAAGGGCAAAAACAGAAAACTGAGACAGCAAGGACTTTAAAGGCAGGAGGCAGTGTGGAGGCCAAAGCAGCTCCACCACAGACGCCGATCCACCATGTTGGCTTGTGATTAACTCCTATTCCCAGAAGCCTCTAAGAGTTCCAGTTTATGTGTTGCTCCTTGTGTAAGAGCAGGTACTTTACCATAAATCCTGCCCTTAGGTCAAACAACTGTGATATCATATTTCAATTGTCCTACACATCTATTCTGAAGTATCTACACCCTTTCCCAATGGTGTGTAAACCCTGGGTCTGGGGATAATGGCGCAGGGTCTACCATCTCAACTCGCAGTGACCAGAGACACAAACCTGGCTTCTGTTTGTAAGTCCCTATTAAATGTTTCTTTCTAAGAAACTGGATTTGTTAGCCTCCTTTTTGGGCCTCTCAGCTTCCTTGGATTTGGGGGGCAGGTTTGCATAGACCTGCTCACCACAAAACAGGTAGCTACCAACCTTAGGGTTAGGGAAACGGGCAGAGGTTGAGGTTGTCAGAACCTGGAAGCTGGGAGGAGGAGTGTCACAGAGCTGGGAGCTGGACCTCTGTGCAGGGCACTGCTGCGGCTGCCATGGCAGGCTCAGAGGGGGACCTTAAGGAAAGGGTGCTTCCTGGCCGATGCTGTGACTTCTGCAGGGCACAGGGAGTCTGGCTCAGAGTGTGGGGAGAGCTGGAGGGAGGCCAACAAGGACAGCAGGTGAGCAGGTCCCTTCTCCCTCTTCCAGCCCCTTCCCCCGCCATCTCCTTCCCGCACTCCTCCTGCTAGATTTTAACAGGAGTCAGCTGCCAAAGGGAGACAAACCTGTCTGCAGAGTCTTAGCCTCAGCATCAAATTGCAGAGCAGGGGTGGGTGGTTTTGAGCTGACAGACAAACGCTTAATAACCAGCACACCAAGGCTGGGCGCGGTGGCTCACACCTGTAATCCCAGCACTCTGGGAGGCCGAGGCAAGCTGGATCACGAGGTCAGGAGATCGAGACCATCCCGTCTCTACTAAAAATATAAAAAAATTAGCCGGGCATGGTGGCACATGCCTGTAATCCCAGCTACTTGGGAGGTTGAGGCAGGAGAATTGCTTGAACCCGGGAGGCAGAAGTTGTAGTGAGCTGAGATTGTGCCATTGCACTCCAGACTGGGCAACAGAGCGAGACTGTGTCTCAAAATAAATAAATAAATAAATAAATAAATAAATAAATAAATAAATAAATAAATAAAATAACCAGCACACCACTCCTGCCCACACACACAGGACAATGTCTGGACACCTTGGGGTGGCTGATGCAGCCCCTCCTGACCTGGCCTGCTCCCCAGCCCTCCCGCCTCCCTCTCTGAAGGAAGCCTCTTTCCTGTCTCTCTAGATCTGGCAATATTCACCTCCCTTAGGTTCTGCTGCACCTGCTCAGGTAACTATGAAAGCACCGGAAACACTTCTCATTTATTGACTAACACATCTGTTTCCCCTACTAAAATTCCCAAGCCCTGGCCAGGCACAGTGGCTCATGCCTGTAATCCCAGCACTTTGGAAGGCCAGGACGAGAGGATCACTTGGGCCTAGGAGTTCAAGACCAGCCCTGGCAACATAGCAAGACCCTGTCTGTACAAAAAATTAAAAAATAAAAAACTTAGCTGGGTGTGATAGCACGCGCCTGTGGTCTCAGCTACTTGAGAGGCTGAGATGGAAGGATCGCTTGAGCCCGGGAATTTGAGGCTACATGCCATTGCACTCCAGTCTGGGCCACAGAGCAAGATCCTGTGTCTTAAAAAAAAGTGTTCATTTAGCCCAGGGAATAGATTGCACACCTCAGCCCTTCTAGTCTGGGGTACCAGCCATAAGATAGAGACCGGGCCTAGGTCTTGGATCTTATAATTGGAAGAGAAGTGACCTGCTTCTTTGCCTTAGATTTTTTTTTTTTTTAAACAAGGTCTCACTCTGTCATCCAGGCTGGAGCTGGAGTTTGGTGGAATGACCTTGGCTCACTGCAGCCTCAACCTCCCCAGCTCAGAGATCCTTCCAGGTCAGCCTTCTGAGTAGCTGGGACTACAGGTGCACACCACCACGCCCAGGTAATTATTTAATTTTTGTAGTGACAGGGGTCTAGCTATGTTGCCCAGGCTGGTCTCAAACTCCTGGGCTCAAGTGATCCTTCCACCTTGGCTTCCAAAGTGCTGGGATTACAGGCATGAGCCACCCTGCTGGCGGGGCCTTTTTTTCAGAATGATTATTTTCTATTGTTGAGATGTAGCTGATGTGAGCTGGCTTCTTGGTAGTCTTGAAATAGCCTGTATTTTTTACTACAAGCAAGTTATGTCAGACCAATTTTTATTTTTCCTCTCCCAAGAAACACAATCAGTCCACGAGTGAAAGCAGCCAAGGGGCCCTGAAGAGGTAATACAGATTGTAGACCACTTTAGTAAATACCATGAGTTTGTTTTCATGTATCTAATTTACCTTCGTCTTTACCAAGAACTTTTTTGTTTGAAACACTCTTGCCCTGCACTAAGATTTTCAATATATTTCCCTCCCTTTTCTGAGCTATTAGCCTCTCTCTTCTGTGAGACGGAGTCTCGCTCTGTCACCCAGGCTGGAGTGCAGTGGCGTGATCTCGGCTCACTGCAACCTCTGCCTCCTGGGTTCAAGCGCTCCTGCCTTAGCCTCCTGAGTAGCTGGAATTACAGGTGCGCGCCACCAAGCCCCGGCCAATTTTTGTATTTTTAGTATAGATGGGGTTTTACCATGTTGGTCAGGCTGGTCTCAAACTCTTGACCTTGTGATCCACCCACCTCGGCCTCCCAAAGTGCTGGAATTACAGGCATTAGCCACCACACCCAGCCCTATCTTCTTACCAATTTTATTGTGCCGTACTGTATGTGATTATCCCCAACCAATTGTTTAAATCATATAGTCTAGCCTATTATGTGAATGGGCACCTACTTAAATCTTGAAACTCTTCACCTGGATTGCAATTATATTCCCCTCTCCTTTAAAAATCCTTATATGTCTCATTGGTTGTTCTTCCAGATTCATTTACCAACCACCACACTCTATTAGAAGCCAGAGTTTATGGGGTTAGAGCTGGAAAACTGACAAAGTAAATTTCCTTTAGTATCTCTCATAACATTCCAAGTCAATATGATGCTTCATGTTAAGCAGTGCAATCACAGCAAGTAATAAGACTGTACATACCAAACCACATTTAGCTTGTTGTCTTCAAGTTTTTGGTAGAGTCTAGTGCTGGGGGTAGCAGGAAGAGAGAGGGGACACAGCATGGCCAGTGCTATATAGCATGGAATGCTTTTAACAGAGAACAAAGTGTTTGTACTAAAAGGCAGGAATCTGGGGCTCAGTAGGAGTTGAGTAACTGAATTGCTATGAATGATTTTCCGTCAAAATCTAAATAACATTCCAGCCTTTGCCAGCTTCATAGGGGAATTAGATAGTAGGAATGCACTGAGTTTGTGCTCCTGGGAAGACTCCATGACTGGAGGAAGGCAGGCAACAGAAATGAGGGCAGGGATGTTGTTTATCTCCGTCCAAGCACAGGAGGCCCCGGGTGGGATGACAGGTGGGATGACCTCTGTTTACTGGTGGCCCAAAAGTATACCTACACCTTCAGGATGAAGTGTGCTCTGCTCCTCACCCAAAGGTTTACTTTTGGAAACCTTTAACTGAAGTACATGCACATTCAGAAGAATACATGTATCCTGAACATACAACTCACTGGACTGTCACAAACTGACCAAACCTATGCAACCAGCACCAGGTTAAAAAGATATTATTTTATTTTTATTTATTTATTATTATAATTTTGGAGACAGGGTCTGGCTCTGTCTTCCAGGCCGAAATGCTATGGCATGATCTCAGCTCACTGCAACCTCCACCTCCCGGGTTCAAGCGATTCTCCTGCCTCAGCCTCCCGAGTAGCTGGGATTACAGGCGTCCGCCACTATGCCTGGGCTAATTTTTGTATTTTAGGTAGAGACACGGTTTCGCCACATTGCTCAGGCTGGTCTCGAACTCCTAACCTCAAGTGATCCACCCGCCTCGCCTCCCAAAATGCTGGGATTACAGATGTGGGCCACCGCGCCCAGCCAAAAAGATATTTTAATAATATGAATGCAACTCTGCATGTGCATGAAATGCAAAGGTGACAGGGTGTTATGAAAATGTCTCCCTTCCCTCTATTTTCTAGTCACCCAGATTTCCTATTAAGAAAAAAAAATTGTCATTAGTTTCTTAACCAATGGGTTTTAAACCAAACAGACTTCCTGACATCTGTAAGATCTTGGCTTGGGCTCGCGGCCTCGGTGAGGCTGGAAGGCTCTTTGTGTGACTCAGGACGGCGCTGGACAGGTGGGCTCTGGCTCCAGCTCCGGCTGCAGCGCCCTCCCCCAGTCCCAAGCCTATCCCTCGGGCGCCGGCCTGGGCTGTCCAGCGAGAGCGGGCGAGGGGCAGGGCCCCGGGCTAGGTCCAGGCCGGCAGCTGGCATCAGGGGGCCCCGGGTGGGAAGACCGGTTGGGGTAGGGGTGCACAGACCCGGGGAATCTGAGACGCAAGGTTTCCGGCTCTTGGCCGCTAGTGAGGAAGGCTCGGGGCCGATCCTGGCCCAAAGCAGGGCGCCGGGCCATTGTCAGTCCTGGGAAGGGGGATTGGGAGGAGCCCGAGAGGGGTGGCCTTTCCCTGGGGCGGTGTGGAAGAGAGGCAGCACCTCCAGGCGATGAGTAGAGCTGGGCCCTGGCGGGCTGCCACTGGGGTGTCTCTAGGGCTGTTCCTCTGAGGTCTGGAGGTGGTCCTTCGGGTGTGTCTGGGGTCAGCCCCTCTAGAATCTGGGGGCGGCCTCCCGGAGGCCATACTGCATCACGTAGTGGAGGTAGTCAGAAGCCGGTTGGGGAGGGCCCGCGGTGCTTTTGGTTTGAAGATCTCCAGGAAGAGTGATTTTAAAAAATAGCCTGACTGACGTGTAAAGAACCCTATCAAGTACCGTTTGCTGAGTCATGAGTGCCTGTTCAAGTTCAAGCCTGAGAACGGAGGGAAGGGATGGGTAAAAAAGGACTCGCTCGCCAACGCCGCGGCGCCTCTAAGCTGGTAAATACGGCCGGCCTGAAGTGGGGCAAAGGTCGCCGCCTGAGGGACACACAGGCCCAGGCCCAGGCCCAGCGGCTGGCCTGAGTCTACGCGGTTTGTGGTTCCTCCTTAGGAAGCCCAGATATGGCACTTTCACTTTAAAGATAATAAAGAAAACGATTTTAAATGAAAATAATTTTTTTTTCCCTTAAGGGGTGTACACTTTTACTTGGGTCACCTTTTGGTGTTCTTTCTGTTAATAAAGAAATCCAAAAGTATGATCTCTCTCAAGTTTTTTTATGTAAAAAAAATTTATAATTTTATTTTGTATAGAGACGAGGTCTTGCTCTGTTGCTCATGCTAGAGTGCAGTGGCTCAATCATAACTCACTATGGGCTCCTGGGCTCAAGCCATCCTCCCTCCTAGACCTCCCGAAGTGCTGAGGTTACAGGCATGAGCCACCGCACTGGCTTCTCATGTTTATCTATTATCTGGTGCCAAAAAAAGGAGCTATTTTAACTCATCAGCACTGCAGTTAGTTTTGAAGCTGACCATCCGATAGATGTTTATGGACAGTTCAATCCTGGGCCATGTAATTTTGGAAATAAAATGATAAAATTGTTTTTCTGATTCTATGGTTTATCTTCTAGTTGGGAAGATAAAACCAGCACGTGTAATGTAATACACGACAATGGAAGATTCTACATAATTAAGGGTTAACTCTGAAATCAGAAGACAAGTTTTCCAAGACTTGGGAAGGTGGAGAGATCAGAGATCAGTGAGAGAACAAAGAATCGGGTAAGTATTCCAAGAAGAGGCGCATCTTACAGTGTGGATCACATTTCTGTATGGGTGAGGTGGCTCATGCCTGTAATCCTAACTTTTTTTTTTTTTTTTTTTTTTTTTGCGACTGAGTCTCGCTCTGTAGCCCAGGCTGGAGTGCAGTGGTGCAATCTTGGTTCACTGCAACCTCCACCTCTAACACGTTGGGAGGCCGAGGTGGGTGGATGGCTTGAGTCCAGGAATTCAAGACCAGCCTGGGCAACATGGCAAAACCCCTTCTCTACAAAAAATACAAAGTTTAGCCAGGCGTGTCGGCACATGCCTGTGGTCCCAGCTACTCAGAAGGCTGAAGTGGGAGGATTGCTTGAGCCCAGGAGGTTGAGGTTCCATTGAGCCATGATTGCGCCACTGCATTCCAGTCTTGGTGACAGAGTGACACTGTGTCTCAAAAAAAAAAAAAATTCTGTGAGTACTTGCTGGGTTACACTAAATGAAACCTCCTGGTTGATAGCTGAATGCTATGCACGCGTGCGCACACACACACACACACACACAGTAGAGATGGGGTCTATGTTGCCCAGGCTGGTCTCAAACTCCTGGGCTCAAGCAGTCCTTCCTCCTCAGCCTCCCAAGGTGTTGGGATTACAGGCATGAGCCACTGTGCCCGTCAATAATTCTTTTTTTTTTTTTTCTTTTTGAGACGGAGTCTCGCTCTGTTGCCCAGGCTGGAGTGCAGTGGCGCGATCTCTGCTCACTGCAAGCTCCGCCTCCCGGGTTCACACCATTCTCCCGCCTCAGCCTCCCGAGCAGCAAGCGCCTGCCACCACACCCAGCTAATTTTTGTATTTTTAGTAGAGACGGGGTTTCACTGTGTTAGCCAGGATGGTTTCAATCTCCTGACCTCGTGATCTGCCCGCCTCGGCCTCCCAAAGTGTTGGGATTACAGGCGTGAGTCACCGTGCCCGGCCCAATAATTCTTTATATTACTCACTCTTTTGGAATAATTGGTGTAACTTCTCTGTCTTTATTGGACCCTGATAAGAGAATCACTTAGTACTAATTCTTTTGTGTTTGGCTAACATCATCATCATTATGTTGGTGAGATTCAATCCAATTGTTACAGGTGATGCAGGATTTTTTGCCCCTTAGCTCAGATAGTTCTGGGTTCTTGTCTCATAACCAGAAAGAAGTAGGCATGTGGACACTCAAAGAGTAAGGTGGAAAGTTTTATTGAGTGATTAAACAACTTTTAGCAGGGAAGGGACATGGGGGTGGTCCCCCTACCCCAAGGCAGGAAAGTTCTCAATATGGCTAAGCCCGGGGCTTTTTATGGGCTCAGAATAAGGAGTGTGTGATGATTGGTTTGTGAGTATGCAAAATGGGTCAAAGCAAAGACACCACTCAAAGGTGGGCATGACAGTGTAGAAAGCCAATTAGGAAAGGATAGGTATATGTAAAATAGGTGAAGGATGGAGATCAATCAGAGGAAAGTGCACCAAATGGGAAGGCAGGCTATCATTCTGGTCTGAGGATTTAACTTGTAGCTTGGCTTTCAGGCTTTAAACTGCCTTCGGCTTGGAGGTGGGGTTTCACCAGGGACTTGCCCCCATCTACCTAGGCATTTGGCTGCCTCCTGTCTCTGTCACAGGTAGCTATAGTTCATGAATGTTCACAGCTGTGTAGCACTGTACTGTATGAACACACCACCTACTCTTGGTAGACAGATTAGTTTCAGGTTTGGGCTATTATATACAACACTGCTGTGAGTATTCTTGCACATGAGCTTTGTATAAAATGCATATTGTGCCGGGCGCGGTGGCTCACGCCTGTAATCCCAGCACTTTGGGAGGCCGAGGCAGGCAGATCACGAGGTCAGGAGATCGAGACCATCCTGGCTAACACGGTGAAACCCCGTCTCTACTAAAAATACAAAAAAATTAGCCGGGCGAGGTGGCGGGCGCCTGTAGTCCCAGCTACTCGGGAGGCTGAGGCAGGAGAATGGCGTGAACCCCGGGGGGCAGAGCTTGCAGTGAGCCGAGATCGCGCCACTGCACTCCAGCCTGGGTGAAAGAGCGAGACTCCGTCTCAAAAAAAAAAAAAAAAAAAAAATGCATATTGTATGTATTTCTGTAGGTGTATCCTAAAATGGAATTCTTGTAGCATAGAGTATGTGTACCATCCTTTAGCAGTTCATGCCACATGGCTTTCCAGAATGGCAGTACCAATTACACATTCACCAGCAGTGTGATGAGAGTTCCCATTCTCCACAGCCTAACCAGTTCCTGACATGTCAGACTATAAATTTTAGCTATTCTGGTGCACGTGTGGGTGTGTCTCATTGTATAAGTTATCTATTTCTGCATAATAAATTATCTCAACATTTTTTGGCTTAAAAACTTGTTACCTCAGTCTCTTTGGGAGTGACTTAGCAGGGTGGTTCTGCTCAGAGTCTTTCATGAGGTTGCCATCAGCATTGATACGGACAGGAGATGGAAATACTGGGTAGAAGAGAGCAGTTTCCTGGCAAAAGCCCCACCCTCGAGCCTGGAAACCTGCAGCCCTAAATGAGAACAGGCATTCCTGTTTTCACGCCCACAAGTTGTCTTTTGGCCCACCATGCTGCCCATCCTATATCCATATAAACCCCAAACCCAGGGCTTTACAAGGAGATAAACAGAAGTGAAGAGAAATTGCAGAACAGCGCAGCAGAGAGAAGAGAAGGAGCATCTGAACGCCAAGAGGAGTTTGGTTGGGGACAGTCAGAATGGCCAAACTCCAGGGGAAGATCATCTTCCCACTCCATCTCCCTTCCAGCTCCCCATCCATCCCACTGAGAGCCACTTCCACTGCTTAGTAAAACCCCCACATTTATCCTTCAAGTCTGTGTGCGACCTAATTCTTTCTGGACACCAGACAAGGATCTGGGTACTAAGAGGGCACTGAGCTGGTTAATAGTTAAGTTGGCTGCGGACGGCAAGGCTGAAAGAGCACACTGTAACACATGTGGGCTTTGGGAGTCTCAGACACCCACCCCTGGACACTGCCGTGGGGCTGGAGCCCAGGGCCACTTGCCGCAGCTCCTGTACTTGCTCATCTGCGTGCTCCCCACCCCATAAGGGGTTTGAGCACACACAGTGGCTGAACAGATGAGCCACACCCCTGTCACACATCCTGTGAGGGGGTCCGGGAACTCTCCCTTTTCAGCATGTTGTCTTCAGCTGAAGACTTGCCCAGGGCTGAGGGGCTCCCTCATGCAGCACTTGCCAGGGGGCCCCTGTTCCTTGCCACATGGCCTCTCCATAGGTCTGTTCAACCAGATCACTGAAGGCTCAGTGTCTGTTTGCTTTATTCTAACTGTTAGAAGAGTGTCTAAGGTTAGCCACCCTCAAGGGGAGGGGAATTGGGCTACATCTCTTGGTGGGAGAAGTATGAAAGAATTTGTGGACATATTTTAAAGCCATCACACTCATTATGGCTTTATTTTATTTATTTATTTATTTTTTTGTAGAGTCAGGGTTTCACTATGTTGCCCAGGCTGGTCTTGAACTGCTGAGCTCAAGCAGTCCACCTGCCTTGGCCTCCCAAAGTGCTGGGATCACAGGCATGAGCCCCATGCCCGGCTCTCATTATGGTCTTAGTTTATTTTTTTAATTTGAGATGGAGTTTCATTCTTGTCCCCCATGCCGAAGTGCAATGGTGCCATCTCAGCTCACTGCAACCTCCACCTCCCAGGTTCAAGCCATTCTCATGCCTCAGCCTCCCGAGTAGCTGGGATTACAGCCGCGTACCACCACGCCTGGCTAATTTTTGTATTTTTAGTAGAGACAGGGTTTCACCATGTTGGCTGGGCTGGTCTCGAACTCCTGACCTCAAGTGATCCGCCTGCCTTGTCCTCCCAAAGTGCTAGGAGTATAAGCATGAGCCACCATGCCCAGCCTTGGTTTTAGTTTATAATTGGTTACTAATGGCCAGGTGCGGTGACTCATGCATGAGTCATAAAAAAATTTAGCAGGGTGTGGTGGTGGGTACCTGTAATCCTAGCTATTTAGGAGACTGAGGCAGAAGCATCGCTTGAACCCAGGAGGTGGAGGTTGCAGCGAGCCCAACCACGCCATTGCACTCGAGCCTGGACAACAAGAGCAAAACTCCGTCTCAAAAAAAAAAAAAAAAAAAAAAATTGGTTACTAATGAAATAGAGATTGTCCATGCATATATTCTCTTTGGTTAAGTGTCTGTTCAAATCTCTCACCTATTTTTCTGTTTAGTCTTTTAAGAAAATTGATGTGTATGAGTTCTTTCTATATTCTGGGCACAAGCTCTTTGTCAGAAGTATGTGTTGCCCAGGCTAAGCATGGTGGTGTTACAGGAAAGGGATCTCGATCCAGACCCCAAGAGAGGGTTCTTGTTTCTTGCGAAAGAAAGAATTCAGGGCGAGTCCACAGTGCAAAGCAAAAGCAAGTTTATTAAGAAAGTAAAGGAATTGGCCGGGCACGGTGGCTCACGCCTGTAATCCTAGCACTTTGGGAGGCCGAGGCGGGCAGATCATGAGGTCAGGAGATCAAGACCATCCTGGCTAACACGGTGAAACCCCGTCTCTACTAAAAATACAAAAAATTAGCCAGGCGTGGTGGCGGATGCCTGTAGTCCCAGCTACTCGGGAGGCTGAGGCAGGAGAATGGCATGAACCCAGGAGGCAGAGCTTGCAGTGAGCCGAGATTGTGCCACTGCACTCCAGCCTGGGCGACAGAGCGAGACTCCGTCTCAAAAAAAAAAAAAAAGAAAGTAAAGGAATAAAATAATGGCTACTCCGTAGGCAGAGCAGCCCCGAGGGCTGGTGGTTGCCCATTTTTATGGTTATTCCTTGATGAAATGCTAAACAAGGGGTGGATTATTCATGCCTCCCCTTTTTAGACCATATAGGGTAACTTCCTGATGTTGCCATGGCATCTGTAAACTGTCATGGCGCTGGTGGGAAGGTAGCAGTGAGGACAACCAGAGGTCACTCTTGTGGCCATCTTGGTTTTGGAGGGTTTTGGCTGGCTTCTTTACTGTAACCTGTTTTACAGCAAGGTCTTTATGACCTGTATCTTATGCTGACCCCCCTATCTCATCCTGTGATTTAGCATGCCTCAACTGTCTGAGAATGCAGCCTAGTAGGTCTCAGCCTCATTTTACCCAGCTCCTATTCAAGATGGAGTTGCTTTGGTCCACACACCTCTGACAGTGGGGTTACATGACTGTAATCCCAGCACTTTGGAAGGCCAAGGCAGGAGGATTGCTTGAGCCCAGGGGTTCAAGACCAGTCTGGGTAAGATGGTGAGACCTTGTCCCAACAAAAAAATTTTTAAAAATGTATATTTAGCTGGGTGTAATGGCATGTGCCTGTAGTCCCAGCTCCTGGGGAGGCTGACAGGGGAGGATTGCTTGAGCCTGGTAGGTCAAGGATGAAGTGAGCCATGGTCATGCTACTACACTCCAGCCTGGGCAACAGAGTGAGAGCCTGTCTCCAAAAAATATATAATAATAATAATAATAATGAAGTATGTGTTGTGCATATCTACTCATTCATGCGTAATCTTGAAACCGCCTTTGCAAAAGTTATATCCATGAGAAAATTATAACGGTAAGCTAAACTAACCTAACCTCCATCTTGCCTTTCCCTTAATTATTCCCAGATTATTGGACTAAGCTAACTTTGGAAGACCTTTCAGCTGCAGTTTAAATAATAATAGGCCTTGCCCAAAACTCAGCTGCTTTTGTAAAGCTAATTGGAGGCCATCACGCTGAGAGAGGAGAGGAGGCTGGGTCCTGCTAAGTTATTCAGAATGTTATAAAATATGATACATCCCCAGTTACTCCTCCAAATAACACCACTCTTGAAGATTGGCCTTTTGAGATATCTTTCCAGGTTTTTTGCATGTCTGACACCCATGGCTCCACCTGGATGACAGCCCTCGCTCCTAGAATCGACCAGCCCACAGGAGGACCGCTTCAACCCACTGTGCGTTCATCTCTGCCCCAACCAATCAGCAGCAAACACCTGTTACCTAGCATCCCCCTCCCCAACACTGCTTCCCCCAAACTGCCTTTGAAAAACCCCTAATCTGGTGGGGCGTGGTGGCTCATGCCTGCAATCTCAGCACTTTGGGAGGCCGAGGAGGGCAGATCACGAGGTCCACGAGGTCAGGAGTTCGAGACCAGCCTGACTAACATGGTGAAACCCCGTATCTACTAAAAACACAAAAATTAGCTGGATGTGGTGGCACGTGCCTCTAATCCCAGCTACTCAGGAGGCTGAGGCAGGAGAATCGCTTGAACCCAGGAGGTGGAGATTGCAGCGAGCCGTGGGTGACAGAATAAGACTTTGTCTCAAAAAAAAAAAAAGAAAAAGAAAAAGAAAAAAGCCCCTAATTTACGAGCTTTGAATGAGATGATTTGAGTACCAATTCCATCTCCAGTGTTGCGGCCAGCCTTGTGTCTATTAAACTCTACTACAATGCTGTGGTCTTTCTTTCTTTCTTTTTTTCTGAGACAGAGTCTTGGTCTGTCACCTAGGCTGGAGTGCAGTGGCGCAAACTGGGCTCACTGCAACCTCCACCTCTTGGGTTCAAGCAATTCCCATGCCTCAGCCTCCCGAGTAGTTGGGATTACAGGCATGCGCCACCATGCCCAGCTAACTTTTGTATTTTTAGCAAAGATGGGGTTTCACCATGTTGGCCAGGCTGGTCTCGAACTCCTGACCTCATGATCCGCCCGCCTTGGCCTCAGCCTCCCAAAGTGCTGGGATTACAGGCGTGAGCCACTGCACCCAGCCTGTGGTCTTTCTTTATGCAGTGAAGAACACCTCGGGTAGCTACAAATTTTTCTCTTTACACCTTTCAGTGTTTTCAAATTCCTTGCAATTAACATATATTAATTTATATTTTTAAATATATTTAAAAAGTAAAGTTTTGCCAGGTGCAGTGGCTCACACTTGTAATCCCAGCACTCTGGGAGGCCTAGACAGGTGGATCACTTGAGGCCAGGAGTTGGAGACCAGACTGGCCAACATGGTGAAACCCCATGTCTACTAAAAATACAAAAATTAGTCAGGCATAGTGGCACATGCCTATAATTCCAGCTACTCAGGCTGAGGCACAGGAATCATTTGAACCTGGGAGGCGGAGGTTGCAGTGAGCCAACATCGTGCTACTGCACTCCGGCCTGGGTGACAGAGGGAGACTCAGTCTCGAAAAAAAAAAGTAAACTTTTGCCGGGGCGGTGGCTCACATCTGTAATCCCAGCACTTTGGGAGGCCGAGGTGGGCAGATCACGAGGTCAAGAGATCAAGACCATCCTGGCCAACATGGTGAAACCCTGTCTCTACTAAAAATACAAAAATTAGCTGGGCATGGTGGCATGCACCTGTAGTCCCAGCTACTTGGGAGGCTGAGGCAGGAGAATCGCTTGAACCCAGGAGGCGGAGGTTGCCGTGAGCCGAGATCATGCCATTGCACTCCAACCTGGTGACAGCGACAGTCAAAAAAAAAAAAAAGGGGGGGGGCTGGGCACAGTGGCTCACGCCTGTAATCCCAGCACTTTGGGAGGCTGAGGTGGGCGGATCATGAGGTCAGGAGTTTGAGACCAGCCTGACCAACATGGTGAAACCCTGTCTCTACTAAAAACACAAAAATTAGCTGGGTCTGGTGGCACACGCCTGTAATCCCAGCTACTCGGGAGGCCGAGGCAGGAGAATCACGTGAACCCGGGAGGCGGAGGTTGCAGTGAGCTGAGATCGCGCCATTGCACTCCAGCCTGGGCAACAGAGTGAGACTCCGTCTCAAAAATAAATAAATAAATAAAATAAAGTTTTAGTGGCAGTTGGATATAAGAAGCAGACTACAGGCCGGGCGCGGTGGCTCACACTTGTAATCCCAGCACTTTGGGAGGCCGAGGCAGGCAGATCACGAGGTCAGGAGATCGAGACCACGGTGAAACCCTGTCTCTACTAAAAATACAAAAAATTAGCTGGACGTGGTGGCGGGCGCCTGTAGTCCCAGCTACTCAGAGAGGTTGAGGCAGGAGAATGGCGTGAACCCGGGAGGCAGATCTTGCAGTCAGCCGAGATTGCGCCACTGCACTCCAGCCTGGGTGACAGAGCGAGACTCTGTCTCAAGCAAAAAAAAAAAGCAGACTACAGAGGGTTAAAACATCAATGGATGTTTGGGATGGAAGGCAGTAGGTGTTGGCAGGACAGCTATTGCACAAAATTATTCATTGACCTGAACATTCTCAATTCTTGTTTCTTTGGAACTTATAAAGGCAGATATTTAACATGCTTTAATTAATAAAGTTCTTTTGTACTTTTGAAGACTATTTGATGGATAACACATTGCGTCCCCTGCCTTCCCAGTGTGGGCTGCCTCTGGCCTAGAAATGCAAATGTTTGCTTGTTCGTAAAAAATGCGTAGCCGAGAGCTTCAAAATGTGAGCAAGAACATCATATTTGTTTGCAAGTAACTAGCAAAGCAGCAGAAACACTGGCTGACTCCAATAATCTTTAATCATTATCCCCTTCCCTGCAGTTTCCTTCAGAAACCATTTACCCGTAATTTGTTAGGACACAGCTCTGAGCTTCTCATTATGAGCCCTTCACTAATTCCACCAGATCATCAAAACATTTCAGATATTCTAATTGTTGGTACTTTGTCATCCTTTGGGACTTAATCTAAAACTCTGTCATGAGAGAATTTTCTTTTTCAGAGCTAAAAATGTGAATGGAACCATATTACCAGTGAGGTCAATACATGCTTCTAAACCGTTTAACATGAGAAGTAAATTAAAAAGCCTCCAGATTTTGTCTTTCCTAGTTAGCCTCTCTTGGAATCCCGTGAATGATTTCTTTCCTAACTAAACACCTTACCTGGTTAGGATCTACTGTTCAATTGTCATATGAAGAGGAAACAGATTGGCTTCCCATCACAGCAGAGGGGCCACTTGCGCCATCTGCTGGGGACATTGCTAATCATTTTATAATTTCATGAGGTAATGGGCTTGATTCAAGTGAGTTCACAACCTGATCGCTTTCAGTATCTCCGACTGACAGCTATTTGTTCTAAGACCCTCTGTCATTAGATTATGTTTCAGAGTATAATTTAGCTTTCCTTTCAGTAGATAAAAATAATTTTAAGCCAAAATATGCAGAGTTATCCCAGTCACTGTCTGCTGTCACTCCAAAGGATGCCCTAAGGAGAGTTTAAACAATAGAGTTGAAAAATAGCTAATTTCTTTCTTTCTTTTTTTTTTTTTTTTGAGATGGAGTTTCACTCTTGTTGCCGAGGCTGGAGTGCAATGGCGCCATCTCGGCTCACTGCAACCTCTGCCCCCAGGGTTCAAATGATTCTCCTGCCTCAGCCTCCCAAGTAGCTGGGATTACAGGTGCCCGCCACCACGCCCAGCTAATTTTCTGATGAAGTTTCACCATGTTGGCCAGGCTGTTCTCGAACTCCAGACCTCAGGTGATCCACCCGCCTCGGCCTCCCAAAGTGCTGGGATTACAGGTGTGAGCCACCACACCTGGCTGAAAAGTAGCTAATTTCTTTAGGGCAATCACAGTGGTGTGTGCGTGTGTGTGTGCGTGCGTGTGCGTGCTTTTCCCTCAAACTGATGTCATTAACTTCTTTCCTTCTTCCCCTTTTGTATCTTCTTCTTTGTTTTGCTCTTTCCATTCTCCCTCCTCTTCTTCTCCTCTTTCCCCCTCCTTCTTCTTCTCTTCCTCTCCCTTTTCTTTCTTTCTTTTTTTTTTTTAGGGATGGGAACGTGCTCTGTTGCCCAGGCTTGAGTGCAGTGGCTAGTCGCAATCATAGCTCACTGCAGCCTCGAACTCCTGGCCTCCAATGATCCTCCCACTTCAGCCTCCTGAGTAGCTGGGACTACAGACATCTGCCACTGAGCCTGACTTTCTCTGCTTTCTAATTATCAAAAAACATCGACTGGGAATCTTGTCTCCAGGTTACACTATGATCTCCCACACATCTAGAACAAGATCCAAGAGTGAAATAGCTCTATGTATATTCTGTTAGCAAGCTTTGCAAGCTCCAAAATTGTGGCAGAAGACAGCGACATGCCCTGGGGGAGGGAGGTTGGCCAGATAGCTCAGAGGTCTTAGGGTGCTTGGGTGCCAGGCTCAGAACTGGCCAGACTGTTGGGGCCTCTGCTCTCTGGAGAGCTGGAAAGGGTAGAATCAGGACCTGGGCTTAGAGTGTGCACACTTGGTCTAGGATTTGTCTTCAGGATCAATTATTTTCTTGACAACCATCTGGTTGCTTTCTGCTGAGCCCTGCATTGCCACCTGCATTCCTGCTCCTCCCCAGCCATGGCCCCACACCTGTACTCTAGGCCCCTCCACCCCTCCCCTGGGAAGCGCCCTCACTCTATGGTAGTCTGGACTGTTTGACTTCTTGGCCTGGTACTCCCTGGCTTTCAATCTCTGGGCCCAAGCCTGCTCTGCCCATGGCTGAACTCCGCCAGCTCTGCCTCCTCAGGGGAGGATTTTTTTTTTTTTTTTTTTTTGAGATGGAGTCTTGCTCTCTCAGACTGGAGTGCAGTGGCACAATCTCGGCTCACTGCAACCTCCACATCCTGGGTTCAGGCAGTTCTTCTGTCTCAGCCTCCCGATTAGGTGGGACTACAGGTGCACACCACCATGCCCTGCTAATTCAGGAGAGGATTTGACAGTAAGTTGATTCAGAGTGCATTACTTTCTTTGCTTGGTTACAGCTGGAGCCAGTTTGTTCCAACAGTTAATAACTTTACATCTTTGATTTTCCTTGGGATATGACTGCAGTGTTTCCACAGTTATGGCTCCAGTTCACAATTTAAGAAAATTGCTTTGTGTAACATGAACTGTAAACTAGTGAACTAATTTCTTTTCTTTTCTTTTTTTTTTTGAGACAGAGTCTTGCTCTGTTGCCCAGGCTGGAGTGCAGTGGCATGATCTCGGCTCACTGCAACCTCCGCCTCCTGGGGTCTAGCCATTCTCCTGCCTCAGCCTCCCTAGTAGCTGGGATTACAGGTGCCCACCACCACACCTGGCTAATTTTTGTATTTTTGGTAGAGACAGGGTTTCGCCATGTTGGCCAGGATGGTCTCGATCTCCTGACTTCGTAATTTGTCCACCTCAGCCTCCCAAAGTACTGTGATTACAGGCATGAGCCACTGCGCCCAGCCTAGTGAACTACTTTCATAAGCTACAGATCTGCTTCTTTGTAGAGTGAGTTCGAATGATGTCTGAGAAGTGATCAGCACTTGGATCACAGAGGAGTCGGGACTCTCTGTGCTTACTTCCTGCTCATGGAGTTGGGAAGTTTTAGCACTTTCAGTTGTTGCTACATAGACGGAATGTGATTACACCTCTACTCTTGACAGTTTTTAGAGATAATATTGGAGCATCTCTGTGCTAAAATCAAAAGCAATCTTTTTGTCTTATATTTATTTTGTAAAGTTATAAAAATAATTTTAAATACTATCAACTGAGACTATTCGCTCTTCAGAGGAAATTGTTCCAGTTTTTCTTGAAGGTCCTTACTTTATTCTTCTATTTTTCTTTTTCTTTTTTATTTTATTTAATTAATTTATTTATTTATTTGAGACGTAGTCTTGTTCTGTCACCCAGGTGGAGTACAGTGGTGCCATCTCAGCTCACTGCACCCTCTGCCTCCCGGGTTCAAGCGATTCTCCTGCCTCAGCCTCCTGAGTAGCTGGGACTACAGGCACCTGCCACCACACCCAGCTAAGTTTTTGTATTTTTTAGTAGAGATGGGATTTCACCGTGTTAGCTAGGATGGTCTCAATCTCCTGACCTCATGATCTGCCCGCCTCAGCCTCCCAAAGTGCTGGGATTACAGGCGTGAGCCACTGCTGGTCTCCCTTCCTCCCTCCCTCCCTTCCTTCCTTCCTCTCTGCCTCCTTCCTTCCTTCCTTCCTCTCTGCCTCCTTCCTTCCTTCCTTCCCTCCTTCCCTCCTTCCTTGCTAGACAGAGTTTTGCTCTTGTTGCCCAGGCTGGAATGCAATGGCACAATCTCAGCTCACTGCAACTTCCGCCTCCTGGGTTCAAGCAATTCTCCTGCCCTCAGCCTCCTGAGTAGCTGAGATTACATGCACTGCCACCACGCCTGGCTAATTTTTGGTATTTTTAGTACAGACAGGGTTTCACCATGTTGGACAGGCTGGTCTTGAACTCCTGACCTTAGGAGATCCACCCGCCTCGGCCTCCCAAAGTGCTGGGATTGCAGGCATAAGCCACCGTGCCCAGCACCTTCTGTCTATTTTTCAAAATGATACCTACTATTGTTTGAGCAAGTGTTTTGGCAGCCAGCTATGCTCATATTTTTTGCATTTGTTTTGCTAAGGTACAGACAGTCCATTACACTAGATATTTTTATAATTATACATAATTACTACAACAAATTAAATAAACTAAAAACTTTAAAGGCATTAAAACACAAGAGAGTACTTTCTCTGAATTAGTGGTGATGGCAATAGTAAAGAAACAGGCTGGCCGGGCACAGTGGCTCATGCCTGTAATCCCAGCACTTTGGGAGGCCGAGGCGGGTGGATCACGAGATCAGGAGATTGAGACCATCTTGGCTAACACGGTGAAACCCCGTCTCTACTAAAAATACAAAAAATTAGCCGGGCGTAGTGGCGGGCGCCTACAGTCCCAGCTACTCGGGAGGCTGAGGCAGGAGAATGGCGTGAATCTGGGAGGCGGAGCTTGCAGTGAGCCGAGATCACACCACTGCACTCCAGCCTAGGAGACAGAGCGAGACTCCGTCTCAAAAAAAAAGAAAAAGAAAAAGAAAGAAAGAAACAGGCTGGGTGCGGTGGCTCACACCAGCACTTTGGGAGGCTGAGGTGGGTGGATGGCTTGAACCCAGGAGTTTGAGACCAGCCGAGGCAACATGGTGAAACCCTGTGTCTACAGGGGACACAAAAAAATTAGCCAGGCATGATGGTGTGCACCTGTAGTCCCAGCTACTCAGGATGCTGAGGTGGGGGGGGATTGCTTGAGCCTGAAAGGTTGAGGCTACAGTGAGCTGAGATCACGCCACTGCACTCCAGCCTGAGTGATGGAGTGAGACCCTGTCTCTCACACACACACACACACACACACACACACACACACACACACACACAAATTGTAAAGAAATATGAAGAATCTTGGAGGTTTTCAAATTTTTCTTCGGAAATTTGAGTGGTTGGCCGGGCGTGGTGGCTTATGCCTGTAATCGCAACACTGTGGGAGGGCAAGCCAGGTGGATCACCTGAGGTCAGGAGTTCAAGACCAGCCTGGCCAACGTGGCAAAACCCTGTCTCTACTAAAAATACAAAAAAAGTAGCCAGGCATGGTTGCACATGTCTGTATTTCTAGCTACTCAGAAGGCTGAGGCAGGAGAATCACTTGACCTCAGGAGGCGGAGGTTGCAGTGAGCCGAGATCGAGATCACACCACTGCACTCTAGCCTGGGCGACAGAGCGAGACTCTGTCTCAAAAAAAAAAAAAAAAAAAATTCAGTGGTTGACATGTTACAATAATATACATTGACATAAAGGCTGGGTAGTATATTAGTCAAAAGTCACAAGTACCAGTTCTCACCCTTACTAGCTGTTGTGACCTTGGATAGTTTACTTAACCCTTCTAAGCTTTAGTAAGTGCTTAAAAATGTTATCTAAACTGGAAGCAGGCTGGGCACGGTGGCTCATGCCTGTAACCCCAGCACTTTGGGAGGCCAATTCAGGAGGATGGCTTGAACCTAGGAGTTCAAGACCAGCCTCGGCAACATAGTGAGACTCTGTGTCTACAAAAAATTCTAAAAATTAGCTAAATGTGGTGACGCATTTCTGTAATCACAGTGCTTTGAGAGGCAGAGGTGGGAGGATCACTTGAGCCCAGGAGGTTGAGGCTGCAGTAAGCTATGATCATGCCACTGCCTTCCAGCCCAAGTGACAGAGGAAGACACTATCTCAAAAAAAAAAAAAAAAAAAGCAAATTAGCTTCAGGTTCCCTTCCCCTCCTGTAATATGTATTGCAGTAACCAGCCTCTCCATAGCATAACCGATGATCCCAGCCTCCTGATATTCATGCCCTGTGTAGCTCCCTCCCATACTTTATCAGAGTTGGTCTGTGTGGCCAGTAGAATATTGTATAAGTAATGTGTGTCACTTCTGAGATGGGGCTGTAAAAGCCTGTGGCTTCTGCCATCTTGAGGAGACGTTCATGCTGCCAATGGAGAGGCCCACTTAGCAAGAAGTCGGTTCCGGAGCAGCAAGGTACCCAGCCAGCAGCTGGGGGGAACTGTGACATCCCAACAACCACGCAGATGAGCACGGCGGCGGGGCCGTCCAACAACCATGCGGATGAGCGCGGCGGCAGGGCCTCCAGGCCCAGATGGCTGCAGCCTGGCTGACAGCTTAGCTGCAACCTCGGGAAAGACCTGCACCAGGTGCCCCAGCTAAGCCACTTCTGAATTCCAAACACTCAGAAGCTGTGAGATAACAGAGGTTTGCTAATACATGTGCCAATAATTCACATATCAACACATCTGTGATCCTTACTCTCCTCTGGGGAAAATAGCCTTTTTTTTTTTTTTTTTTTTTTTTTTTTGAGACAGAGTCCTGCACTGTTGCCCGGGCTGGAGTGCAGTGGCACAATCTCGGCCCACTGCAAACTCCACTTACCAGGTTCAAGCGATTCTCCTGCCTCAGCCTCCCAAGTAGCTGGGATTACAGGTACCCGCCACCACGCCTAGCTAATGTTTTATATTTTTAGTAGAGACAGTGTTTCAGTATGTTAGCCAGGCTGGTCTCGAACTCCTGACCTCGTGATCCACCTGCCTCGGCCTACCAAAGTGCTGGGATTACAGGCATGAGCCACCACGCCTGGCCGCCTTTCTTTATTTAAAGCTGGGTTATTTCATCTAAGACATGCATTGCAGTGAGTCTGACCCTAGGCGATGTGTCCTTTTTTTCTCTCTTAATGTGCCTTAAATAGTGGTTCATCTTACAGTTCATGATGTCTTAGATTTGAGGAAATAGTAAATCATATCATAGTTACATGATCAAACTTTTTTTCCTTTTGAACCATATTTCCTTACACTGTCAAAATTTTTGTATTTGGATGAATGACTGGGTATCTGTAACAAAGATGCATAGGCACATTTGACACTTAGAGGGATTTCAGCATTTACTGACCGATTGTGAAACTACATTATCGTTGTGCAGTTTTTCTACATTGAAGAAACCTACATATTTATAGGTTTTCATTCACCATTCTTGACTCTCCCTTATAATATCCTTTATTACAGTCTTTTGCTATAATGTTGAGTTTTTGTTTGTTTGTTTTTGAGACAGAGTCTTGCTCTGTCACCTGGGCTGGAGTGTAGTGGTGCCATCTTGGCTCACTGCAACCTCCGTCTCTCAGGTTCAAGCAATTCTCCTGCCTCAGCCTTTGGAGTAGCTGGGATTACAAGCATGAGCCACCATACCTGGCTAATTTTTGTATTTTTTGTAGAGATGGGGTTTCACCATATTGGCCAGGCTAGTCTCAAACTCTTGACCTCAAGTGATCTGCCTGCCTCGGCTTCCCAAAATGCTGAGATTACAGGCATGAGCCACCATGCCTGGCCTTATAATGTTGAGTCTTTAGGCCTCAGAAGCAGGCCTCGGGAAAGAGAATCTCTCAAATTTCTCCTGCCCAAGGCGGGGCTCGAATCTAACTGTGGGTCATAAGACCCTCATTGCAGACAGGGTCCTGTCCCATACCCTAGAGAAAGGAATGCTCCGCGGAGAGGCCAAGAAAGACCTGAACAGCTGAGCCTCGCTGGGTTTCTCAGTCTGTTAGTATTAGATCATTCCCCTTTTGTCCAATCGCATTTCTACACAGTTGTCCTCAATCATGCCTATTCAATAATGTCTCCATAAAAGGCTCAAGAGGACTGGGTTCTGAGAGCTTCTAGATCGCTGAACATGTGGTGGTTCCTGAAGGGTGGTGCCCCCGGGGAGGGCATGGAAGCTCCACGTCCCTTCCCACATGCCTTGCCCTATGCAGCTCTTCATCTGTATCCTTTGCAACATCGTTTACTATAAACCAGTGAACATAAGGAAAGTGTTTCCCTGAGTTTTGTGAGCCCTTCTAATAAATCAGTTAAACCCACGGAGGGGGTCGTGGGAACCCCAATTCATTACTGGTCTGCCAGAAGCACAGGTTACAGCCTGGGGCTTTTGATTGACATCAGAAGTGGGACAGTCCTGGGGACCGAGGCCGCAACCTGTGGGATCTGATGCTGTCTCCAGGTACAGAGTGTCAGAACTTAGCTGAATTGGAGGACACCCAGGGGGTGTCCATGCAGAACTACTTGCTTGCTTGGTGTGTGGGGAATCCCCCTCCCCACATTTGCTCACAGAAGACTTCTGTGTTGATTGTTCTTGAGCAAGAGAATCGGAAAAGCACTTGGAACAAATGTGTTTTTTCCGTCCAGAGACTGTTTACAAATCACCTGAGTGTGCAGTGACTTTATGCTCATGGCTTATAAATTCCATCCACCAATCACTGATAGGCTGGTCATTTAAATCACAGGACTGAATGCAGCTTGAGGGAGGATGTCTCTATCTGTGCCCCTCTCCCACATCCCAAGTAGCTGTCAGTGTCAGAAGTGGTACAAGGTGAGAGGGGGAAGGGGGAGGAGGACAGGAGTAGAAATGAGGTGCTTCAGAATTTCCCCATCATAACCAGAGGGTAGTTTGGTAGCAGGGGAAATGTGGGTATCTAGAATCAGACTCCTTTATCCAGGCATGGTGGCGCACCCCTGTAGTCCCAGCTACTTGGGAGGCTGAGGTGGGAGGATTGCTTGAGCCTAGGAAATAGAGGCTGCAGTGACTGTGATCACACCACTGCACTCCAGCCTGGAAGACAGAGTGAGACCCTGTCTCAAAAACAACAACAAATAAAAAAAACCAGAATTAGACTCTTGCATGTTTATGTAAAACTAATGCAGATCATGAATATTTTCATAATGCATTTACTGGGTCATTGGAGAATTATGGCATCTATTAATTACAGAGCATGATCTAACAGAACAATCACAGCTCCATTTTCTCTCCCCTCCCTCCCTCCCTTCCTTGACAAAGTCTTGCTCTGTTGCCCAGGCTGGAGTGCAGTGGCGTGATCTTGGCTCACTGCAATCTCTGCCTCCCGGGTTCAAGCAATTCTCCTGCCTCAGCTTCCTGAGTAGCTGGGAATAATCACGTGCCACCATGCCTGGCTAATTTTTTTGTATTTTCAGTAGAGACAGGGTATCACCATGTTGGCCAGGTTGGTCTCAAACTCCTGACCTCAAGTGATCCGCCTGCCTTGGCCTCCCAAAGTGCTAGGATTACAGGCGTGAGCCACCATGCCCGGCCTATATCATTATTATTTCTGCTTTGTGAATGCCTCACAGATTCCTCTTAATACTCATGGAAGTAAACTCCTTAACAGTCTCAGAAGAGTCGTGCAAGTCAATGAGTCACTTGCAGATTCTCATCTGGAAATGATCTGGTGTCTTAGAACTTTCACTACTGGCTGGGTGTGGTGGCTCATGCCTGTAATCCCAGCACAGGGAGAAAGGTGTGGGAGGCTGAGGTGTGCGGATCACCTGAGGTTAGGAGTTCGAGACCAGCTTGACCAACATGGTGAAACTCCATCTCTACTAAAAATACAAAAAATTAGCCAGGTGTGGTGGCGCATGTCTGTAATCCCAGCTACTTGGGAGGCTGAGACAGGAGAATTGCTTGAACCCAGGAGTCGAAGGCTGCAGTGAGCCAAGCTCGTGCCACTGCACTGCAGCCTGGGCAACAGGTAAGACTCTGTCTCAAAAAAAAAAAAAAAAAAAAAAAAAACTTTCACCACAAGGAGTTTTTCTTTTAGTGATTCTTGGTAGGCATTTGAACTGGTCCTTTCACTTTAGATTCTTTTCCTTTGCTCCTCTGATCAAGTCAGCACACATCTTCTCCAGGGATTTTTATCTTGCAGCTCCTTAGAGTGATTCTAATTGGTGAATTGCCACCTCTGGCTCCATGGGTGTGTTTTGGTATCTTTAAAATCCGCGGCTGCCAGGCACGGTGGCTCATGCCTGTAATCCCAGCACTTTGGGAGGCTGAGGCGGGCAGATCACCTGAGGTTGGGAGTTTGAGACCAGCCTGGCCAACATGGAGAAACCCCGTCTCTACTAAAAATACAAAATTAGCCAGGTGTGGTGGCGGGCGCCTGTAATCCCAGCTACTCCGGAGGCTAAGGCAGGAGAATCGCTTGAACCCGGGAGGCGGAGCTTGCACTGAGCCGAGATCGCGCCATTGCACTCCAGCCTGGGCAACATAGTGAGACTCCGTCTCAAAAAAAGAAAAAAGAAATCTGTGGCTGCTGCACAGTTTCCTGGCCGACTTGTTTCTGGGCGAGAGCGAACAGTGGTGAGTGAGGAGCAGGAGAGGGCAGACCACAGCCTGCACTTTCCTAAACGGCATCTTCCTCTAAGAGCTCTCTTTCTATTTTCTCTCCATTGCCCTGAGAAGGTAACTTTGGTTATGGTCTTTTGTTTATTTGTTTGTTTTTAGACGGAGTTTCGCTCTTGTCGCCCAGGCTGGAGTGCAATGGTGCAATCTTGGCTCACTGCAACCTCCACCTCCCGGGTTCAAGTGATTCTCCTGCTTCAGCCTCCCAAGTAGCTGGGATTACAGATGCCCACCACCTCGCCCGGCTAATTTTGTATTTTTAGTAGAAACGGGAGTTTCAGCATGTTGGTCAGGCTGGTCTTGAACTCCCAACCTCAGGTGATCCACCTGCCTCGGCCTCCCTGGTTTCTGGCACAAAGCTCTAAACCCTTGGAATTTTGAGCAACAGAGTGTTAAGAGCCTCTTTTGTTTTAATGAGGCAACTCTTGTACTTAGCTTCAGGGTAGGAGCTGGCTGTCAGAAAGACCAAGCTTGATTAGAAGATCAGCATTTCCTGCACCCCCTCCCCCAGCCTCCAGGGGAGGGAGAGTGGCTGGAGATTGAGCTGATCACCAGTGGCCACAGTCAAACCTGTGGACTGAAGCCTCCATAGAAACCCCTAAATGATGGGGTTCAGGGAATTTCCAAGTTGGCAAACACATCCTCATCCCAGAGGGTGGTGCACCCCATCTTGACTGAGACAGTGGCTTCTGCACTCAGGACTTACCTTGTCCTGGGTACTTCTTCATCTGGTTGTTCATTCGTACCCTTTATAATAAACGGTAAGAGTAAGCACAGCTTTTCCTGAGTTCTATGAGTCATTCTAGCAAATTATTTAACTTTGGGGTAATGAGGTAGTTGAAACCTCTTTGTAGGAACTTTCCTTTGTAGGTCAATCCGCAGAAGTTAGGCTAACCTGGGAACCCAGTCCTTTCTTTGGTGTCTAAGTGAGGACAGTCTTGTGCGACCGTGGAGTCACACAAGAACTCCAGGTAGTGTCAGAAAGGAATTGAATTGTAGGACACCGAGCTGGCATCAGAAAGTTGGAGAAGTGATGTTGGAAAAGACACGTTTGATGTCAAGAGGAAGAAAAAACCCTCAGTTGGTTTTTTGTGTTTTTTTTTTGAGATGGGGTTTCACTCTTGTTTCCCAGGCTGGAGTGCAATGGCATGATTTCGGCTCTCTGCAACCTCTGTCCCCCGAGTTCAAGCAATCCTCCTGCCTCAGCCTCCCGAGTAGCTGGGATTACAGGTGCCCGCCACCACGCCTGGCTAATTTTTTGTATTTTTAGTAGAGATGAGGTTTCACCATGTTGGCCAGGCTGGTCTCAAACTCCAGACCTCGGGTGATCCACCCGCCTTGGCCTCCCAAAGTGCTGGGATTACAGGCGTGAGCCACCGTGCCCAGCCAAAAAAAACCCTCAGTTGCTAATTAGCTGATCTTAAAAGTGGGACATGATCCAGATGGACACAATGTAATCACATAAATCCTTAAACGTGGAAGAGGGAGGCAGAAGAGGGTGTCAGAGTGGTGCCATCTGGAAAGAACTCAACCACTGTTGCTGTGTTCGAACATGAAGGAAGGGACCAAGAACCAAAGAATGTGGGCAGCCTCTAGATGCTGAGAAAGGTGAGGAAATGGAGTCTGTCCTAGGGCTCCAGAAAGAACACAGTCCTGCTGACATCTTTATTTTAGTCCAGTAAGACCTGTGTTGGCTTCCAATCTTCAGCATTAATAAATTTGTGCTTTTTCAATAATTGGTGCTTTTTCAAACGACTATGTTTATTTTGTATTATTATCATTTTTTGAGACAGGGTCTCACTCTGTTGTGCAGGCTGGAGTGTGGCAGCACGATCATAGCTCACTCCAGCCTCCATCTGGTGGGCTAAAACCATCCTCCTGCCTCAGCCTCCCAGGGCCATCATGCCCTGCCCAAAGCTACTGTGTTTACCAATAGTTTCTTAGAGCAGCAATAGGGAACGAATACAGATTCAGATTCAATTTACATCTTTTTCTTTGTGGTGGGGGAGATGGTGACAGAGTAGGAGGATCACCGTCTTGGACAAGCACTGTCATTCTAAAGTCCCCCTTGATCAAAAACCGCCTAAATCCAAAGGGCATCAGCCTAATGGCTAAGGTCAGCATGGCCATAAATCACAAATGACAACTCTGGCCAGAAACATTCCAACCATAAGATAAACACCTCCCCGACCAGAGACATGCCAGCCCCGAGATAACCTCCCCTCTGGCCAGAGAGATGTCAGCCTCAAGATAACCTCCCCTCCAACTGGAGACATTCCAACCCCACAATAAACTTCTCCCTCATGCAGAAACATTCTGAGCTGTGATAAGCTCCCTCACCCTAAAACCAATAAATACTCTTAGTCTATAAGAGAGAGCGCTCCTGACCAAAAATGGCCAGAAGCCCCTCTCAAGTTTATTTTCCAAAATAAACCTGTCTTTGACTGTTGAGCCACTTTTCATGTTTCTTTCCTCTTTAATTCTTATGGAGTCTCGCTGTGTTGCCCTGTCTGGAGTGCAGTGGCGTGATCTCAGCTCACGGCAACTTCCACCTCCCGGGTTCAAGTGATTCTCCTGCCTCAGCCTCCTGTGTAGCTGGGATTACAGGCGTGTGCCACCATGCCTGGCTAATTTTTGTATTTTTAGTAGAGACAAGGTTTTGCCATGTTGGTCAGGCTGGTCTCGAACTCCTGCCCTCAAGTGATCTACCCGCCTCACCTCCCAAAGTGCTGGGATTACAGGAGTGAGCCACCCCCCCCAGCCACAATTTACATCTTGATCTTATTCATGTTTCATTTATAGTCATGCGTTGCTTAACCATGGGGTAAGTTCTGGGAAGTGCCTCATTAGGCAAACATCACAGAGTGTACTTACACAACCTAGATGGTACAGCTGACTATACACCCAGGCTATATGATATGGCCTATTACTCCTCGGCTACAAACCTGCCCAGCACGTGGCTGTCCTGAATACTGCAGGCTGTTGTAACACAATGGTCAGTACTTGTGTCTCTAAACAGAAAAGGTTCAATAAAAATACAGTATAAAAGAGAAGCCGGGCTCGGTGGCTCACACCTGTAATCCCAGCGCTTTGGGAGGCCGAGGTGTGTGGATCACCTGAGGTTGGGAGTTCAAGACCAGCCTGACCAACATGGAGAAACCCCGTCTCTACTAAAAATACAAAATTAGCTGGGCGTGGTGGCACATGCCTGTAATCCCAGCTACTCAGGAGGCTGAGGCAGGAGAATTGCTTGAACCCGGGAGGCGGAGGTTGCGGTGAGCGAGATTGCGCCATTGCACTCCGGCCTGGGCAACAAGAGCGAAATTCTGTCTCAAAAATAAATAAATAAATAAATAAATAAAGGAGAAAACATGCTACTGCCTGTGTAGGCATTTACCATAAATGGAGCTTGCAGGACTGGAAGTTGCTCTTGAGTCAGTGAGTGAGTGGTGGGTGAAGGTGAAGGCCTAGAACATCACTATACACTACTGTAGACTTTATAGTACACTTAAGCTACACTAAATTTCCTGTCTTTTAAAATAATAAATTAACCTTAGCTTACAATAACTTTAACTTAGAAGACTTTTTAATTTTCAAAGCTTTTTGAGTCTTTTGTAATAACACAGCTTAAACCACAAATACATTGTACAACTCTACCAAACATAGCTTCTTTTTCTTTTTTTTTTTTGAGACAAGTCTTGTTTTCTTCCCCAGGCTCAAGTGCATTGGTGTGATCATAGCTCACTGCAACCTCAAAATCCCGGGCTCAGGTGATCCTCCTGCCTCAGTCTCCAGAGTAGCTGGGACTACAGGTATATAACATCATGCCTGGCTAATCAAAAATATCTTCTTTCTTGGCCAGGCATGGTGGCTTATGCCTGTAATCCCAGCACTTTGGGAGGCCGAGGCGGGCAGATCACGAGGTCAGGAGATTGAGAGCATCCTGGTTAACACGGTGAAACCCCGTCTCTACTAAAAATACAAAAAAAAAGAAAAAAAATTAGCTGGGCGTGGTGGCGGGTGCTTGTGGTCCCAGCTACTCAGGAGGCTGAGGCAGGAGCATGACGCAAACTCAGGAGGTGGAGCTTGCAGTGAGTGGAGATTGCGCCACTGCACTCCAGCCTGGGCGACTGAGCAAGATTCTGTCTCAAAAAAAAAAAAATATATATATATATATACATATATAATCTTCTTTCTTTATATTCTTATTCTATAAGTTTTTTTTCTATTTAAAATTTTTTTTCTTTTTACCTTTCAAATGTTTTATTTAAAAATAAGACACAAACATGTACCTTAGCCTAGGCCTACACAGGCTCAGGATCATCAATATCACTGATTTTCATCTCCACATCTTGTCCCACTATAGGGTCTTCAGGGGCAGTCACACAGATGGAGCTGTCACCTCCTGTGACAACAAGATAACAATGTCTTCTGAAGCACCTCCTGAAGGAACCTGTCTGAGGCTGTTCACTTTTGTTTATAAGCAGAAGGAGTATATACTCTAATATAATGATAAGGAAAATAGCATGGTAAATACATAAACCAGTGAAAGTCATTCGCTATCATTATCAAGTATGATATACTACACATAATTACATGTGCTGGACTTTTACATGACTGGCCGTGAAGCAGGTGTGTTTATACCAGCACCGCCACAAACACATGAGCAATGCGTTGCTATACAACTTTACTATGGCTCTGACATCACTAGACAATAAGCATTTTTCATCTCCATTATAATCTTATGGGACTGCTTGTTCGTATGTGCAATCCATCATTGACCAAATCGTTATTTGATGCATGACTGTATTTTGTGTCTTGCTTTCCTGCTAGAGTTATGCTTCTTAAGCATGCATTTACAGTTGACTCTCATGATTCATAAATTTGGACTTGACAAATCTGCCTACTCGCCAAAATTCACAGGTAACCCCAAAGTCAATACTCACAGTGCTTTTGAGGTAATTCACAGGCATGCATGAGTGACACAAGATTTGAGTTGCCCAAATGTATGTTCCCAACTGAGGTGGAACAAGGCAATGCTCGGCCTTCCTGTTTCGGCTCATGCTGTGAACAAGCTTCCTTAGCATGGTCTAGTTAGTGTCATTTTGCCACATTTTTGTGCTTCCTGTTGATTTTGTTGTTGAAAAGGCCCCAAGCACAGTGTCTTCGTGCTGGCTAGTCTTCCTAAGAGCAAGAAAGCTGTGATGTGCCTTACAGAGAAAATATGTGTGTTAGATAAGCTTGGTTTAGGGATGAGTTTTAGGGCTGTTGGCTGTTATTAATGTAAATATAAGACATCTTTAGGCCGGGAGCAGTGGCTCATGCCTGTAATCCCAGCACTCTGGGAGGCCAAGGTGAGCAGATCACGAGGTCAGGAGGTCGAGACCATCCTGGCTAACACGGTGAAACCCCATCTCTACTAAAAATACAAAAAACTAGCCAGGTGAGGTGGCAGGCACCTGTAGTCCCAGCTACTTGGGAGGCTGAGGCAGGAGAATGGCGGGAACCTAGGAGGTGGAGCTTGCAGCGAGCCAAGATCCCACCACTGCACTCCAGCCTGGACGACAGAGCGAGACTCCATCTCAAAAAAAAAAAAAAAAAAGATGTCTTTAAACAGAAACACAGATAAAACAAGGTTATGGGATGGGCACAGTGGCTCACACCTATAATCCCAGTACTTTGGGAGGCTGAGGTGGGCGGATCACCTGGGGTCAGGAGTTTGCGACCAGCCTGGCCAACATGGTAAGACTCTGTCTCTACTAAAAATACAAAAATTAGCTGGGCATGGTGGTGGGCGCCTGTAGTCCCAGCTACTTGGCATGCCGAGGCAGGAGAATCACTTGAACCTGGGAGGTGGAGGTTGCAGTGAGCCAAGATCGCACCACTACACTCCAGCCTGGGTAACAGAGCAAGACTCCGTCTCAAAACAAAACAAAATAAAACAAAAAAACAAAACAAAACAGAAACCCAAGGTTATGCATTGATTGGTTGATGAAAACGTCATGGTCGGAGGCTTGCAGGAACCTAAGCCTATAATTCCTCTAGGGTCAAAGGTTTTAGTAGTTACTAATTCAGTGTTTGCAGCAACTTTTAGAACAAAACTACCATGAGAAATGATTGTATTTTGTATTCCCCAGTACAAGCTAACACAATGTTAGCACATAGAAAATGCTTAATAACTGCCTGCTGATTCATTGTGAAAAAGACAGAGAAGAGAATGTAACTTTTCTTCCAGTGAAGTTACGTGGTATGTGTGGTTTTTTTTCTTTTCTTTTTTTTTTTTTTTTTTTTTTTTTTGAGATGGAGTCTTCTTCTGTTGCCCAGGTTGGAGTGCAGTGGCATGATCTCGGCTCACTGCAACCTTCACCTCCCAGATTCAAGTGATTCTCCTGTCTCAGCCTCCCGAGTAGCTGGGATTACAGGCATGTGCCACCATGCCCTGCTAATTTTGTGACATGTGTTTTGTAGTTTGCATAGTGTGTAATGATTTTTACTTGGTCTGTGTAAATATCTTCCCAAATCTGATTCAACTAAGATTGAGAATAAAATACTCCCTTATATGTTGTTCCCTAATAATTGTATAGCTTATATAAGCTGAATTTGTATGAATAAAATTAGAACCTGTTGGCCAGGCGCGGTGGCTCACACTTGTAATCCCAGCACTTTGGGAGGCTGAGGCAGGCAGATTACGAGGTCAGGAGATCAAGACCATCTTGGCTAACACAGTGAAACCCCGTCTCTACTAAAAATACAAAAATTAGCTGGGCTTGGTGGCGGCGCCTGTAGTCCCAGCTACTCAGGAGGCTGAGGCAGGAGAATGGCGTGAACCCGGAAGGCGGAGCTTGCAGTGAGCCGAGATCGCACCACTGCACTCCAGCCTGGGTGACAGAGCGAGACTCTGTCTCAAGAAAAACAAAAAAAAGAAGAAATTAGAACTTGTCGACATTAAAAGATCAAGGG
Source organism: Hylobates moloch (assembly GCF_009828535.3). Classification (NCBI taxonomy): domain Eukaryota; kingdom Metazoa; phylum Chordata; class Mammalia; order Primates; family Hylobatidae; genus Hylobates; species Hylobates moloch. The sequence continues at coordinate 69,631,596 of NW_026652280.1, forward strand.
CACTCAACCTTCTTATTTTGGGTTGGGAGAACGTCTCCTGTCATTTAGCTCAGTAATTTTCAAATTTTTCTTTTATATAACACTAAAGGAATGCTGAAAAACTATGTACTGCCCCACTCATTCTAAGTTGTCTACTAACATTTATTTTCTTTCTTTTTCTTTTTTTTTGAGACAGTGTCTCACTCTGTCACCCGAGCTGGAGTGCAGTAATGCAATCTCAGCATCTCAGCTCACTGTAGCCTCAACCTCTGGGGCTCAAGCAATCCCCCGACCTCAGCCTCTCAAGTAGCTAGGGTTACAGGAGCACTCCACTACACCTGGCTAATTAAAACAATTTTTTTTTTTGTAGAGATGGGGTCTCACTTTTGTTGCCCAGGCTAGTCTGGATGTATGGAATTCTTTGGATGGCAGTGATTGACCCAGCATACTGAGGAATATAATTTTGGGTTTTATTATTTGATGGGCATATTCCTGGTGGCGTGGATGTATAATAATTGGGAAATCTGCAAAATCCTTAGTGAATCGTGAGCACTTATGTTTTCTTATTTAGAAATTTATTCTTTTTGTCATTTCCAGAATGTATTAATGATATGATCTTCCGTGAGTGACAAAGGAACTGGAAGCCAGGGACCCCCGCGTGGGATGTACATGCAGCTCACACAGGAGTAAGCACAGTGCCTGGCTTACATACAGCATCACTGTCTTTGCGATCTCAACGATTCATCTCAGAGCAGGGCGGATCATCTCAGATGGGATGGTGCAAATCTGCAGGCAGCTAGGCAGACTAGCCCTCAGATGAGACATGGCACAGGCAGGATTTGAAGAGCGGACTCTGTACCTGCCAGAACTGAGGCTGACAATTTGTAAAAAGATAGTATATCTTGGCAGGATTGACATATTACAGTGTGGTGGCCTGTTCTGTGGCAGCTGGGAGGAAAAGTGGCTTCTTTTTTGTTTTTTAACCTTGGGAAGTTAAAGTATTTCCTAGTTGACCTTAAATCCTGAAACAGGCTAGCTGCGGTGGCTCACACCTGTAATCCCAGCACTTTGGGAGGCTGAGGCAGGTGGATCACCTGATGTCAGGAGTTCGAGACCAGCCTGGCCAACATGGTGAAACCCCGTCTCTACTAAAAATACAAAAATTAACTGGGGGTGGTGGCATATGCCTGTAATCCCAGCTACTCAGTTGGCTGAGGCAGGAGAATCACTTGAACCTGGGAGGCGGAGGTTGCGGTGAGCCAAGATCGCGCCATTGCACTCCAGCCTGGGCGACAGAGTGAGACTCCATCTCAAAAAACAAACAAACAAAACTCCTGAAACAGGTCAGCCTTTCTTAGATTCTGTCCATCTCAAACCTGTAGGGCAGACCCTGGTGTGATGAGTAGTTCTATCTTCTCTCTTTCTGTACTATACACCTTCCCTCTGTAGTATATGGAAATGCTACATCCTCTGGCTGGGTGAGAACTGAATCATTCCTCTGCTCTTGCCTAGAGCCCGGGGAGAAGTCCTGGCAGCAGGTCCCTGGCTAGGATATTGATATACAGTCATAGAAACACAGGTGAGAAAAAGAAACCCAAATCATTATTTTTCTGCCGCTGGCAGAAAAAAAGAAAAAAAAGAGCATGCATTAAAATTCACAGGATTTTGGGTAGGTGCAATGGCTCATACCTGTAATCCTAGGACTTTGGGAGGCTGAGGCAGGAGGATTACTTGATGCCAGGAGTTTGAGACCAGCCTGGACAACATAGCAAGACCTCATCTCTGCCCAAAAACAAAAAAAAAAAAAAAAAAAAAAAGGAGAGAAAGAAAAAAGAAAAATTCACAGGACTTCTAAGATAGTCATAAAAATGTCAAATTTAAGTAAAAAAAATGAAGTAGGGATTGTGTTTCTACATTGTCAGTTGGGCAAAATGTGTGGAATTTTTATTGTTTTGTGTAATATTTAGCACATGTAAGTCATATATGTATATATAGGATGTGCCCACTGTGGGGTGTGTGTTGAGTCTAGGTGTTGGGGAGACATTTGTGCTTGACATTTGCTAAAAGTCAATGACTGATGGGGTGGAGAGGCCAGGGCCACAGTAATTAGTATGCTGTGACAAAGAGTGGTGGAGTGGTCATCTCTCTTGACTGCCATAGCTCACCTGCTCCCCAAACCCTACTGCTGCAGGAGTTCACACGCCACCTGTGGATGGAGGAGACACACGCAGACAAGACAGGCCCCCCGCCACTGTTGGCACACAGGACACCCACCCAACCTATGGTCCTGTCTCTGGGTCGACAACATAATCAGAGTAACAGGTAATCCTTACTGAGCGCTAACTATGTGGCAGGCACACACCCAACAGTTTATATATAGTAAAGTGTTTAATTCTTACAGCAATATTGTGAAGTAGGTACTGCTATTTAGTTTATATTTCTTACTTTTTTCCTTTTATTTATTTTTATTTTTTATTTATTTTTTTTTTGAGAAGGAGTCTTGCTCTGTCACCCAGGCTGGAGTGCAGTGGCGTGATCTTGGCTCACTGCAAGCTCCGCCTCCTGGGTTCACGCCATTCTCCTGCCTCAGCCTCCAGAGTAGCTGGGACTACAGGTTCCCGCCACCGCGCCCGACTAATTTTTTGTAATTTTAGTAGAGGCGGGGTTTCACCGTGTTAGCCAGGATGGTCTCGATCTCCTGACCTCATGATCCACCCGCCTCAGCTTCCCAAAGTGCTGGGGTTACAGGCATGAGCCACCACGCCCGGCCTACTTTTTTCCTTTTATTTTTAATTCTTTTCTGAAGTGTTACTTAATTTCTAAGTTTTCCTAACTTAGATTTATGTTATTACTTCATATCTTCTATTTACTCCCTTAAGGTCTTGAGCTTGTTCTGAAACAATAGGCTACAGCTTTTATCTGTTTTATGGTCATGTCTTTGTGGTATGCTTTCATTGTGGGTACAAATGTCTTCTTCCTCCCTTCCTACCCTCTTCCCTTCCTCCCTTCCCCTCTCTCTCTCTCTTTCTCTCTTTCTCTTTCTTTCAGTCTCGCTCTGTTGCCCAGGCTGGAGTGCAGTGGCGCAATCATAGCTCATAGCACCCTCAACCTCCCAGGCTCAAATGATCCTCTAACCTCAGCCTCCTGAGTAGCTGGAACTACAGGCACATGCCACCATACCTGGCTGATTTTTTTTTTTTTTTTGTAGAGATGAGGTTGCTGGGATTACAGGCGTGAGCCGCCGCACCTGGCCTTCATTGTTTTTCTGATGATAGCTTTGTGCATCTTTGATGTCATTTCTTCTCAAGTGCTCCTCCTTAGGCAGGTTACTTGTCCTTAACACCTAGAAGGAGGCAGAGTTCCGGAGAGCTTCTGCAACTTCACCTAGTGTCTTGGCTCGTTTGGGCTCCTTTAACAAAATGCCATAAACTGGGTGGCTTAGAGATCACAGAAATTTATTTTTCACAGTTCTGGAGGCTGGGGAGCCTAAGATCAAGACTGGACTTGACAAATACAGACATTGGTAGATTCAGTGTCTCGTGAGGTCCTGCTTCCTGGTCCACACAGTGCCTTCCTGCTGTGTCCTCAGGTGGCGGTGGTGGAAAGGTTAGGGAGCTCTCTGGGGCCTCTTTCATAAGGGCACTAATCCCATTTGTAAGGGCTCCACCATCATGACATGATCACCTCCCAAAAGCCCTTCTTCCTAATATCATCACACTGGTGATGAGATATCAACATGTGAATTGGGAGGAGTGAACACAAACATCAGACCACAGCACCTCGCAAACTTTTCTGTTGTTTTAATAAGTGTGCTAAAATAGGGAAGCTTGCCTCATGAAACTTCCCTTTTCTCACCTTTTTCTGCACTTTCTCTTTCTTACATTTCTCTAGTCGACATCATGCAAAATTCTCATTCCATCTTAAGAGCTTGCCTTCTGTGAGGGGTCTTAATCCCGGAAGGAAGGATTGCTGTAGGCTTTCAGGTCTCACCATGGGCCCCTTGCACTCACTCACTACTGCACGGGGCGAAATCCTTCCTGTTTTCAGCTGCTGTTCTCGCCACACTTTCCTGGGGGAACCTGATGCTATTTTTGGATTCTCCTCTCTTCATGTCCACCACATGCTTTGTCATGCCCTTGTTTTTATCTGCTGACTTCACTCAGGTCTTGCAGCTGTCTGTGGTTCCTCCTCACCCCTCTTACATTTGGGGTTTGTGGGGATACCTTGTCAACTAGTTTTGTTCTTAACCTTGTTTAGGGATTCCTACTTTTGCCATTTAGTTGCTCAATCCATAGCACCTAATGAATAAATGGCTCTTCTTCCATGTTTATTAGAAAAGAAAAAGGAAAATTTTAATGAGTCATTTTCAATGATTTGAACTATGGACTCTGTCTTGAACTAAGCACATGAATGCAAAATAAACACAGTAACTCTCCCAAGGAAGTTCTAACAACCAAGCTGCTTAAAAGAAATTACCCTGAAAAGTAACTAAATCAAGGCTCCATAAACCAGAATCTCTGACAACCTCATAGCACATCTTACTGTTTTCCACTCATTCCATACATTTTGATTGGGAATCAGTGACGTGCTGCATTCTACTAAATGCTATTGTGGTTATAAATAAGTATGAAGCTTGGCCCTTCTCTCAAAGAGTTTCAAACCTGTCTGGGATTGTATTAGACACAAGAGGTAGGAAGATAATTTGTAAATTATAATGATATAAAATGTATCAATCATTTAATATCTCAGTGCAGATTGACTATAATGTATCACGTGACAACCTCCCCACCCCACATAGTTCTCTGTAATTTATTTATTTATTTGAGACAGGGTCTCACTCTGTTGCCCAGGCTGCAGTGCAGTGGCAAGATCTCAGCTCACTGAAGGCTTGACTTCCCTGGCTCAAGCAATCCTCCCACCTCAGCCTCTCAGGTAGCTGGGACTATAGGAGCATGCCACAAAGCCTGGCTAATTTTTTTTTTTTTTTGTATGTTTTTGTAGAGACGGGTTTTTGCCATGTTTTCCAGGCTGGTCTTGAACTCCTGGACTTAAAGGATCCTCCCACCTCAGCCTCCCAAAGTGCTGGGATTACAGGTGTGAGTCACCGTGGCCAGCCTTCTGTGATCTGTAAGATCACAGTGCAAGCACTCCTCAGAGGGAAAGAAAATAGATGGAATAGGTAATACTTTCTTTCTTTTTTTTTTGAGATGGAGTCTCACACTGTTACCCGGGTTGGAGTGCAGTGGTGTGATCTCGGCTCCCTGCAACCTCTGCCTCCTGAGTTCAAGCGATTCTCTTGCCTCAGCCTCCTGAGTAGCTGGGATTACAGGCTCCCGCCAACATGTCCAACTAATTTTTTGTATTTTTAATAGAGATGGGGGTTTCACCATGTTGGCCAGGCTGGTCTCGAACTCCTGACCTCGTGATTCACCTGCCTTGGCCTCCCAAAGTGCTGGGATTACAGGCATAAACCACTACACCCAGCCTGGAGTAGATAATACTTTAAACCTTAGGCATCATAATCTAAAACAGGGTCAGAAGGCCAGGCTTGGTGGCTCACGCCTGTAATCCCAGTACTTTCGGGGGCCAAGGTGGGTGGATCACCTGAGGTCAGGGGTTCAAGACCAGCCTGGCCAACATGGTGAAACCCCATCTCTACTAAAAATACAGAAATTAGTGTGGTGGTGCGCGACTGTAGTACCAGTTACTTGGGAGGCTGAGGCAGGATAATCACTTGAACCTGGGAGGCAGAGGTTGCAGTGAGCTGAGATTGCGCCACTGCACTCCAGCCTGGGTGACAGAGCAAGACTGTCTCAAAATAAACAAGCAATCAAACAGGAGACAGAAAACATTTATCTTTTTTTTTTTTTTTTTTTTTTTGAGATGGAGTCTCGCTGTGTCGCCCATGCTAGAGTGCAATGGCACGATCTCGGCTCACTGCAACCTCCACTTCCCGGGTTCACGTGATTCTCCTCCATCAGCTTCCCGAGTAGCTGGGATTACAAGCATGTGCCACCACGCCCAGCTAATATTTTTAGTAGAGATGGGGTTTCACCATGTTGGCCAGTCTGGTCTAGAACTCCTGACCTCAAGTGATCCACCTGCCTCAGCCTCCCAAAGTGTTGGGATTACAGGCGTGAGCCACAGGGCCTGACCAGAAAACATTTATCTTAAGAAAAATATTGCAGCCGGGCATGGTGGCGCACACCTGTAATCCCAGTACTTTGGGAGGCCGAGGTGGGAGGATCACCCGAGGTCAGGAATTTGCAGGCCAGCCTGGCCAACATGGCAAAACCCCGTCTCTACTAAAAAATACAAAAATTTGCCAGGCATGGTGGCACATGCCTGTAGTCCCAGGTACTCGGGAGACTGAGGCAGGAGAATTGCTTGAACCCAGGAGGCAGATGTTGCAGTGAGCTGAGATTCGGCTACTGCACCCCAGCCTGGGTGACGGAGGGAGACTCAGTCTCAAAAAATAAAATAAAAGCAGAAGGAAAGTTCACTATCAAAAGGAAACTTCTAATAAACAATTTTATAAATAAAAGAATTCTTTTTTTTTTTTGACACAGTGTCTCACTCTGTAGCCTACGCTGGCAAAAGTGAAGGGATATCACAGACGTAATGAAGGCCCCTAATGAGTTGGCGTGAAGCCATTCAAAAGAGAGATGATCTTGGGTGAGTCTGATCTAATCACCTGCATCTGTTAACAGGGTCCAGAGGTCAGGGATGGAAGTTGGAGAAAGATGAGGCAGCAGCAGACACTTTCTCCTGTTGGCCTTAAAGAAGCAACCATCTGTGCTCGGGGAGGGTCACTGGGCTGAGATTGGTAGGTGGCTCTGGGAGTGAGGGCCTAAACCTATGACCACAAGGAACTGAATTCATCCCAAAGCCAGACAGGTGGAAGACGACTCAGAAGATGCAGATGCCAATGCCACAGCCTGGTGAGCAGCTGGATTGCAGCTGGACCCGCAAAACCATGCCCCAGACTCCTGACCAGTGGGAGCTGCGAGGTAATGAATGTAGTTTTCTTTTTGTTTTTTGTTTTCTTTTTTTAAATAAATATGACTTTATTTAGTTACTTTGGAAACAAAACCTCCCAAATAATGCCTGAACCCAAAGGTACATAAAAATGGCCCAAAATAGTTTAAAATAGATTTGAACATCATTTGTAGTTTCTTCCTCATAACATGAGCGCTTTCAGCTGGACAGTAGATTACAAAGCATCTCCGATCATGGTAAGGCAGATCATCAATCTGTGGCTGCATCTGTAACTCCTCCTGGGAAAATAATCCTGTTGGAGTTGGGGGCTGTTCCCAGTTGTTTGGTCAGTTGGCCCACGAAGGGGCAGTCCTGGAGCTGGCGGGTGGGGAGCCAGGCCCCACCTGTTTTTTGTTTTCTTGCAACAGAGTCTTGCTCTGTTGTCCAGGCTGGAGTGCAGTGGCGCTATCTCGGCTCACTGTAACCTCCACCTCCTGGGTTCAAGCGATTCTCCTGCCTTAGCCTCCAGGATAGCTGGGACTACAGGTGTGTGTCATTACACTGGGCTAATTTTTTATTATTTTTTTTAAGCAGTGACGGTGTTTCGCCATGTTGGGTTTTGAGCTCCTGACCTTAGGTGACCCATCTACCTTGGCCTCCCAAAGTATTGGGATTACAGGCGTGAGCCACCACTTCTAGCCTTATTTTTATTATTATTATTTTTTTGAGATAGAGTCTCGCTCTGTTGCCCAGGCTGGATTGCAGTAGCGCAATCTTGACTCACTGCAACCTCCTCCTCCTAGGCTCAAGCGATTTTCATGCCTTAACCTCCCTAGTGGCTGGGATTACAGGCGAGTGCCACCACGCCCAGCTAATCTTTGTATTTTTTGTATGATGGGGTCTTGCCATGTTGCCCAAGCTGGTCTCAAATGCCTGAGCTCAAGCAGTCTGCCTGCCCGGGCCTCCCAAAGTGCTGGATCACAGGTGTGAGCCACTTGGCCTGGCCTGATCCTATCTTAAAAAAAAGAAAAGGCCGGGCGCGGTGGCTCACGCCTGTAATCCCAGCACTTTGGGAGGCCGAGGCGGGCGGATCACGAGGTCAGGAGATCGAGACCATCCTGGCTAACACAGTGAAACCCCGTCTCTACTAAAAACACACAAAAAAATTAGCTGGGCGAGATGGCGGGCTCCTGTAGTTCCAGCTACTCGGGAGGCTGAGGTGGGAGAATGGCGTGAACCCCGGGGGGCGGAGCCTGCAGTGAGCCGAGATCGCACCACTGCACTCCAGCCTGGGCGACAGCGAGACTCTGTCTCAAAAAAAAAAAAAAAAAAAAAAGAAAAGAAAAAAATCTCTCAGTTTTGTCTTCGAGGCTCTCAAACACCATTTTATATTGGAGTTTCCAAGGCTTCCTTAGTGTAAGCCAGGATTTTTTAAATACAAGGTGGCAAAGATACCACAACGTTACCACAGCACAACAATGTATATCACAATGATGTATACCACTATGTACACCACAATGTTATCTACTGTAGCTGCTCCCACAGAAAAGTAGTTTACAAGACAGTGAACAACAATTGAAACTGAAGCTGTTAGAGAGGAAACAGTGATTTGAAGAGTACTCTATAGAATTGAAACCAGCTAGCCTGGCACATGGGGGAACACCTCTGGTCCCAGTTACTCAGGAGGCTGAAATGGGAGGATCGCTTAAACCCGGGAATTTGAGGCCACCCCAGGAACACGATGAGACCTTGTCTCAAGAAACAAAACCAAAAACCCCAAGTAGGCTGGGTGTGGTGGCTCAAGCCTGTAACCCTAGCACTTTACGACGCTGAGGCAGGCAGATCACTTGAGGTCAGGAGTTTATGAACAGCCTTGCCAACATGGGGAAACCCCGTCTCTACAAAAAAAAAAAAAAAAAAAAGAAGCGAGGTATGGTGACACACACTTGTAATCCCACCTACCCCGGAGGCTGAAGCATGAGAATCCCTTAAACCCAGGAGGCGGAGTTTGCAGTGAGCTGAGATCATGCCACTGCACTCCAGCCTGGGCAACAGAACCAGATTTGGTCTCAAAAAAAAAAAAAAAATTGGTTAATGGCATTAAAAGTCAACTAATAAAATTAGTTAAAACTATGGACTTTAATAAATGTTATCTGTTTTAGCAATTTTTTTTTTTTGAGACGGAGTTTCGCTCTTGTTGCCCAGGCTGGAGTGCAAAGGTGCGATATCAGCTCACTGCAACCTCTGCCTCCAGAGTTCAAGTGATTCTCCTGCCTCTTCCTCTGGCTCTGGAGCAGCTGGAATTACAGGCGCCTGCCACTACGCCCGGCCAATTTTTTTGTATTCTTAGTAGAGATGGGGTTTCACCATGTTGGCCAGGCTGGCCTCAAACTCCTGACCTCCAGTGATCTGCCCGCCTTGGCCTCCCTAAGTGCTAGGATTACAGGTGCAAGCCACCGTGCGCGGACTGTTTTAGCAGATTTGATAAAATGTGGGTAATTTATTCGTACAATAGAAAATGCCTAATATTCATTAATTGAAAATTAGAAATTACATTAAAATATTCAGTACTTTTTTAAAACTATTCTACTTTTACATATTTGGGAAGATTATTTTCTTTAACAATTCTGTTTTATATATTTTATTTATTAATTGTTTTATCTGTTTCCTGAAATTAATATAGGCTAGTAGGAAAATTACCTTTATAAATGTTAGCATCTTTTTTTCTTTTTTTATTAATTTTTTTTTGCACACAAAACAATAAACATTTTCTAAAAATACATGCAAACAAAAGGATGCATATCAAACATATTAGGAAGGTTGCACGTGGGAAGACGGGGAATAGAAATGGGGGGTGGGAATTAAAGAAAATAAATGAGAGAGGGATTTTGTATGGATCAATGATAATAACTCAGTCCTCTATGTCTTTGACAAAGAAGAAGGAGAAGGAAGAGGAAGAAAAAGAAAGTGGGATAAAGGATCAGAAAGGGAAGAAAATAGAAAAAATTAGAGTATGACTCCAGGGTAGACCTGTTTTGTTGTTGCTGGGTTGTTTGGTTGGTTTGTCTGTTGTATTTTTCATATGTTTCGCCATGTTGGCCAGGCTGGTCTCTAACTCCTAGCCTCAAGTGATCAACCCGCCTCGGCCTCCTAGAGTGCTGGGACTACAGGGGTGAGCTACCACGTTCAGCCCCCACACTGCGTCTGGCCTCCGTGGTAGACCTCCCAGATGGGGCGGCCGGGCAGAGGCACTCCTCACTTCCCAGACGATGGGCGGCTGGGCAGGGACGCTCCTCACTTCCCAGACAGGGCGGCCGGGCAGGGACGCTCCTCACTTCCTAGACGGTGGGGCCGGGCAGAGGCGCTCCTCACTTCCCAGACGGGGCGGCCGGGCAGAGGCACTCCTCACATCCCAGACGGGGCAGCCGGGCAGAGGCGCTCCTCACTTCCAAACGATGGGCGGCCGGGCAGAGGCGCTCCTCACAACCCAGACGGGGCGGCCGGGCAGAGGTGCTCCTCACTTCCCAGACGGGGCGGCCAGGCAGAGGCGCTCCTCACTTCCCAGAGGATGGGCAGCCAGACAGAGACGCTCCTCACTTCCCAGACGGGGCGGGCCAGGCAGAGGCGCTCCTCACTTCCTAGACGGGGCGGCCGGGTAGAGGCGCTCCTCAGATCCCAGACAGGGCGGCGGGGCAGAGGCGCACCTCACTTCGCAGATGATGGGCGGCCAGGCAGAGGCGCTCCTCACTTCCCAGATGGGGTGGCCGGGCAGAGGCGCCCCTCACTTCCCAGACGGAGCAGCCGGACAGAGGCGCTCCTCACTTCCCAGATGGGGCGGCCGGGCAGAGGCGCTCCTCACATCCCAGACGATGGGCGGCCAGGCAGAGACGCTCCTCACTTCCTAGACGGGGCGCAGCCGGGCAGAGGCTGCAATCCTAGCACCGTGGGAGGCCAAGGCAGGCGGCTGGGAGGCGGAGGCTGCAGCGAGCCAAGACCACGCCACCGCACTCCAGCCCGGGCAACACTGAGCACCAAGTGAGCGAGACTCCGTCCGCAGTCCCAGCACCTCGAGAGGCCGAGGCGGGCAGACCACTGGAGGTCAGGAGCTGGAGATCAGCCTGGGCAACATGGCGAAACCCTGCCTCCAGCCAAAGGACAAAAACCAGGCAGGGGTGCGCGCCCCGCAATGCCAGGCAGCCCGCAGGCCAAGGCAGGAGAATCACGGGAGTCTGCAGGGAGCCCAGTACACTCCAGCCTGGGCAACAGAGGGAAGAAAAGAGAAAGAAAGGGGAGAAAGGGAAGAAAGGGAGGGAAGGCAGGCGGGCAGGCGGGCAGGCGGGCGGGCGGGCGCGGGCAGGCAGGCAGGCAGGCAAATGTTAGCATCTTAAAAGTCATGTCAATATGCAGATTTTGATAACAATCGGTCTAGATAAACTAATTCTAAAGTTAGGAATGGAGCCAGGCGTGGTGGCTCACACCTGTAATCCCAGCACTTTGGGAGGTGGGCGGATCACTTGAGGTCAGGAGTTCGAGACCAGCCTGGCCAACATGGCAAAACCCTGTCTCTACTAAAAATGCAAAAATTAGCTGGGTTCGGTGGCGGGTGCCTGTAATCCGGCCACTCGGGAAGCTGAGGCAGGAGCATGGCTTGAACCCAGGAAGCAGAGGTTGCAGTGAGCTGAGAATGAGCCACTGCACTCCAGTCTGGGTGACAAAGTAAGACTCTGTCTCAAAAATAAATAAATAAATAAAGTCAGGAATAGGTCATGCCACGCTTTAATAATATCTGTGACTTCGAAAATTAACATTATTTTACTAACCATATTCAACAATGCTTTTTTTTTTTTTTTTTTTTGAGATGGAGTCTCGCTCTGTCACCCAGGCTGGAGTGCAGTGGCGCAATCTCGGCTCACTGCAAGCTCCGCCTCCCCAGTTCACACCATTCTCCTGCCTCAGCCTCTCCGAGTAGCTGGGAGTACAGGCGCCCGCCACCACGCCCAGCTAATTTTTTGTATTTATAGTAGAGACAGGGTTTCATCGTGGTCTCGATCTCCTGACCTCGTGATCCGCCCGCCTCGGCCTCCCAAAGTGCTGGGATTACAAGCGTGAGCCACTGCGCCCAACAATGCTTTTTAAAAACGGATTTATGACATATAATTCTTTTGGAAATTAAAATGCATTGTATAATTCTATGGTTGGTCAGATTACACTTCAGGTGTAAATGAATTACTTAAAAAATGTATTTCTTAGGTTTATGTTTTATGGACTTAATAAATATTTTATTACAATTTTTTTTTTTTTTTTAGAATCTCACTCTGTCACCCAGGCTGGAATGCAGCGGCACGATCTCGGCTCACTGCAACCTCCGCCTCCTGGGTTCAAGTGATTCTCCTGCCTCAGCCTCCTGAGTAGCCGGGAATACAGATGCATGCCACCACTCCTGGCTAATTTCTGTATTTTTAGTAGAGCCGGGGTTTCACCATATTGGCCAGGCTGATCTTGAACTCCTGACCTTGTGATCTGCCCTCCTCGGCCTCCCAAAGTGCTGGGATTACAGGCGTAAGCCACTGCACCCGGCTGAAAAAAATCTTAAACTTATAAAAACATAGAGAAAAATATAGCAAATGCTTGTATTAGTTTTCTACGGCTGCTGTAACAAATTACTACCACTTTAGTGACCTAAAACAACCCAAATGTACTACCCTACAAGTCCTGTAGGTCAGGAGCCCACTCGGGTCTCAATGGGCTAAAATTCAGGTGATAGCCGGACACCTGAGCATCTGCAGGATCATTCATTCCTTGCCTTTTCCACCCTTGAGAGGCCACCTGTGGCATTCCTGGGCTTGTGGCCCCTTCCTCCATCTCCGGAGTCAGCACCAGCGGCCACATCCTTGTCCGATTGAATCTCTCTGAACTTCCTTCCATTGTTACGTCTCTTTCCAATTCTCATTTGCAGGTAAAGGTTCTCGGAAGGACCCAATGAGACTCGGCTCACTGGGATAATCCAGGATCATCTCCCATCTCAAGGTTCTTCATCGCATACTTGCAAAGCCCCTTTTGCCATGTCAGGTAACTTGTTCACAGGTTCGAAGATTAGAATGTGGACATGTTTGGGGGGCATAACTAGGCCTAGCACAATGCCCATGTACCCATCTCCTTGCTTAAACATTAAACACTTTGCCAATATTGTTTCTCCTATCTCTCACTTTGTTCTCTAAAAAACTCCAGGAATTTGTTATTAAATTTTATTAAAGCAAATCCCAGAAACAATATAATTTGCCTGTAAATATGTTAATATGTTTCTCTGAGGCCCTTAAAAATCATAGCCACTATGGTATTATCGTAATAAAATTCCCTGTAATTATTTAATGTCACCTAACATTCAGTCCATGTTTAAGTTTCCCAAATTTTTTTTTTTTTTTTTGAGATGGAGTCTCACTCTGTCGCCCAGGCTGGAGTGCAGTGGCATGATCTGGGCTCACTGCAAGCTCTGCCTCCCGGGTTCACGCCATTCTCCTGCCTCAACCTCTCCGAGTAGCTGGGACTACAGGCACCCGCCACTACGCCCGGCTAATTTTTTGTATTTTTTTTTAGTAGAGACGGGGTTTCACCATGTTAGCCAGGATGGTCTCGATCTCCTGACCTCGTGATCTGCCCGCCTCAGCCTCCCAAAGTGCTGGGATTACAGGCGAGAACCACCGCGCCCGGCCCCCAATGTTTTTAAAAATGCCATTTATTTATGTAAAAGTTTGTTTGTCTTAATCATGACCCAAACAAGGTCCACAAATTGCATTTGGCTAATGGTCTCTCAAGCTCCCCCCATCCTCTTTTTTTTAAAGACACGGGGGGTCTGGCTGTGTTGCCCAGCCTGGAGTGCAGTGGCTATTCACAGCTGTGATCATAGCTCACTACAGCCTTGAACTCTGGTCTTAAGCAATCCTCCCACTTCAGCCTCTGAACATTTATTTTTGAATAAAGAAATTGGGTCATTTGGTTTGTAGGATTTCCCACATTCTGGATTTGGCAGATTACTTCCTGGTGGTATAATCTAACGTGTTCATTTGGCCCCGGTATTTCCTTTAGCCTGTGATTAGAGTTACAAGCTTAACTGGTTCTAGTTTCCCTTTCTTTGTTAGTCAGAGAAAGAGGTGAGGTTGCAAACAATCCACAGTATATCAGTGTGTTTATGGAATCAGGCTGTCCCAGTTTCGATTATGTCAAAGTTGTTCACCTGATCATATCTGAAGATATTACAATATTCTTAATAATAATAACCATTTACCGCATGCTTATTGTATACCAGGCATTTTGCTGGCTGTGTCCTATATAATTCCTCATACCACATCTCCGTGTATTAACCACACTCATAGATTTGTGAAAATGTACCAGAATTGACTGGTTGGAAGGCTCTATGTGGATTATTACTCTGAGCATGTTTACTTCTTGAAATATGGAATAATGGCTCCTGCTTTTAATATACAGGCTTATTTTGAGGATTTTTTGAACGGATGTGAGAGCAGTTAGAAAACTGGAACACGCTGTGCTACACCATTAAAATTAATAACATCAGTGAGAAAAAAGCAAGTGCATAATAAATATTACAGTTATCCTGATTGTCTCCTTTATTCATCACACACTTCCTAAGCACATCTCTGGAGGGCACTTTCCAAGGCTCCGGGGGAGCCGGAGAGGAAAGAGGCGCAGCCAGGCCTGGTGGGTCCCGGAGGGGCAGCGCGGCGCAGGAGGGGAACGGGGAGGCACGCTCTGGCTGCCACCGCACGCGGAGCCCGGGAGCGGCTCCGGGGCTGTCAGCTGCCCGCACGGCTCCTCCAAGGCCTGGAGCTCGGACGCGGGCTCTGGGGACTTCTGCGGCGGGGACGCCGGCTCGTGGGGAGCAGTGGCCGCCCCCGGCCGCCGCGGTGGCTGTGCTCAGAAGCCGGCCCTGGCGTAAGGAGGCCGGGCGCGCGGCGCGGGGTGCGAGTTCCCCTGCCCGCCTGTGCGCCCCGCAACGGGCCTTTCCTGGGCCCTAACGACAGCTCGCCCGTGCGTCGCCCTCGCAGCTCTCCTGTGTCCCCAAAATGCCTTTCCCGCGCCCCCCGCCCTTCAGCGGTGACTGCCCAGGGGGCTCTGTAACGCGACACTCGGACTGCCGAGCCTGCCAGGCACTTCGGGGAGGGCGCTAGAGGCCGGGACGCGGCCGCCGAGCGTAGACTCCGGCCTTGACTCCGGCCTTTACTCCGAGTTGCGCACGGAGCCCCAGCTGTGGTTGTCCACTCTGGGGATCACAGGCCGCGGAGCCCCGGGAGCCATCCGCCGGGCCCCTTCAGACAGCCCGCTTCCGCAGCCGGCCGTGGGACGCCGGCGGCGGGAGGACGAAGCGGCTGCGGGAAGACTAGGGCTTTCCCACCCGCCTGAGGTCGCCGGGGCGGGGCTTTAGGTGACAGGCCCGCGCGCTACCGCGGAAACAGGAAGTTAGCTGGGTGCGCGCCGGCTCGGACTGCAGTTCCCGGGTCTCTCGGCCACCGAAGCCGCCCTTCCCTGGTGAAAGGGCTCCTGCACCGCCCGGTGCTTCCCATCTGCCTGGCGTTGTGCGCAGAGCTGGAAAACATGGCTGTTGTATGTATTCTTGCGCCTGTGTGACAACATTTAAACTTCTAAAAACGGAACCTCCTTCCGCTTTAGGATTGCAAGTTAACCTAGGAAAAACAGCATTCTGCAAATTATTTGCTGGAAAATCTCGATGGCTTAAGGCCCATGTATTATTTTGCAGGGGTCTCTCACTCGTTTACTGGTGTAGATTTTTAAAAAATCCATCTTATCAAAAAATACCGTTTAAGGTGGAAAATTTCAAATGCAAGTCGCCGTTGATGAGATTGCAATTAATATATTTAAGATAGTGAATTAGAGAAAAACTACAGGTCAGTGCATATTAAGTATGTTTTTCATATTTTAGGGGGATTAGATTTTTAGCGATAACTTTGAAGTTAAAAATTAAAAGATAGGTTGGCCGGGCGCGGTGGCTCACGCTTGTAATCCCAGCACTTTGGGAGGCCGAGGCGGGCGGATCACGAGGTCAGGAGATCGAGACCACGGTGAAACCCCATCTCTACTAAAAATACAAAAAAAAATTTAGCTGGGCGTGGTGGCGGGCGCCTGTACTCCCAGCTACTCGGAGAGGCTGAGGCAGGAGAATGGCGTGAACCCGGGAGGCGGAGCTTGCAGTGAGCCGAGATCGCGCCACTGCACTTCAGCCTGGGTGACGGAGCAAGATTCCGTCTCAAAAAAAAAAAAAAAAAAAAAAAAAATTAAAAGATAGGCTGGATGCGGTGGCTCAGACCTGTAATTCCAGCACTCTGGGAGGCTGAAGGGGGAGCATGGCTTGATCCCAGAAGTGCGAGACCAGCCTGGGCAACATAGCAAGACCCCCGCCCCCACCATAACAACAAAAGTACCAAAAAAAAAAAAAAAAAAAAAGCCAGGTGTAGTGGCACGCACCTGAAGTCCCTGCTACTCGAGAAGTTGTGGGGGAAAGGATCGCTTGGGCGCAGGAGTTTGGGGCTGCAGCGAGCTGTGACGCAGCCTGCGGTTGACAAAAAGTCAAACTCTGTAAAATATTTGAAGGGATTTATTCTGAGCCAAATATGAGTGACCATGGCTGGTGACACAGACATGTGGAGACCCTGAGAACATGTATCGAAGGTGGTCGGGGCCCAGTGTGGTTTTATATATTTTAGGGGAGCCATGAGTCATCAGTCAAATACATGTAAGATTAAGATGTACATTGGTTCGGTCCATAAAGGTATGACAGCTGAGGAGGTGGGTAGGTCGGGGGCTTCCGGGTTATAGGTAGATTGAAAATTTTCTGATTGGCATTTGGTTGAAAGATTTATTATCAATGGAAAGGAATGTCTGGGTTACAATAAGAGGCTGTGGAGACTGAAGTTTTATCACGCAGATGAAGCCTCCAGGTAAGTTAAGTGTCCAGCATGTTAAATGCTGGTCTGCTTTTCCTGAATTCCAAAAGGGAGGAGGACAAAATGTGTCAAGTTCCACCCCCACTTCCCATCATGGCCTAAACAAGTTTTGCTTAAAACAACCTAAAACAAGGTTAACTCTGGAATGCCCTTGGTGGGGTCAATGCAGATGGTTGAGGAGCCCTAGGATTTCATTTTTGATTTACATTGGGCTGTGGAGTGAGACCCTATCTCTAAAAAAAAAAAAAATAAATAAAATAAATAAATAAATACAAATTGAAAAGTTCAAAGATAATTTTTTTTTTTTTTCTATTTTGAGACAGAGTTTCGCTCTTGTTGCCCAGGCTGGAGTGCAATGGCGCAATCTCGGCTCACCACAACCTCTGCCTCCCCCGTTCAAGTGATTCTCCTGCCTCAGCCTCCCGAGTAGCTGGGATTACAGGCATGCACCACCACCCTGGCTAATTTTGTATTTTTAGTAGAGACGGGGTTTCTCCATGTTGGTCAGACTGGTCTTGAACCTCCTAGCCTCAAGTGATCTCCCTGCCTCCACCTCCCAAAGTGCTGGGATTACAGGGTGTGAGCCACCTGCCCAAAAGGTGTTCCGTTTAAGGAGCTGCTGTCAAAAGTTTTCTAAATAGGTTTTTGTTCTGTTATCTTTTTTTTTCTTCTTTTTTTTTTTTGAGATGGAGTCTCGCTCTCTCGCCTAGACTGGAGTGCTATGGTGAGATCTCGGCTCACTGCAACCTCCACCTCCTGGGTTAAAGTGATTCTTGTGCCTCCACCTCCCAAGTAGCTGAGATTACAGCTCACTCAACCACACCCGGCTAATTTTTGTATTAAATATTTTTAGTAGCGATGGGGTTTCACCATGTTGGCTAGGCTGGTCTTGAACTCCTGGCCTCAAATGATCCACCTGCCTTTGTCTCCCAAAGTGCTGGGATTACAGGCATGAGCCACCATGCCCTCCACAGCCACTCTTACCTTTTAAAAAATGATCATGTTGGGCTGGGTGCAGTGGCTCATGCCTGTAATCTCAGTATTTTGGGAGGCCGAGGCCAGTGGATCACTTGAGCCCAGGAGTTTGCGACCAGCGTAAGCGACATGGTGAAACCTTGTCTCTACAAAAAATGCAAAAATTAGTGAGGTGTGATGGCACACGCTCACCTGTAATCCCAGCTGCTCCAGAGGCTGCAGTGGGAGGATTGCTTGAGTCCAGGAGGCGGAGGTTGCACTGAGCTGGGATCACACCACTGTACTCCAGCGTGGGTGACAGGGCGAGACCTTGTCTCAAAAAAAAAAAAAAAAGATTATGTTATACCAGATAGCTGCTTCACATGGTTATCAGGGTCTTCTCAGGAAAATATGTAACAGTGCCAGCCAGCTTGCTTGCTCTCTCTTTCTCTGTCCTGTTTCCTCCACCAACCCCTTCTGCTCTTCTCTCCTTTTCTACTGTCCTCCTTCTTTCTTTCCTTCCAAGTCTTCCTCTGGTTGAATGGCTCTGTGTAGGATATTTTAAATTCCCTTTTGGAAAAAAGAATGTTAGGGGTAGAAGGTATTCGATTTACAGGTGGCAAATCCATACAGATCTGCAGCAACCTCAATTCTTGCCTCCTCAGAAGAAATAATTCCACTGAGGGGCATAAGGCAGAAAAAGAGACTGAGGCAAGTTTCTGAGCAGGAGTGAATGTTATTAAAGAGCTTTAGAGCAGGAAAGAAAGAAAAGTACATTTGGAAGAGACCTGAGAGGGCAATGTGAAGGTCAAGTGCAGTGCTTTTTGTTTGTTTGTTTGTTTTTGTTTTTGTTTTTTTAAGACGGAGTCTTGCTCTGTGGCCCAGGCTGGAGTGCAGTGGACGATTTCTGCTCACTGCAAGCTCCGCCTCCCGGGTTCACACCATTCTCCTGCCTCAGCCTCCTGAGTAGCTGGGACTACAGGCGCCCGCCACCACGCCTGGCTAATTTTTTGTATTTTTAGTAGAGACGGGGTTTCACCGTGTTAGCCAGGATGGTCTCGATCTCCTAACCTTGTGATCCGCCCGCCTCGGCCTCCCAAAGTGCTGGGATTCCAGGCGTGAGCCACTGTGCCCAGCCAAGTGCAGTGTTTAACCGTAATCCTAGGACTTTATAGGCTGACCCACTTCTGGCATCTTGCACCCCTTCCCCATGATTCTTCCCTTAGGGTGGGCTGCCTGCATGTGCAGTGCCCTTCTTAGGCTTGGGAGGTGAGCATGAGCAGTGTGTTTAGGAAGTTGTACGCATGCCCATCTGTGGCTTTCTTTTTCCTGTGGAGTGCCCCCAGAAGGTCATACTCTGCCATTTTGTCTCCTGATGTGTATGCCCAGGAAGTTGCCCCTCCCTGGCATCTGCGTTTAATTAACATTTTAATGTGGCAGCTGTGGACCCTCAGGAGATTGTCTCTCCCTGGCGCTGGCTGCTAAATGATCGTTTTTAGAGAGGCAATATGTTAACTGTTGAATGGGCACCTGGTGATCACCTGACATTCCTGGTGGGTGGGAAGAGCTCTCACCTGCCCCGCTCATGCCTGCCTATCTGTAACAAGAACACAGAAGTTTGAGGGAAGCGCCAGAACTCCCCTCTAACCTGGTTTGTTTGCAGTAAGGTCACTTATCTGCAAGGAGTAAGAGGCCATGCTGAGTGAGCTCAGTGAGGAGTTGGGGCAGGGAGAGCCCAGGTTGCCTGGAAGTGCAAACCCACAGGCTGTCTCTATGTCCTCTGTCCTGCTCTCTTCATCCAGGGAAGCTGGAGGACTGCAGTTTTGCGTCCTGTCCTGCCCTGAGCCCCACTTCAGGCTGTCAGCCAGCCTTGTCTCCAGCCTGCTCACCGCTCACTGATGCTTTTTGCACCTCTTAGTCATAACTGCTCAAACAAGGCTCACTCTGATGAAAAGAAGGGGGTGTAGAAGAGCAATTACCAAGTTGTCATTCTGGTATTTCATCCGGGGAAACCAGAAACCTACCAAACAGCAAGGGTGTGCATACTGGAAGACTCCTCAGCCCGCCCCAGAAGCTCAGCATTCCTTCCCTCTCAACTAGTTCTGTACAGCTGGAGGAAACATACGGTGTTAGAAAGTTTCAATTGTGGTTTTGGGTTTAGCTTTTAGGATTTTAGGAGATTCTAGGCCTTCTGAAAGAAAAATGAGATATAAAGATCAAATGGTTGCCTTTGACATATTTGATTTAATCAACACAAAGGAAATTGCCTGGCGTTAAGGAACCTGTTATTTATCCCTTAGAGGCTCTCCAGCAGAGAACCCAGGCCCTTCACCATACTGGTGCATGGTTCCTGCCACTTGTGCGGTCCATTCCGAAGTTTCTTACAGATGAGGTGGGTGACTGCAAACAGGCACTGCTGCTTCTCCTCTGTGTCAGAGTAAGCACGGGCAGCACAGGGTGGCTGCACATCCTGAGTTGTCTGGGACAGTCCTGGTTTACACCATTGCCCTGTTTTAATTTTTATTAGTGACATTTTTCACTCAAAGCTGTCGCCAGTTGGAAGATAAAGGTATGTGGTGACTGCGATTATGCGGCATGTGTGGTTTGCCTTAGAGAGAGGTGACAAAAGTTCTAAGTGAAGAAGATAAAGTACAGCTTGACCAGCTGATAAAGATGTTGTGGGGTTTTGGAGGAGAATTTCAGCAAGAGCAGTTGACTCCAGATGATATGCAAGGCTGCTTTTGACCTCTCTGTCTGAAAGGACTTACTTAAAATCCAGTATTTGTTTGCTGTTCCCCCTTTATTTATTTATTTTGAGATGGAGTCTCACTCTGTTGCCCAGGGTGGAGTGAAGTGGCACGATCTCGGCTCACTGCAACCTCCGCCTCCTGGATTCAAGCGATTCTCCTGCCTCAGCCTCCCTAGTAGCTGGGATTACAGGCATGCACCACCACGCCTGCCTAATTTTTGTATTTAGTAGAGATGAGGTTTCACCACGTTGGCCAGGTTGGTCTTGAACTCCTGACCTCAGGTGATCCACCTGCCTTGGCCTCCCAAAGTGCTGGGATTACGGGTGTGAGCCACTGTGCCAGGCCAGCTGTTCCCTTTTAAATTAAGTACTTAGGCTGGGCACAGTGGCTCACGCCTATAATCCTAGTACTTTGGGAGGCTGAGGCGGGTGGATCACCTGAGGCCAGGAGTTCGATACCAGTCTGGCCTATGTGGTGAAACTCCATCTCTACTAATAATATGAAAATTAACTGGGTGTGGTGGTGCACGTCTGTAGTCTCAGCTACTCGGGAGGCTCAGGCAGGAGGATTGCTTGAGCCCAGGAGGTGGAGGTTGTAGTTAGCTGAGAGCACACCACTGCACTCCAGCCTGGGTGATGGGAGAGAAACTCTGTCTCAAAAAAATAAAAATAAGTAAATAAATAAATCAAGACTTAATATAGGTAGTGCCATTCTAATGAAACAGAGGAATGACAGTCCCCAATGGAAGGGCTGTCCATTTCACCATTTCCTACCCTTTCATCTTCTGAAAAGCCAGAAATAGTAATTAATACTTAATAGTACCACATACCCATTGCCAATGCTCCATTAGAATACTTATGAGAAGATTTCTTCATTTATCAGTTTCTGAAGGTATTGCCAATTTTTCAGTTAGGTTTTAAACTTTTGATAATGGCTCAAAGTACATTTTCACACCTATTTATTTTTCTTTTTCTTACTTTTTTTTTTTTTTTTTTTTAAATGAGGCGGAGTCTCACTCTGTCACCCAGGCTGGAGTGCAGTGGCACGATCTCGGCTCACTGCAAGCTCTGCCTTCCGGGTTCACGCCATTCTCCTGCCTCATCCTCCCGAGTAGCTGGGACTATAGGTGCCTGCCGCCATGCCTGGCTAATTTTTTGTATTTTTTAGTAGAGACGGGGTTTCACTGTGTTAGCCAGGATGGTCTCAATCTCCTGACCTCGTGATCTGCCCGCCTCGGCCTCCCAAAGTGCTGGAATTACAGGCGTGAGCCACTGCGCCTAGCTTATTTTTCTTTAGGTAAGGTTTAAAGGTTTTCCATGTCTTAATGGTTGCTTATAGACACCACTGTAAAACAAGCTAGGGACTCTTGTAGGGAATGGGGGTTATTTTATTTTATTTTTTTGAGACGGAGTTTCGCTCTTGTTACCCAGATGGCGTGATCTCAGCTCACTGCAACCTCCACCTCCTGGGTTTAAGTGATTCTTCTGCCTCAGCCTCCCGAGTAGATGGGACTACAGACGCCCACCACCACGCCTGGCTAATTTTTGTTTTTGTTTTTTTTTTGAGACGGAGTCTTTCTCTGTCACCGAGGCTGCAGTGCAATGGCGCAATCTTGGCCCGCTGCAACCTTCGCCTCTCAGGTTCAAGCGATTCTCTTGCCCTCGGCCTCCTGAGTAGCTAGGATTACAGATGCACACCATCACCCCGGCTAATTTTTGTACTTTTAGTAGAGATGGGGTTTTGCCAGGTTGGCCAGGCTAGTCTCGAACTCCGGACCTCAGGTGATCTGCCCGCCTTGGCCTCCCAAAGTGCTGGATTACAGGCTTGAGCCACTGCGCCTAGCCTAATTTTTGTATTTTTAGTAGAGACAGGGTTTCACCACGTTGGCCAGGCTGGTCTCGAACCCCTGACGTCAGGTGATCCACTCGCCTCAGCCTCCCAAAGTACTGGGATTACAGGGGTGAGCCACTGCGCCCAGCCAGGAATGGGGGTTATTCTTAATTTCCCTATGCGAATGTAGAGTTCTGAGGATGCATTTCACAGAGGTGATTTTAGACCCTGGGGAAATGAGGTGGTTCTTGACTGCATGCCTATGTGCAACATGAAGTTCCTAGATTCGTGTTAGAAAATCATCTTCCTAGAAAAGGATTTTATTTTTTTATTGGTTCAATTAGGGTCTCTGGTCAGTGTCTCCCAAAGCTCCCACCCCATAAGACTTCAGGGGCTTCTCTGACATCTGAGCTTCCTATACCCTCCCTGGGAAGGTCACCGCCCTTCTCAGATGCTCATCTTGAGCGCAGTTGAAGAACCTGGAAGTAGAATGCCACCATCTGTAGCCTATCTCAAGGCAGCCTTTTACCAACTTTTCTCTTCAGAGGTCTCAAAAATAGATGCTTTCTTTACAGGATGCAAAGCTCATCCAAGATTTGGGATGAATCCATACAAATTTTGAAGGTTCCCTTACAGAAGCCACTATACATAAATATCTTATAAAAGAAGGCCATCCAGAGTTCTAAGGCACATTTGCAGGGGAAAACCCATTTTTGTGAAAACATATAATCTGGTTGCAGTACTCAATATTCACATTCACAGATGGTGGCTCTGTTGCAATCACCCACAGTTTCTTCCTGCCCACTGCACAGACAAAACCATTCACTGAGACTATGGTACTCCAGTAAATAAGTAGTTTGGGCTGGGTACGGTGGCTCATGCCTGTAATCCTAGCACTTTGGGAGGCTGAGGCGGGTGAATCACTTGAGCTCAGGAGTTGAAGACTAGCCTGGGCAGCATGGCAACACCCCATCTCTACTAAAAATACAAAAAAACAAAATCAGCTGGGCGTGGTGGCACACACCTGTAATCCCACCTACTCGGGAGGCTGAGGCATGAGAATCACTTGAACCTGGGAGGCAGAGGTTGCAGTGAGCTGACATTGTGCCACTGCACTCCAGCCTGGGTGACAGAGTGAGACTCTGATTCAAAAAAAAAAAAAAGTTTAATTAATTAACGTAAGGCTGGCCACTGAGAGATGGAATTATTACTCAAATCAGTCTCTCTGAATCTCAGAGGTTAGGGTTTTTATGGACAATTTTGTGGGCAGGGACCTGGGGAACAGGAGTTGTTGACTGGTTGGGAATGAAATCATAGGGATGTGGAAAACGGTCCTTGTGTGCTGAGTCCGCTTCTGGGTGGGGTCATAGGATCAGTTGAGCCACGAAATATGGGTCCCAGCAGGGTCAGTCAGGTAGGGTAAATCAGTTGCCCAAAAGTCTGAAAAATATGTCAAAAGACCAATCTTAGGATCTACAATAGTGATGTTATCTATAGGAGAAATTGAGGGAAGTCACAAATCTTTGTTACCTCTGGCCTCATGACTCCTGAGCAATAAGGGATTATAGAAACTACATTCAGCAGAATTCAAGTCCCTCCCCTAATCCTAATCTCGAAACCTTTCATTAGTTTTCAAAGGTGGTTTCAGCCTCAGAACAGGGAGGAGACTATTATCATCATCCTTGCTTCAAAGTTAAACTACAAACTGGCCTGGCAAAGTGGCTCATGCCTGTAATCCCAGCACTTTGGGAGGTTGAGGCAGGTGGTTCATTTGAGGTCAGGAGTTTGAGACCAGCCTGGCCAACATAGCAAAAAACCGTCTCTACTAAGAAAATATACAAAAATTAGCTGGACGTGGTGACGGGTGCCTGCAATCCCAGCTACTTGGGAGGCTGAGGCATGAGAATCACTTGAACCCAGGAGGCGGAAGCTGCAGTAAGCCCAGATCACACCACTGCACTCCAGCCTGGGTGACAGAGGGAGACCCCATTGCAAAAACAAAACAAAACAAAACAAACAAACAACCTATAAGCAAATTCCTCCCAAAGTTAGCTTGGCCTATATCCAGGAATGATCAAGGGCAGCTTGGCAGTCAGAAACAAGATGGAGTCAACTATGTCAGATTTCTTTTACTGTTAAAATTTTGCAAAGGTGAGCCGGGCGCGGTGGCTCAAGCCTGTAATCCCAGCACTTTGGGAGGCCGAGGCGGGCGGATCACGAGGTCAGGAGATCGAGACCATCCTGGCTAACACAGTGAAACCCCGTCTCTACTAAAAACACAAAAAATTAGCCAGGCGTGTTGGCGGGCGCCTGTATTCCCAGCTACTCGGGAGGCTGAGGCAGGAGAATGGCGTGAACCCAGGAGGTGGAGGTTGCGGTGAGCCGAGATCGCGCCACTGCACTCCAGCCTGGGCGACAGAGAAAGACTCCGTCTCAAAAAAAAAAAAAAATT
Source organism: Hylobates moloch (assembly GCF_009828535.3). Classification (NCBI taxonomy): domain Eukaryota; kingdom Metazoa; phylum Chordata; class Mammalia; order Primates; family Hylobatidae; genus Hylobates; species Hylobates moloch. Next base: position 69,656,513 of record NW_026652280.1, read on the forward strand.
TTGCAAAGGTGGTTTCACTGTCAGATCCTGGCCTCTGGGTCCAATGTGGAATGAATTCCTTGGATCTTTGAAGCACATTGTCCATGAATATTCACTTATTTTGTGGAAAAGCAGAGTAGAAAACTGATGAATTAACACCAAAAGCAACACATTACAGGGGGCTTGTGACCTGTTGATTTTTAAGGTCAAGGAGGGGTAGTGGGGAATCCTGGGAGTCAAATTACACTTAAATAATACTGAATTTTCCCATTATGTCTCCTACCTTGACACACATCATTCTCATGGATTCCCATTTGATGATTTCTAGAATATTAACGAAACTTTATCATCTTGGTGAGAAAAGCATTCTAATAGCTTTATTCTGGCATATGGAGGTATGGAGAGCTTGAAGCAGTTGGAGAGGTCAGTTGTTTTCCTTATTAGTAATCTGGCATATTATTATTGTAAAAGTATAAGACAATTAATTTGGAAATGTAGATAGGATTATGTAACTCATTAGTTCTTAATAGAGGGAGGTCGTGATACCTGTATTATTAGGGAACATAACGGAATTCTTTTCCTTTTCCCTGTAGGTGCCCAGCTAAGACCTGAATGCCATCACCCTACCCAGGGCTCTGCAGTTTTCTCATGGATTTGTTGTTGCCTGAGAAATGGCGATGATCGAATTGCGGTTTGGAAGACAGAATTTTCATCCGTTAAAGAGGAAGAGTTCATTGCTGTTGAAACTCATAGCTGTTGTCTTTGCTGTGCTTCTATTTTGTGAATTTTTAATCTATTACTTAGCAATCTTTCAGTGTAATTGGCCTGAAGTGAAAACCACAGCCTCTGATGGTGAACAAGCCACACGTCAGCCTGTGCTCAAAGCCATGTTTTTGGCTGACACCCATTTGCTTGGGGAATTCCTAGGCCACTGGCTGGATAAATTACGAAGGTAAGAGGTAAAATCAGGAATCTTTCTAAAATTCTGTAGGCAAAACGGTATAGCCCTTTCCTCATAGGCAAGGCTTATGGCTTTAGGTTACTCTTAGTTATTTTCCTCTCAAAGGAGGACATTTAGGCATATTTGACTTTTCCTTGAATTTACCATTTACTGAGGATATATACAGGGCCCCATAATTTGGGAGTCAGATCTGGGCCACATCGCTTTGTGACTTTGGACAAGTTATTAGGGCCCCTCTGAGTCCCTGCCTCCTTGTTTGTAACTGGGTTAAGACAAGAAACATCACAAGATGTGCCACGCAATGACAACAAGATGCTACACAATGCCTGGTGCCTGGGACTGGTCCCCTGGGCAGGGGAGGACACAGATTTGGGTTGGTGGTCCCGTCTCACCTTCGTTGCTGTGTAACTTTGAGGCTATTGGGTTTCAGCCTCCTCTAGGCAGCAGAGGAGCAGAGCAGATTTGTGGCTATCACCCTGGGGAAGGATCAGGTCCTGTCTTTCCAACTCACACCTGCCCCATTGTTTTTTTCACCAGGAAACTTTTTAAACAAATTATTTTTAGGCCGGGCACAGTGGCTCACTCCTGTAATCCCAGCACTTTGGGAGGCCAAGGCAGGTGAATCACCTGAGGTCAGGAGTTCAAGACCAGCCTGGCCAACATGGTGCAACTCCATCTCTACTAAAAAATAGAAAAATTAGCTGAGCGTGGTGGCGGGCACCTGTAATCTCAGCTACTCCGGAGGCTGAGGCAGGAGGATCGCTTAAACCTGGGAGGCAGAGGTTGCAGTGAGCTGAGATTGCACCACTGCACTCCAGCCTGAGCAACAGAGCAAGTTTCCATCTCAAAAAATAAGAAAGAAAGAAAGAAAGAAAGAAAGAAAGAAAGAAAGAAAGAAAGAAGAATAATGAAGGAGCAGCTATACTTTTTTACTAAGAGTTTTAACCAAAGGAGGCCTGAGCTCAAGAAGGGCTGGTGGGGGGCCTGCAGTGTCTTGGTCTTACAAATTGATCCTGATTGATGTCTGGTCTCTCCAAGTAGCCTTCTGTGCCTTCTTCCTGCCGCTGTTTCTAGATTTTTACTTCCTATGGTGAATAACATTAAATCAGGAGAAACTGAGAAGCTGGGTGCAGTGCTTCACGCCTGTAATCCCAGCACTTTAGGAGGTGGAGGTGAAGAACTGCTTGAGGCCAGGAATTTGAGACCAGCCTGGGCAACATGGCAAGACCTCATTTCTACAAAAAAACAATGAACAAAAACCAAAAATAGCTAATTTTTGCTATTTATGCCCACTCGTAGTCCTAGTTACTCAGGAGGCTGAGGCAGGAGGATCGCCTGAGCTATTTTGAGCACCAGAGTTTGAGCCTCTAGTGAGCTATGATCATGGCACTGCAGTCCAGCTTGGGCGACAGAGGAAGAGCCTGTCTCTAAAAAAAAAGTAAAATAAAATAAGAAAAACGGAGAAATGTATTTTGAGAGAGATCTTGAGTAAAAAGCCTTTCACGGCTGATGTGTACCATTCAGTTCACTTGGGATCTAAAAATCTTCCTCTGACCAGAAATTACATTGACTGATTAAAATGGGGTCTAGCTCTGTTGCCCAGGCTGGAGGGCAGTAGCAGGATCATAGCTAACTGCAGCCTCCCAAGTAGCTAGGACAACAGGCTTGTGCCACTACACCCAGCTAATTTTTACTTTTTTGTAGAGATGGAGTTTTGCTGTGTTGCCCATGCTGGTTTTGAACTCCTGGTGTCAAGTGATCCTCCCCTCCTTGGCCTCCCAAAGCATTGAAATTACAGGTGTGAGTCACTGCACCCAGCCTACTTTCCCCTATTTATATATCCCAGGACATAGCATTTCCCTTTTGTAGAGGAGGAGCAGCCAGGAAAATGCCTTAAAAAGGAGGAAAGGTTTGGATTCCTTAGGAAATTGACATAGGCTGGATTTGGTTAGGTTGAAGATGGGGAGGGCTGAGCAAGCACTGACATTTTTGAGCACCTGCTGTGTGCCTGTGCCATGCTTTACAAATGCTGTCTTATTTAACCCTGTAACTATCCTGTGCAAGTAGGCTTTAAAATCCCCATTTACCGGCTGGGTGCAGTGGCTCACGCCTGTAATCCCAGCACTTTGGGAGGCTGAGGCGGGTGGATCACCTGAGGTCAGGAGTTCGAGACCAGCCTGGCCAACATGGAGAAATCCCGTCTCTACTAAATATACAAAATTAGCTGCGTGTGGTGGCGCATGCCTGTAATCCCAGCTACTTGGGAGGCTGAGGCGGGAGAATCACTTGAAATGGGGAGGCGGAGGTCACAGTGAGCCGAGATCACACCATTGCACTCCAGCCTGGGCCACAAGAGTGAAACTCTATCTCAAAAAATAAATAAAATAAAATAAAATAAAATAAAATAAGATCGCCATTTACCAATGGAGACACTGGGAATCAGAATAGGCAATATTTTCAAAGCCACACAGCTTTTCAATGGATTGAGCTGGGATGTTAATCCATCGTCTGTCAGATTGCAGATCCCAGGCTCTTCTTTTTTGAGATGGAGTCTCACTCTGTCACCCAGGCTGGAGTGAGTGCAGTGGCATGATCTCAGCTCACTGCAACCTCTGCCTCCTGGGTTCAAGCAATTCTCCTGCCTCAGCCTCCCAAGTAGCTGGTACCACAGGCATGCCATCATGCACGGCTGATTTTTTGTATTTTTAGTAGAGACAGGGTTTCATGATATTGGCCAGGCTGGTCTTGAACTCCTGACCTCATGATCTGCCCACCTCAGCCTCCCAAAGTGCTGGGATTACAGGCATGAGCCACCACACCCAGCCTCCAGGCTCTTTTCGTTTGCTTGTCTTACCTCTGGGAGGATTACTTGCATGTGTGAAATCTCCAGGATTTCCTGTTTTGATATTGGCTAGCCTATTTCTCTTGTCATCTCCCCTCCAACTTGGAAGCAAAGAAGGAAGTTGAAGTCCCCTCAAGAAGAAGCTAAAATTAAGCTAGATACAATAATCTCCTCTGTGTGGTACAAAATCAGTCTACACTGAGCATCTCTGGAAGCTGCATTAGGCTCTCTCAGGTCCCAGTTGCTGTCTTGACCGAGTGATGGCTGCAGGGTGCAGAGTGGGGCCTGTTCCTGCGCACCACAGTGTCTGGGGTGTGTGGAAGGGATGGCCGGACTCTTCTCTGATACTTAATTCTCCACCTTTAATCAGATATGGACTGTTTGGCCCTTCAAGCCAGGGATGGGAATGCAAGAGTGGGGCTCTGGAAGAAGGAGAGTGGAACCATTTAGTTTGCTGTTTAAATGGTGCGTAATACAGAAGTAGCCTCCACCCAGAAAAGAGACTGATGCCTTACTTTTTCCTATTGGCATCAAGGGAATGGCAGATGGAGAGAGCCTTCCAGACAGCTCTGTGGCTGCTGCAGCCAGAAGTCGTCTTCATCCTGGGGGATATCTTTGATGAAGGGAAGTGGAGCACCCCTGAGGTAGGACTCTGTGTTCCAGGTGCCCTCATCCTGCTTTGAGGTCCAGCACAAGTATCCCAGAGAATCCACGAAGCAATGTCAGCTTGAGTTGGAAATTTTATGGAAGTTGTACTTACTACTGATATTAAAAATGCATAGGCTATTTGGAAGATGATTAGAATTCATAGGCTATCTAAGATTATTAGAACAACTCAATCTTGAGTTAGGTTGGCTAATCGTAAACATTTGTCTATGTAGGAAATATGTCGATTAGCCAGATATCATTTAGTTGGAATACACTGTTTTGTGAACCTCTTGGGAAAGGGAGAAACGGGCAAGATAGATGTTATTTCAGTTGTCACCAAAATTGCAAAATACATATTGAAATGTACATTTAATTTCACACTCTTATTGAACCACGATATTATGAGAATTGTGCTACAAAAGAGACTTGCTATTCTTCTCTGATTTTCTTTCTTCTGAGTGAGAGATGCAGAAGGAGCCCTGGGGACTTGACGTGAGGATCCTCTGCTTTCAGAGGGGGCCGAGACCCCTGCCTGGGTATAGGGGTAATGTAACACTTTCCACAAGCCAAAGAGAAAAGCTGTTCTCACCTTAGTTGTCACAATGTTTTGCTTATTACATCCTTGGAACAAAACGAATGAAGACATGAGCTGTTCTTGCTGCTTAAAAATGTTCAGTCACTAATGGTTTTTGGAAAATCTTTAATTTGGCGTATAGTTTAAAAAACTTCATCACATGCCTGTAGTACCAGCACTTTGGAAGCCCAAGGCAGGAGGATTTTTTTTTTTTTTTTTTGAGATGGAGTTTCACTCGTTGCCCAGGCTGGAGTGCAATGGCGCAATCTCAGCTCACCGCAACCTCTGCCTCCCAGGTTCAAGCGATTGTCCTGCCTCAGCCTCCTGTGTGCTAGGATTACAGGCATGTGTCACCACGCCCAGCTAATTTTGTATTTTTAGTAGGGACGTGGTTTCTCCATGTTGGTCAGGCTGGTCTCAAACTCCTGACCTCAGGTGATCCGCCCACCTTGGCCTCCCAATGTGCTAGGATTACAGGCATGAGCCACTGTGCCTGCCCTTTATTTTTCTTTTTCTTTTTTTTTTTGGTGCTGTGGGGGATGGAGTCTCACTCTGTCACCCAGGCTGCAGTGTAGTGGTGTGATTTTGGCTCACTGCAACCTCCACCTCCTGGGTTCAAGCGATTCTCCCTCCTCAACCTCTTGAGTAGCTGGGATTACAGGCATGCACCACCATGCCCGGCTAATTTTTTGTATTTTAGCAGAGATGGGGTTTCACCGTGTTGCCCAGGCCGGTCTTGAACTCCTGAGCTCAAGCAATCTGCCCACCTTGGCCTCCCAAAGTGCCGGGATTATAGGCGTGAGCCACCGTGCCAGACCTATTCCAAGGCAGGAGGATCATTTGAGCCCAGGAATTCAAAACCAGCTTGGGCAACTTAGTGAGACCCTGTTTCTACAAAAAATACAAAAATTAGCCAGGCGTGGTAGTGCACGCCTATAGTCCCAGCTACTCAGGAGGCTGAAGTGGGAGGATCGCTTGAGCCTGGGAGGTCAAGGCCGCAGTCAGCTGTGCACCACTGCATTCCAGCCTGGGTGATAGAGTGAGACCCTGTCTCAAAAAATAAAGATAAAAATCAAGGAAGACAAACAACCAAACCAAAAACAAAACAAAACAAAAAACCCCACAACAAAAATCCAAAAAACCTTACTGGCATTTCCTAGGACAATTCAATAGCTGCACAAGAGAAGTCTTGTTTCAGAGTTGATAGGAACCACTGTTTACAGAGTTGCAATGTTTGTTATCATCTAGGCTATAATTAAATGTGAGATAGTGGAAATGTTATATGTAAAAACAACTAGTTACAAAATGAGGTTGGATAGATATGTTGCTTTTCCAAATTAACGGCAACATTTTATGTTTTTCTATGTCTCTTATTCTGATTTTATGTTACTCTAACTTTATATTTTTTTATTTTTTTGAGCTGGTGTCTCGCTCTGTCACCAAGGCTGGAGTGCAGTGGCGTGATCTCAGCTTATTGCAACCTCTGCCTAGCTTACTACAACCTCTGCCTCCCTGGTTCAAGTGATTCTCCTGCCTCAGCCTCCTCGAGTAGTTGGGATTACAGGCACGCGCCACCACACCCAGCTAATTTTTGTATTTTTAGTAGAGACAGGTTTCATCATGTTGGCCAGGCTGGTCTCAAACTCCTGACCTCAAGTGATCCACCTGCTTCAGCCTCCCAAAGTGCTGGGATTACAGGCGTGAGCCACCGCGCCCAGCCATCTAACTTTAAATGTTATTTGTTAAAGTGGAATCTTTGTAAATGTATTCAAGGACTCTATCCAGCATATTTCCTTAGGTTTTGCCAGATTTACAACATTTAGGATAAAGTTGGTTACTATCTAGAATAGAGGTTTTTTTTTTTTTCCCTACCCTAGGGTGTTTGTACAATTGATATTTTTAGCTTTATAAAAATAAGAACTACACTAACATAACTCTGAAGTTTTAATAGTTAAAGCAAGTATCAGAATAATTTTGAAATATTTGTTACAATAAGTATTTTTTGTCTTTCTTTCTTGATTTCGTTAGTTCTTGTTTCCACAGTTGTAGCCATAGAGGAATGCCACTTTTAAAGATGTTCTCATCACTGTCTTAGTTGAGACACATGAAGAACTTACTGGACATTTTGTCAGAGCCTGTTCTTATAGCATGCCCAGATCTGAAGCATTTCTCCACCAGGGTCTATGAATGGTCTTCAGGGGATCTTGAAATAATAGGTGTATGAACCAAATATTTTTTGGGATTGCCAATTATTGTTTTAAGATGGGAGAGGATACTATTTAAAAATTTGGCATCAGGCTGAGCTTGGTGGCTCATGCCTGTAATCCTAGCACTTTGGGAGGCTGAGGCAGGTGGATCACTTGAGGTCAGGAGTTCGAGACCAGCCTGGCCAACATGGTGAAACCCTGTGTCTACTAAAAATACAAAAATTAGCTGGGCGTGGTGGCGCATGCCTGTAGTCCCAGCTACTCAGGAGGCTGAGGCAGGAGAATCACTTGAACCCGGGAGGCAGAGATTGCAGTGAGCCGAGATCATGGCCACTGCACTCCATCTTGGGTGACAGAGTGAGACCCTGTCTCAAAAAAACAACAAAATAAAACAAAAACTTGGCATCAAATTAAGTAACAGTAAGTATTAATTGTAGTCTTAAAAAAAGACGTATTATGGCCAAGTGCGGTGGCTCATGCCTGTAATCCCAGCACTTTGGGAGGCCGAGGCGGGTGGATCATGAGGTCAGGAAATCGCGACCATCCTGGCTAACATGGTGAAACCCCGTCTCTACTAAAAATACAAAAAATTAGCCGGGTGTGGCAGTGGGCGCTTGTAGTCCCAGCTACTCGGGAGGCTGAGGCAGGAGAATGGCGTGAACCCCGGAGGCGGAGCTTGCAGTGAGCCGAGATCGTGCCACTGCACTCCAGCCTGGGCAACAGAGCGAGACTCTATCTCAAAAAAAAGTTCTACATCATCTTTATGGGCATCTGATTTGAACAGGGGAATTCATTCACTTCTCACATCAAAATAGGGATCATTGGCGGGGCGCATTGGCTCATACCTGTAATCCCAGCACTTTGGGAGGCTGAGATGGGCGGATCACGAGGTCAGGAGATCGAGACAATCCTGGCTAACATGGTGAAACCCTGTCTCTACTAAAAATACACACACACACAAAAAGTTAGCCGGGCATGGTGGCATATGCCTGTAATCCCAGCTACTCCAGAGGCTGAGGCAGGAGAATCGCTTGAATGCGGGAGATGGAGGTTGCAGTGAGCAGAGATCACACCACTGCACTTCAGCCTGGAGACAGAGCCAGACTCGTCTCAAAAAAAACAAAATAGGGATCATGTTTTTTTTGGCCACGGGGCAGAGATGGTTCTCTGGCTCCCAGCAGTGATTTTTTTTCCCTCAGGCATGGGCGGATGACGTGGAGCGGTTTCAGAAAATGTTCACACACCCAAGTCATGTACAGCTGAAGGTAGTTGCTGGAAACCATGACATTGGCTTCCATTATGAGTAAGTAGTTCATGAAAGCCCTGCACCCTGAGAGCTCTTGTTAACTGGAATTCTAAATCTGTCGGAATTCAGATGAAGCCCTATTTGTGCTGTCTTGAAATTTGTTTTCTTCAAAAGATGTAAGCTCTGGGATGTTAAACTCTTTAAGGGGTTTTTACTTGGTGCATAGTACACCCTCAACAAATATCTGTGGAATGAATGAATTGTGTGTGCCCTTAGGAAACATCTAACTTGAAATGTACATTTAGTGGCCAATTATTGTCTTTGGGAATGAAAAAACAAGATCATTTAGACTTTAATAGCTAACATTTATATAGTGCTCTAGTGCTTATAATATGCCATCTGTTTCAAGTACTTTACTTCCATATATTAACACATTAATCATTACCATGGTCCTGTTGTTTTACCTGTGGTACCAATGTGGAATCTGAGGCCCTGGGCAGCTGAGTAACTTGCCCCAGGCTTCATAGTAAGTAGTGGAACTAAAATTTGAGCTTTGATATCCTGGGGCCAGGTGGAGCCCTTAACTAATAATGCTAGTCTGAAACTCAAGTCTTGAAAGTTATTTTGTGTTCATGATAACTCTAGGAGTTTCTAAAATGGCTTGTCCTGAAAGATGTTTCTTCTTACAATTGAATATAGGATGAACACATACAAAGTAGAACGCTTTGAGAAAGTGTTCAGCTCTGAAAGACTGTTTTCTTGGAAAGGCATTAAGTGAGTATTATTTGTAAATTCTTCCAAGACCTTTAGTCCTTGGAAACTTCATTTTTTAAAGGTGCCTGCCATACTGGGATCTATCATCTACCTGTGTTCTGTTTAGCCGGGTTCATGATCTTTAAACAGCAGTGCCTTAGGCTGTCCTTGCTGGTGCTCACAATGGGAGCCGATAGATGGGAAACCTCAAACCACCCTGGTTTTCCTTGACAACCCCACAATGAATCGGTCAGTTTATGACTCTGCCCAGCCACTGTGGGAATGATATCTTTCTGTCTGCACTGTCTGGGTGGTACAAATTTCATCAGCCCACTTTGTAAAAGAGTCTTTTTTTATTTGATCAAAATGTACTAATTTCACTTGACAAAGACTGTTCTCGTAGTTATGATGTCATGGGATTTGGTGGCAAGTGTGTCACAGTTCCTCTGTAGCTCTGTGCTACCCATCTCCATTGGCCTGGGCTTTTAGACCAGAGCACCCTGACCCTTAGCCTGACCATGAGCGGCTCCCGCTCTGCGAGGCCACCTCAGTGCCCATCTCTACATCTTTTTTGGGCTGTGTATGCGGCTGCAGCACAGTGGACAGGACTCCATACTCTATACTGATTATAGACGCGGTGGAGAGAAAACAGGTGGGAGTGGAAGCCTTTTCTCTTTTTTTTTTTTTTTTTTTGAGACGGAGTCTTGCTCTGTCGCCTAGGCTGGAGTGCAGTGACGCAACCTTGGCTCACTGCAAGCTCCACCTCCCGGGTTCACGCCATTCTCCTGCCTCAGCCTCTCTGAGTAGCTGGGACTACAGGCGCCTGCCACCACGCCCGGCTAATTTTTTTTTTTGTATTTTTAGTAGAGACGGGGTTTCATCGTGGTCTTGATCTCCTGACCGCGTGATCCGCCCACCTTGGCCTCCCAAAGTGCTGGGATTACAAGCGTGAGCCACCGCGCCCGGCCGAAGCCTTTTCTCTTTTAATCTTGTCCTTCCTGTGGGTGCCCAGCACTCTGTTGACCTTGGACACAGCAGGTCTGCAGGTGAGGTCATATCTGTCCAGTGGCTTCACCACCAATGCTCACCTTTCCCTCTGACAGGAGGGCAGAGTCTAGTAGGTGGTTTTCTCTGCTGACTCATAATAGAAACATAATACAGTTTGAATTATTTCCCTCTAAGTGTGTTTAAGACACTTTAAACGGCTTATCATACTGCTGATCACTTGATAACTCCACCCCTTATCTCTAAAACGAGTTAAATTTCAAGCAGTCTTTACTGACAAGTACTTTCATCATTCCAAGATGGTATGCATGTAGGAAATAAAAGTGTATTTAGTGGGAGTCTTTTAAAAAATGTGGCTGCTGAGTCTAACCACAATGGACTTTGTTATTACCCTAGTTTGGGATTATCCATACCCAGTTAGCTCTAACCGGCACCCTACCGTCTGCCTTACTTGCTGTGTGTGTCTGTATGTCACTGACGCACTCTGTGCTTCCCTCTACCTCTTAGTCACAATATCTGACACGTACTGAGTACTTTCTAGTGGCAGGCTGTGTTCTAAACACCTGCCATGTTATTTCATTGAATCCTCACAACCAGCTGATGGGGTGGGCATAGGGTTCTCAGCCCCCTGCACGGAAGAGGCACTGTAACAGATGAGGTTCTGGTTAGAGGATGAGCTTAGACATAGTCTAACTGCAGAGCTTCTGTAATCTGGGATTTCTCACAAGTTTAGGGTCAAAAACCCTTCGATCGTGTCTTAGACAGAACTCCCAGTAATGCTATTTTTGTTAATATTGACTCATATTTAAAAAGACACCAAATTATTCTGGGTGGGATTGAAAGTGCTCTGGGCTTGTTTCTTTGCACTGGATGCTCAGCTTTCTTTTCACGGGAACAGTGGGGAAAAGAAAGCACTGGTACCCCCAGCGGCCTCATGTGCGTTTCCCTCCGCCTCAGCTTCGTGATGGTCAACAGCGTGGCGCTGAACGGGGACGGCTGTGGCATCTGCTCTGAAACAGAAGCAGAGCTCATTGAAGTTTCTCACAGACTGAACTGCTCCCGAGAGGTAGGAGAGCATCTGAATGCCACAGGTGCCTTCTGTCCCGTGTTGCTCTGCTTTGGTTGCTCACTGAGCCCCCCAACTCTTCTTGCCCTTTGATGAGGGTCAGGTGTGCGGATTAATGGCCTGACTTGTACCCAGCAGGCACGTGGCTCCAGCCGGTGTGGACCTGGGCCTCCGCTGCCCATGTCTGCCCCCGTCCTCCTGCAGGTGAGCTGGGGGAGGAAGGGGCTCATGGCAGACAGCAGGCAGCCAGTGGTTTCACGATAGCCGCCTGAACTCCTCCTCTCTCCACCCGGACAGCATTATCCTCTGTATCGGAGAAGTGATGCTAACTGTTCTGGGGAAGACGCTGCTCCTCCAGAGGAAAGGGACATCCCATTTAAGGAGAACTATGACGTGCTTTCACGGGAGGCATCACAAAAGGTTTGCCAGGGCGTCGTGATGCTAATTCATGTTGCAGTGTGACTCTCATCACCTTGCATGTCAACAAGCAGAGCGCCCAGGCTAGAGCAGGTGTTTGCTGAAACGTTGATGACTTAGTTATCACCTGGGGACAGGGGTGGAGGCCTGGCTTTCACAGTATCTCAGATTTTCATTTAATCGCTTTCTTTTTTTTTTTTTTTCCAGTAAACCTACTTCTGTTTCCTACCCTCAAGTCAATAATAGTCTCAGCTATTCTTTGTATTCAGAGTTTTTCACCAACTTAAATGTATTTAGAAATGTGAATGGAACTGAAGAGTCAAATTTTTAGGGACTTAATTAAAATTGAAATGCATTTTCTTACATAGATTTATATAATACATATTACATTATATATAATATATAGGAAATATTTATAAGATAAATGTATAAAATATTTATAAAGATAAAATACCATAAAAAGTATATAAAATCTGGGATGAGAACAGTAGACTCAAAGGGGCTGACCTTACCTTTGATTTCGTATAAATAAACCAAAGGATTTTTAAGGAAAAAAATAAACCAGTCCTTCAAAATAAGGATTTAGTATTTAATTGAGTCTGCTGAGCGGTGAGAGCCTGGTTGAGGATGAGCTAACAGCCTGCTTTGCTGTCTTCTTGGCCGCTGTCAGCTGCTGTGGTGGCTCCAGCCGCGCCTGGTTCTCAGTGGCCACACGCACAGCGCCTGCGAGGTGCACCACGGGGGCCGAGTACCCGAGCTCAGCGTCCCATCTTTCAGTTGGAGGAACAGAAACAACCCCAGTTTCATCATGGTAACGTGAAAGTTTATTTTTGTCTGAAAGCTTTCATAAGCATTTAAATCAACACAGTAATCAACTATTTAATTGCTGCAATCTGTAAAAATTTACAAAAGCCACACACAAATTTCCCTCCCTCTACACATAGTTCCATACACTGCCCCTTGCCAAACACCCTTCCAGGAACCAATCAGCATGACATTCCTGGGCAGTTAATGTGAGAAGCGAGGGCAGGGCACCGTCCAGGTGGACTTTATCCTTCAGGGAGGGCCGTGTCCTCTCCTCTTACACTCTGTGTGTGTTTAATTTTCTAAAGAAACAACCATTTATTCATTAGCTACACTCAGCCATCTTCTCTTATTTTCTAAACATGCCCATTTGGCCTGGCAGAGAACACTACAGCCTTTGCAGGTTGATAAAAGATGTTTCACTTAATGACCACTGGGCGTTTTAACTCCTTTCAGCCATGGGCTCCTGCATCCAGCTCATGATGCTGGTATGACAGGTTCTTTTACTTCATAAAAAAGTGGAGGGAACCCTAACATTTTCAAATTCAAAGTAAATGAAAACATTTGCCACTGTCGTTCCACATAAAAGTATCTGCAAAGAAAAGCCCACGGAGACGACCTGGACAAACGTATTTCTAAGGAACAGATACTTAGTTGAGCATCAAGGGGCAGGAAGACACCCTTCCCTCCTTGTTCCTTGCCGACCGATGACCCTGGAACTCCACGGTGCCTCTCTGAATCTCTGTTATGGATCCCCCCACTATATTTGATGGGAACCCAGTGGGCCAGGGGCCAGTTTTGACAGGTCAGTGTCCCAGACATTTTCCACCCAGGCACACTTGGGCCTTACTTAAGTGTCTCTCCTGCCAGAGCCTGGGCTGGGCGGGGGTGAGCTGTGCAGGGGTAAGACTGGGCCCCCTAGGTCTCAGGTGAGGGCCCCTTCCCTGCCTCACCTGAGGGGGACCTGAGAAGGCAGTCTTCTCTCTGCTGTTGCTAAGACTGTGGTGTTCAGCCTGTGCCTCGTGCTCTCAGCATAACTTTCCCTTCTCCTTTCCAGGGTAGCATCACGCCCACAGACTACACCCTCTCCAAGTGCTACCTCCCACGTGAGGACGTGGTTTTGATCATCTACTGTGGAGTGGTGGGCTTCCTTGTGGTCCTCACACTCACTCACTTTGGGCTTTTAGCCTCACCTTTTCTTTCTGGTTTGAACTTGCTCAGAAAGCGTAAGATAAGATGAAGAGCAGGCGCCATTATAAATATCAAAGCCCAAGAAATGGAACTTTGGGCAGAGATCATGTTAGAATCAAGTGGATGATAAGACCAATTACAGGCCGTCTCTCTGCACAGCACAGAAATTCTCAATCACTGAAATGAGTAACTGCAAAATAAATAGTTGATTGTACTGTTCTCATGCTATAAAAGTGGACAGGTACTCTACAACAAATCTGTTTTCTCATTTTTATCAAATATATGTATCATCAAAGGTTGCATCTGTACAGTATGTAAATGCTATTAATGTCATCACTCACATGCACAACAGTCCTTGTTCCCCCAGGAAGGGCCTGGTGGCCCCAGCACACACTTGGGATTATGTGTATACATAAATATTGGGCTGTTTCCCTCTTCCTGTGAAGTGGTTCTCAAATTCCTATGTACTGTAAAGCTGTACCCTTAAAAGTACAGATGTGGCAGGGCGCAGTGGCTCACACCTGTAATCCCAGCACTTTGGGAGGCTGAGGCGGGTGGATCACTAGAGGTCAGGAGTTCAAGACCAGCCTGGCCAACGTGGTGAAACCTCATCTCCACTAGAAATACAAAAATTAGCCAAGCATGGTGGCAAGTGCCTATAATCCCAGCTACTTGGGAAGCTGAGGCAGGAGAATCCCTTGAACCGGGAGGCGGAGGTTGCAGTGAGCCAAGATCGTGCCACTGCACTCCAGCCTGGGCAACGAAGTGAGACTCCGTCTCAAAAAATACATTTAAAAAAAAAGTACAGATGTGATGTGCAGAACATATTGTTTTCGTAGATTTTTATACTTGATCAATTAATGGAATCAGATTTTTAGATAAGTGTAATTTTCTCTATAGGAGACCAAGTTGTTACATCTGTTAATAATGCCTGTCAGTGATCAAAAGAAACTTAAAAAGTGGAATGGGATATGGCTTTTGGCACCTGAAAATAAATGCTTTAATAATTGTAAGCCAGATAAAAGTTATTATTTTTGTTTTTTTTTCTTAACAGTCTGGCTGTCGTTTGAATTAAACTCTTAAAGAGGATGTTTATTTAGAGGGTAATTGTTGAGTGATGATGCATACAACAACATACTTCCCTTTCTTGCTGGGGGTGTAGCTTTTCAGTTTTCTTGTTTTACTTTGACAGTGCAAGGGGAACTGAAAATAATTTCCATTGTATTTATCTTAGTTCAACTGAGGGTTTATGAGACAGTGGATGGGAGGGGCAGGAAGACGGTGATGAGATAAAATATGTGTGTGTTGCACTGACTGTAAAGTTGTCATCCTTTCTTCATGAAAAAGTAGCATTTAAATCTGGATGAGTTTATAAAGGATTACAAAATGCTGATTTATAGAGTAAACTTTAAAATATTAAAGACTAAAGACTAAAAGAAGAGTAATGAAGTAATGTAGGCTGTCACTTCTCTAGATTTGTATTGTTGAAAATTTAACTTTGGACATCTTTACAAATTATTTTAGACCTACAAAAACTACCCTCAACTCTGTGGCTACAGATAGAATATGAAGCATCATTGCTACAACAATTCTTACTTTCTAGATATTGTTGGCGTGTCATAATGTTTGAGGCTGGATTTGTAAATCTTGCAAGTGTGAGAAAGAGCCACATCTTTTGACTTTATACTTCAGATTAAGGTTTTGTAATGTTTCTTCTTCAAAAGGCAAGTGAAGCTGTCATCCTTATTCTCCTAGGCCAGACACAAACACTGACACGTCAAGGTTTTTTTGTGTTTTTTTTTGGCCTGAGTCTCACTTTGATGCCCAGGCTGGAGTGCAATGGTGCGACCTCGGCTCACTGCAATCTCCACTTCCGAGGTTCAAGCGATTCTCCTGCCTCAGCCTCCCGAGTAGCTGAGATTACAGGCGCCTGCCACCACGGCTGGCTAATTTTTGTATTTTTAGTAGAGACTGGGTTTCACATGTTAGCTAGGATGGTCTTGATCTCCTGACCTTGTGATCCGCCTGCCTCGGCCTCCCAAAGTGCTGGGATTACAGACGTGAGCCACCGCGCCTGGCCACATTTTGTTTTTCTCTTACTGTTTGCTTACTTGTATGATGTAGCCTGTGTCCAAAGTTTTGACTAAGGGAATGATGGACCTGTTCCCACTTAGGGAACTTGAAGAAGTGTTTCATTAGCAGACTAGGAAACATATTGTCTAGAGAAAGAGAAAAAAATCCCTGGTTCCCTGAAAAGATTAGATTGCAATTTGTACCCCTGAATTGAGTTCAGGTTTTTACAGCTCAGAGAAGTAAGAGCAGGTGGTTGCAGCTCAGAGAAGTAAGAGCAGGTTGATGTTGGTACGACATTGTCGGTAGGATGTGGATGATTAACGTGTATAACTTATAGTTTTTTAAATCAGGGAGTATTTTATAAAGTGCCAACCTGATAAAATATCCTAAATTCTACAGCTACCATTCATTCCTTTTTTCAAAGTAAGCAGCAGGTAATGTTGACATTGAGCTCTTCAGCACAATACAAACACATTTCATGTACAGGTATAGATAGCCATGGTGAAGGCACAACGATCTACAAGGATTTTTCTTTAGTAGTTATACAAAAGAATATTACATTTTGTGGTCTGTACAGTATAATAAACCAGCAATAGGGACAACAACAAAGAGAATCTAAGAAAGAAGACTATGCCTAAGTATAGGGAAAGTCTCGAGAATCATTTTTAGACAGGACACATTTTGCAGTAGTGAATGTGGTAGGTTTTCTGCCTAAATGTAAGAGGCTCAAAGTAGCTCTAATTCAAATGCCTGAGGCCAGCAGCGACTCCGAATGTGACTGTAAAAGGGTTTCTGGTCACTCTGTCGCTTGGGGTCGACTCTAAGTCTCGGGCTAAGGCCAATGGGAAGGGACCATCACTTGTCAGCCTGCAGCTTCATAAAGGGATAATCAGAGAGGGCCGCGGCTCAGGGCACTGCACGAACGCTCTTGCAGTCACGGTTGACAACGTGGAAAAAAAAGCAAACTGCGTTTTCTCCCCATCTACCAAGTTCTCCTCGATGAATCAATAAAGGGAGAATGAATAATGGGGCTCCCACCTGGACAGATTCTGCTGCAGTGTCAGCAATGAGAGTCGGTGGTTTGGGGGTGGGATGCTGTGGGAGGCTGTACTCAATGACAACAGAAGCTACACAACCAAACCTGAGGGGACAGAGGTAGCCAGAGGCTTGGTGGTCGACACAGAATGGGACAGATGGCAGCAAGATGAAACTAGAGACTCTGCCTCCTACCATGGCATGGGGCTGGCAGTCAGGCAGTCCGGGGCGCCGCTCCGTTGCAGGGTGGCGGCAGCATCCTCACAAGAGCTCATACTGCTTGAGGTGCATCCGCTGGATGATGTCGCGGCAGTCGTTGAACACCCTGCGGATGTTCTCCGTGTCCACAGCGCAGGTGAAGTGCGGGTAGCAGTAATGTTTGCCATCACCGGTGGCCGTGCTGATCCTCTGCAAGAGAGAGCATGTGCACTAGCGCTGCGTGGTCCCAGCATGCACTTTGGGGAAGGACTAGGCCACACTGAGCAGGTGCTGGAAGCTTTGGTGACGGTGGCCTGCTTGTTTTGCATGGGAGCACTTAGAGGCAGGAATGGTCTCAATGCAGGCATCGGCTAAGGACCCAGATAATCTTACCCTTATCACTGCCCCCAGGAGGCTGAAGCAGCACGGATAGGTCAGAGAAAACCCCGGACAGGCAAGTCAAGGGAGGAGCTTCCAAAAAGGAAGGTCTGAACAGAGTTTTCTGCGACAATGGGAATGTCCACTATCTGCCCTGCCAATATGATAGTCGCTATCTAGCTGATACCACCAAGGGGCTGATTTCTAATTAGCTAATTTTATTTTATTTATTTATATATTTTTGAGACTGAGTCTAGCTCTGTTGCCCAGGCTGGAGTGCAGTGGGTGCAGTCTTGGCTCACTGCAACCTCCGCCTCCCAGGTTCAAGGGATTCTCCTGCCTCAGCCTCTCAAGTGGCTGAGATTACAGGCGTCCATCACCATGCCCATGCCTGGCTAATTTTTGTATTTTTAGTAGAGACGGGGTGTCACCATGTTGGCCAGGCTGGTCTCAAACTCCTGACCTCAAGTGATCCGCCCACTTTGGCCTTCTAAAGTGCTGGGATTACAGGCATGAGCCACTGTGCCCGGGCTAATTAGCTAGTTTGTTTGAGACAGAGTCTTGCTCTGTCCCCCAGGCTGGAGTGCAGTGGTGCCATCTTGGCTCACTGCAACCTCTACCTCCCAAGTTCAAGCAATTCTTCTGCCTCAGCCTCCTGAGTAGCTGGGATTACAGGTATGCGCCACCACACCTGGCTAATTTTTGTATTTTTAGTAGAGACGGGGTTTCACCATGTTGGTCAGGCTGGTCTTGAACTCCTGACCTCATGATCCGCCCGCCTCGGCCTCCCAGGGTACTGGGATTACAGGCGTGAGCCACCGTGCCCGGCCAGCTAGTTTTAATTAAATGTCCATATGTGCCCAGTGGTCCTGTATTGGACGGTGCAGCGGCCCCATGGTGGCCTCCACACAGGGGCAGTTTAGCATCTGCTAAGCAGGGTGTCCCCTGGTTATCGGGGGAATGTTTGTTGCCTTCTGGGAGAAAAGTGATCTGTTGTCAAGTACCTGAGAAACAGGGTTAGACATTATGAATCACGGTTTGTGGGGACACCTCAATGAGGTGCTCATGTGCACTATGAAGCTAAGTGCAGTGGGTGTGGGGACAGGCTGTTACGGGCCAAACTGTGTTCCCTGAAGTTATGTGGAATCCCTGACCCCTGGCACCTCAGATGTGACTATATTTGGAGATAAGGCCTTTACAGAGGCAATTACGGTAAAACGAGGTCATTAGGTTGGGCCCTAATGCAATATGACTGGTGTCCCTAGAGAGAAGAGGAAACCAGGAGGATGCAGGCATGTGCGAGGGCAGACCCCGCACCTTGATTTCAGACTTCCAGCCTCCAGAGCTGTGAGAAATACATTTCTGCTGTTTAAGACACTCAGCCTCTGTGGCACTTTGTTATGGCAGCCCGGGCAGACTTAGACAGAGGTCCTGTAGAAGCTCGCCTTCTTCCTTGGTGCCACGGGAATCCCTGGGCCTCCTACTCATCCCCTCCACTCCTTTTTCAATCCTGGGAAACAGCCTTTAGAGAGCTGCTTGGACCACAGAAAGGGTATCCTAAAGATGTCATGAGGTATGAAACTCCTCACAGGGGGATAGACTTATTTTAGCAATAGTCAGGCTTCTCTTGAGCATTTAAAACAAAAACTTACAGACACTAAAATGAGTAGGTTATATATATATATATTTTTATATATATATTTAATATATATATATTTTTATTATACTGTAAGTTCTAGGATACATGTGCACAACGTGCAGGTTTGTTACATATGTATAAATGTGCCATGTTGGTGTGCTGCACCCATTAACTCGTCATTTACATTAGGTTTATCTCCTAATGCTATCCTTCCCCTCTCCCCCAACCGGTTATATATCTTTTTAATCCCAAAGCACCAGGTGAGGTATTTGGCACACACACAGTTAAGTGTGTAGTGAATGAATGAAAAATAGGCTTTTGGCTGGGTGCAGTGGCTCACACCTGTAATCCCAGCACTTTGGGAGGTGGAGGCAGGAGGATCACTTGAGGCGAAGAGTTCGAGACCAGCCTGGCCAACATAGCAAGGCTGTATCTCTACAAAATTTAAAAATTAGCCGGGTGTGGTGGTGTGTGCCTGTAGTCCCAGCTACTCAGGAAGCTGAGGCAGGAGGGTTGCTTGAGCCCAGGAGTTGGAGGCTGCAGTGAGCTATGATCTTGCCACTGCACTCCAGGCAGCCTGGGTGACAGTGCAAGGCAATGTCCCAAATAAACGAAAAAGGCTTTCTTCCGTAATAGTGTGACTATTCGTCCCTGCTTAGAGCCTTAAAATTAAGGGAATGGAGTCACTACAAGGTCGTTGCTTCAAATAGTTTTGTTTTTGTTTTTATTTTGAGATGGAGTGTTGCTCTCACCCAGGCTGGGGTGCAGTGGCATGATCATAGCTCACTGCCACCTCAAATTCCTAGGCTCAAGGGATCCTCCCACCTCAGCCTCCTGAGTAGCTGGGACTACACGTCTGTGCCACCATACCCAGGTATGTTTTAAAATTTTTTGTAGAGACGACGTCTCGATATGTTGTCTAGCTGATCTCGAACTTCTGGCCTCAGGTGATCTACCTGCCTTGGCCTCCCAAAGTGTTGGGATTACATGCATGAGCAACTGCATCCAGCCTAGATGTTTCTAATCTTCATTTAAATGCCCAACATATGCATGCTTAATTAACATTTAGTTCTCATTAGAATAGCATTTTTTTGTGTCTTTATGTGTTATGGTCTTAAAAAAAGCTCCTTAAAAAAGGGATCCCTTGATCTATTACAAACTAAATTCCCTTATTGAAGAGATTTGCAATACACATTAATTGGCCTTAAGTAAAGGCTCTGAGAATCTGACAGATTCTGAGAGAGAGGCAGAGGAACCTCTCTTGCTGTATTTAACATAGCATGTCCCAGATTTATTCAGCTGCAGAAGCTCTCCAGGTATTGCCATGCACTTACGGCCATGCACTTCTAGGGGAACTCGTCCTCTGAACTCACCCTGGGGCCTTGATTTCTCCTCATTGTTACTTTCTAACTCACTGTGGGATTCAAGAGTCATCCCACAGGGGTATGCTGGGAAAAGGGTGGTGAAAGGCCAGGCTGGAGTGCCGGTCGCCGTGGAAAGGCCCCACAGCTGAGGATCAGCCCTGCTGCTACCTGGACTAAGATCTTGTCCACACATGTTAAGTGCACTTGGAGTACTACCGGGAACATGCCCTTGGGAATGCCTTGGCATGTAATAGTTTGAAGCGAGTAAAAAACAGCTAGCTATATGTTGTAGGTTATTTCAAAGAAAATAATATGGACAGATAAAGCATATGTGGCAAATTTTTGCCAATTGATCAATTTGGGTAAAGAGTATATGGGAGCTTTGTTTGTTTTGTTTGACACAGAGTCTCGCTCTGTCGGCCAGTGGTGTGGTCTCGGCTCACCGCAACCTCCACCTCCTTGGGTTTCTGCAATTCTTCTGCCTCAGCCTCCGGAGTAGCTGGGATTACAGGCGCATGCCACCACGCCCAGCTAATTTTTTGTATTTTTAGTAGAGATGGGGGTTTCACCATGTTGGCCAGGCTAGTCTCGAACTCCTGACCTCAGGTGATCCATCTGCCTCAGCCTCCCGAAGTGCTGGGATTACAGGCATGAGCCACCACACCCGGCCTGAGTATATGGGAGTTATTTGTACAAATCTTCTGCCTCGTATGTAAGTTTGGAATAATCTCAAAAAGCTGAAGAAAAAGAAGTAAGTATCTGAATTTGAGCACATCCATTTTTACATAAACCATCAGCCTGTTAGTGCTTTTGGATGGAGGAAGAGTATGGGTGCTTAGACTCTGCTGAAGGACGCTGTCCTTTTTGGAAAATACCAGTGAATGAAGTCTAGCCCATCCAACTGCCATTCCCTGGGACGCTGTGTTCTCACCCAGGCTCTGCTGGTTGGAAGCTGTGTGACCTTAGGTGAGAAATCTAACCTCTCTGAACCTCGGTGTGCTCAGCTGTGAAATTAAAGTAACATACCCTTTCTCATCTCTCGTAATGTTAAGGAAGATTAAATGAGATCATCAAAGTAATTTGCATATTGCAAGAAACAAAAGATTAAGAATGGAGGTAGAAAAACAAAGGTTAACAAAATTGCTTACCAAAAACAGGTCCCGGATAAAGAACTTGGCTCTTGTAACTTTGGGATCTTCTCCTGCATCTGGTGTTGCTGTAGAAATAACAAATGGAACCTTAAGCAACATGAAACAAAGATACAACTCTATGAAAACACAGAAGGAATTTCAACGTTGGACTGCTGTATATTCACAGCATTAAAATACATGTACAGGAAGGCAAAAACAAACATGTACTTTTTTTTTTTTGGAGACGTAGTCTCGCTGTCTTGCCCAGGCTGGAGTGCGGTGGCATGATCTCGGCTCACTGCAACCTCCACCTCCCCGGTTCAAGCGATTCTCCCACCTCAGCCTCCCCAGTAGCTGGGATTACCGGCACCCACCATCATGACTGGCTAATTTTTGTAGAGACATGGTTTCACCATGTTGGCCAGTCTGGTCTTGAACTCCTGACTTCAGGTGATCGGTCACCTCGGCCTCCCAAAGTGCTGGGATTACAAGCGTGAGTCACTGCACCCAGCCAAACATGTAATTTTCATTCCCCTCGTCTCCTACATCATTCTAATAGTTATTACTCTGATAAAACTTTTCTCTGGGGGTGCTGTGGTCTCAATGTTTGTGTCTCCTCCAAGTTCATATGTTGACTGCTAATCTCCAATGCAACAATATCAAGAGGGGCAGCCTTTGAGAGGTGATAAGGTCACGAGGGCTCCGCCTTCATGGATGGGATTATATCCTTATAAGAGGCCTGAGAGAGACCCCTCACCCTCTCCACCATGTGAGGAGAAAATGAGACAGTGCCATCTATGAAGCAGAGAAACCCTTACCAGACACCGAATTGGCTTGTGTCTTAATCTTTGACCTTCCAGCCTCCAGTACTGTGACTAATACATTTCTGTTGTTCATAAATTGTCCAGCTGTGTTAGTCCATTCTTGCATTGCTATAAAGACATACCTGAGACTGGGTAATTTATAAACAGAGGTTTAATTGGCTCATGGTTCTGCAGGCTGTACAGGAAGCATGATGCTGGTATCTGCTAGGCTTCTGGGGAGGCCTCAGGAAGCTTCCAATCATGGCAGAAGATGAACAGGGAGTGAGACATCTCACATGGCCAGGGCAGGAGCAAGAGAGAGATGGGGGAGGTGCTACACCCTGTTAAATGACCCGCTCTTGCGGAACCCATTCACTATCTTGAAAACAGTGTCAAGAGAATGGTGCTAAACCATTCATAAATGATCCACCCCCAAGATCCAATCACCTCCCACCAGGCCCCACCTCAAACACTGGGGATTACAATTCCACAAAAGATTTGGGCAGGGACACAGATCTAAACCCTATCACCAGCCTAAGGCATTTTGTTACAGCAGCGCAAGCAAGACAGGCTAGGGTGGGGGAGAATTCCCACTGACCAGCCTGAGCCTCAGAGCTGCCCTCCCTGCAGAGCTGTTGGGAGAGGAAAGCTCAGAGCCTCCAGGCACAGGAGCTGGGCCCTGGCCTCCCCGGGGGCAGCACTGGCAGGGCCTCCATGGACTGCCTCTCAGCTTCCATCAGCCTCCTCTTCTGAGACTCCCCTTCCCTGTTCCTGCTCCCCACTCAGGCAGGTAGAGCCCCCAGATCACTGTAGCCGACCCTCTGGCTCTAGGCCTTTCTGAGGCATTCTCCTCCTGAAGAGTCCACGTTCATGTGGTCATGCCATTATTTTCTGTGACCCCCACGAAATCTGAGATCTAGGCGACACAGCTGAGTGTTCTTAACACTCTCTGCCTTCTGTGTTGCAGGGTCTGTGAGGACACTGTTGCTCACAGAGTCATAGAAGGGAGGGAACAGCAACCAGTGAGGGAGGAGAGGGCGCAGCACCCACTGTGGGGGGTGGGTGGGCACAGCAGCCAGTGAGGGAGGGGAGGGCGCAGCACCTGCTGTGGGGGGTGGGTGGGCACAGCACCCAGTGAGGGAGGGGAGGGCACAGCACCCACTGTGGGTCTCTGCCTGGGCTGTGTTCTGGAGCGGCTGGGGAACTCCCATGTCATTTATCTTGGGGAGGGTCACTGACTACTCTGGAATGCCCAGAGTGTACGTGTACCATCTAAGGAGTTCTTCTTTTTTTTTTTTGAGACTGAGTCTCACTGTGTCGCCCAGGCTGGAGTGCTTTTTTTTTTTTTGAGACGGAGCCTTGTTCTGTCGCCCAGGCTGAAGTGCAATGGTGCAATTTCGGCTCACTGCAACTTCCGCCTCCCGGGTTCAAGCGATTCTCCTGCCTCAGCCTCCCGAGTAGCTGGGATTATAGGTGCCGGCCACCACGCCTGGCTAATTTTTGTGTTTTTAGTAGAGATGGGGTTTCACCGTGTTGGCCACGCTGGCCTTGAACTCCTGACCTCAGGTGATCCACACGCCTCACACTCCCAAAGTGCTGGGATTACAGGCGTGAGCCACCGCGCCTTGCCCATCTGAGGAGTTCTGGCGTGTGTGTTGTCATGCCAGCATCACTACAATGGAAACAATGAGCACAGCCAGACCCCCCACAGTGTCTGCATTCCCTCTGCAGCCCTCCTTCCCCAGGCAACCACCGATGTGCTTCCTGTCACCATGCATAAGTCAGCACTTTCTTTTTTTTTTTGAGATGGAGTCTCGCTCTGTCGCCAAGCTGGAGTGCAGTGGCACGATCGTGGCTCACTGCAACCTCCCCCTCCTGGGTTCAAGTGATTCTCCTGCCTCAGCCTCCCGAGTAGCTGGGACTACAGGTGCACACCACCATGCCCAGCTAATTTACTTTTTAGACATTTACACAAATACACAAATGCATTCACATGGTGTGTAGTTTTTGCTTTGATTCTTCGGTTTTGGGCCATTCCCTGCCTCAGTCTCTCGAGTGGCGGGCTACCGGGCCCGCCACAAGCCGGCTCTCTTGTTCACATCAGTAGATCTCCTGACCTCGTGATCCGCCCGCCTTGGCCTCCCAAAGCGCTGGGATTACAAGCGTGAGCCACCGCGCCCGGCCTGCTTTGATTCTTTCTGTCAGTAATTACTGTGAGTTTCACCCATGCCGTCACATGGACCAACTGTTAGTTCCCTTTAATTGCTAAGTGAGAGTTGACGTTGGAGTTGATAGTGGTCCCAGGCTTCCAGCAGGTGCTACAGATGCTCAGGAATGGGTGAGTCTCTTGAGAGGGGCAGGGCACAGATGGAGATGACACATGCTGCTGGGTGAAGAGCAGTCACTGGGCCTGGCACTGAGGCAGCAAGCCAGGGTCCCCTCAGCCCCTGGACGAAGCCCTTCAGCACCCGTGGCTGAGCAGGTGGCCTTGGCTGTCAGCCAGTGGTGGTGCTCCTAAGCGGGTAAGGTTGTGTCTCAGAAGGGTGACTTTGGTAGAAGTTCACAGAATGTTCTGAAAAGGTGCGTGACCAGCTACAGGAGGTCAGGCAGGAAGCTGTGGCAACTGCTGAGATGAGAGGAGTGAGGGCCAGGACCGCAGCCATAAGGAGGGAAAGAGGGAAGGGCCTGGGGAGGCAGACCCTGTTGGAAGGACCACCCCTCTGAGCCACTGCCTGAGCTGAGTGACGGGAGGTGGCAAGAGGTGGTCAGTGGGAGAATTAAAGACCCAGCTTGCTGGGAAACTGGCAATGCCAGCCACAGAATGCACAGCAGAAGCCATGCTCTGATGACATGCCATGGGCAAGTGGCACCCGGCCTCAGTCCTGGAAAGCACATCACCAGGCTTCAGGTAGAGCAAGGCAGTCATGAACTGCAATGAGATTTCCACTTGATTTGGTCTCAGGAAGAGCCTGGACCTTGACCTCACGCTGAGTGACCCTCTGGCAGGTGCAGTGGCTCATGAAAGCAGCTGGGACTGGTGAGACCACAGGCAGAGCTGGCGCTCAGGCCCATTTCCAATGACTATTATTTATTCCTATAAGGAAATATGTAGCGGTAGGATTTTTTTTCGGGTCTTTCTGACACAGGTGATAGCAATAGGATTTTGTTGGAAGGCCTCACACGGGTCAGGATTTTACTGTGAATATACTTATATAATGCCTCTCCCAAGAGGGAGAAAAGAACATTGAACATAAAGAGCAAGAAAGTTTAGTGACAAATGCAAGTTTTCTTTTCCCTCTTCATTGAGGATAAAAAAGAAATTTTCCAAATCTTAACTATATTTTCCAGAAAAGTGTCTTTTATTCTGCGTTTTCTAGTTTGGAATTCAAGATGTAAGAAGCGGTGTTATTTCACCTTAAATCACTCCTATGAGCCTCTGGTAGACCTGGTGTTCACTGGAAACTGAAGTGTAAGCGACTGGAAACGGAGTGACCAACTCTTCCTGGTCTACCTTCCCAGCGTTAGCACTGACAGTCCCGTGCCCCGGAAACCCCTCAGTCTCAGGTGGCCTGGGATGGCTGCTGGCCCTGCTGGAAATCCCCAATGCTGCAGCCACAGCAAGGCTAGAGACAGGAGCAGATAAGCGCAGCTGCTGCCAGCACGGGCTTGGGGACAAAGGGTGCAAGGACTGCCTTGCCTGCATGACTCTACCCATGTGGCTTTGAACACGTTATCTCTCCTCTCTCAGACTTTCTTTCCACGGGAAAAAATAATAGAAACTACCATGTAGGGTCATCTGAGGGTGAAGTGAGAAGGTCTGTATCAAGGACTAACAAGGCCCCTGTCATGTCACACCCAGTCAAAGGCACTAGAGGGAGAGCTCATACCAGCATGACATAGTCACACCCCAAAACGGCTCTTTCTTCTGCTGCACAGTTTCAATGGAAAGTCAAACTCGGAGACATTTACAAATGGGATCCTAAATAGGACATTTTAACACTCTAGTACTTTAGGATATGGGCAGTAGAAAGAGAATTGATTTAAACTAAGTGAATTTCTTTGATTCATCAGAAGTATGTGAATTAGAGTTACAGGACTATTAATAAAACAATTCTATTCCTCGATCGTAAGAATGTGTTTTGAAATCTTACCATCTTCAGGAACAGTATAATTTGCATATTCTGGGAAGTAGTCTTCAATTTTTGATTTCCCTGCCAAGACTTTTTCTGCCAGCATATCTTGTTTGTTCAAGAACAAGATGATAGAAATGGTCCGTAACCACCTAAAAAAGGAAAAATAAACATACAAATTTCACATACACTAGTATATGAAAGCGCCTCTAACATAGAAGTTGCTAAATTAAAAGAATACCATCATCTTCTTAAACATGTATAGGATTCAAGAAAGTTCAGTACACCCGTATCCTCATTCCATCTGTAAACAATGATAAACAAATATAGGTACAGGTTGAGCATCCCTAATCCAAAAACACAAAATCCAAAATGCTTCAAAATCCGAAACTTTTTTAGCACTGACGTGATGCTCAAAGGAAGTGCTTGTTGGAGCATCTCACACTTTGGATTTTCATATTAGGGATGCTGGACTAGTAAGTATAATGCAACTATTCGAAACAACAACAAGAAATCTTAAACACTTTTGATCCCAAGCATTTCGGATAAGGGATACTCAATCCATAGTTAAGCACTTTCTAATTCAGTCCCATGGGGGATATAGATTTATTGGAACCAAAGCTAAGATTTTCTTATGTAATGAGTTCACTTGAATTTCTGTGGTGTAATTTACCAATAAAAGGTTGGAAAACTCACATTAGAAGTGAAAGTGTTAACAACAACAAGGTAATACATGACTCATTAGCTAATAACACAGAGCTTAACGTGCAGCTGGCTTGGTTCTTCTTCCGCCTCCATCACTTCAAAGGAATCAAGATAACTGATTAGACTACAGGAATCTTACTATCAATTAATAACACAATCTGGCCAGGTGTGGTGGCTCACGCCTGTAATCCCAGCACTTTGGGGGGCAGAGGTGGGCAGATCACGAGGTCAGGAGTTCGAGACCAGCCTGACCAACATTGTGAAACTCTGTCTCTACTAAAAATACAAAAAGTAGCTGGGCGTGGTGGCACACGCCTGCAGTCCCAGCTACTCGGGAGGCTGAGGCAGGAGAATCACTTGAACCAGGGAGGTGGAGGTTATGGTGAGCTGAGATTGCACCACTGCACTCCAGCTTGGGGGACAGAGCGAGACTCTGTCTCAAAAAAAAAAAAAACCCACACACACAATCCACTTTCCCATCAAATGGAAATAGCTTACCTGCTTCTTCTAGTAATAAAATATATAACCTTTGTAAAAACAAATCTTAAATTATAGAAAAACATACAGAAAAAAATCAAATGTAATTATACCCAGAAACAGTTACTACAGAAGTTTTATGTTTTCATGCCCAAGTTTTTTTCTGTCCTCAAACATACTTAAAAACGAGATCAGATCATAGTATTTTAAAATCTGCTTTTTCCTATAAGAAGATTGTGGTCATTTTCCCACTTACACATATAATGTTTATAAATAAATTCATAATAACTCTATAGTATCCTTCTGTATACCTGGTATTTCCTGACCCTGTTTCTTTCCTATTAACTGTCTTATTACCACAAATTTGAGGATGGTTGTTGAACATTTCATACAAAAACATTTTTCTGATAATCCAAAACTTTTACAAGGTAAACTTATGTTTCCTGTCCTCCTCGGTAATATTTCTTCCAAAATATTTTAGAAGAAACTTTGATTTCTAACTATATATGTATGTATTGTGTGTGTATGCTAAATATTCCTTTCTGAAATAATCACTTCTGCCAATTTGCAATGCTAGTAGTTTCAAACATGATTATGTGGTGATTGTGAGCTGTAAGGGATCTTAGCGATCATCTAGTTATTAGTGGATGTCCTAAACTGGTACTTTATTTATTTATTTTTAAAATTTAAAAAAATTTATTTTATTTTATTTTTTTATTTTTTATTTTTATTTTATTTTTTTTTACAAGAGCACAAATCCACGTTTATTTATTGATTTTTCGTTAGTTTAAATCCTTGAGGGGTACAGCATCACTCGGATTCTGTGTCCAATGGCCTTAGCAGGAAGATTGCTTCGGAATTTGGCACGAACCATGCCACTGTTTCCATGGGCCCGAGTTACCTTTCCCCAGATGACTCTGGTTTTGTTGGGTTTACCGCCAGGAGTCACTGTGTTGTTCTTTGCTTTGTATACATAAGCGCATCTCTTGCCCAAATAGAATTCTGTTTCATCTCGGGCGTAAACACCTTCAATCTTAAGAAGAGCTGTGTGCTCCCTTTGGTTCCGGAGACCCCGCTTATAGCCAGCAAAAATGGCCTTGGACCACAGCCTTCCAGACATAGTTCCTTTTAGAAGTCCTGTTCCCAGCAGGCCTCCACAGAAGCCAAGATGGCGGGAAGAGCAAAAATTTTTTTTTATTTTTTGAGACGGAGTCTCACTCTGTTGCCCAGGCTGGAGTTCAGTGGTGCGATCTCAGCTTACTGCAACCTCCACCTCCCGGGTTCAAGCGATTCTCCTGCCTCAGCCTCCTGAGTATCTGGGACTACAGGCGCCCACCACCATGCCCGGCTAATTTTTGTAGTTTTAGTAGAGACGGGGTTTTGCCATACTGGCCAGGTTGGTCTCGAACTCCTGATCTCAGGTGATCTGCCTGCCTTGGCCTCCCGAAGTGCTGGGATTACAGGCGTGAGCCACTGTTCCTGGCCCCTAAACTGGTACATCCTAAATTTTAAAAACCAAATGAAACCTATTTTGAACCCTAGATATACAGTCATCCCTTGATACCCATGGGGGATTGGTCTAGGACTCCCTGTGAAAACCAAAATTCGAGGAGGCTCCCTTATATGAAATGGTGTAGTATTTGCATATAAACCATGCACATCCTCCCGTATGCTTAAATCATCTCCAATTACCTATAATACCTAACACAATGTAAAAGCTAAGTAAGTACCTGTTATACTGTATTGTTTATTTGTATTATTATTTTTAGTCTAATTTTTTTATTTGCTCAATTTTTTATTTTAATTAATTAAGTTTTTTGAGACAGAGTCTCCCTCTGTCGCCCAGACTGATGTGCAGTGATGCAATCTCAGCTCACTGTAACCTCCGCCTCCTGGGCTCAAGTGATCCTCCTGCCTCAGCTTCCCAAGTAGCTGGGACTACAAGCGCGCCCCACCACGCCTGACTAATTTTTGTATTTTTTTTAGAGACGGGGTTTCAACATGTTGCCCAGACTGGTCTCCAATTCCTGAGCTCAAGCAATTCCCCCGTCTCAGCCTCCCAAAGTGCTGGGATTATAGGCGTATGCCACTGTAATCTTGTATTATTTTTTGTTGTTGTACTGCTATCTTAAATTTATTTTTGAATATTTTCAATCTGTGGTTGGTTGAATCCGCAGATGTGGAACCTGAAGATATGGAAGGCTGAATGTAATCTTAGGCTTTCAAAACAGAGACTTAAATTTTCTTGACAAAGAACTATCAGAACTTCATCAAAGAATACTCCACATTGGCCGGGCGCAGTGGCTCACGCCTGTAATCCCAGCACTTTGGGAGGCCGAGGTGGGCGGATCACGAGGTCAGGAGATCAAGACCATCCTGGCTAACACGGTGAAACCTGGTCTCTACTAAAAATACAAAATATTAGCTGGGTGTGGTGGCGAGCGCCTGTAGTCCCAGCTACTCGGGAGGCTGATGAAGGAGAATGGCATGAACCCAGGAGGTGAAGCTTGCAGTGGGCCGAGATGGCACCACTGCAGTCCAGCCTGGGCGACAGAGCGAGACTCTATCTCAAAATAAAATAAAATAATAAAAAAAGAATATTCCACATTTTAAGTATGTCTATACAATAGATGAACTAAAAGAGATATTTCGTACGGTTCTAGATTTATCAGTAAAGAGTGTGTGTGGTTGTGGGTGTAGGTGTGTGTGTATGTTTTGAGACAAGGTCTTGCTCTGTTGCCCAGGCAGGAGTGCAGAAGTGTGATCTCAGCTCATTGCAACCCTCACCTCCTGGGCTCAAGCGATCCTCCTACCTCAAGCTCCTGAGTCACTGGGCAGGTGTGCACCACCACGCCTGGCTAATTTTTGTATTTTTTGTAGAGACAGGGTTTCTCCACGTTGCCCAGGCTAGTCTCCAACTGCTGAGCTCAAGTGACACATCTGCCTTGGCCTCCCAGTGTTGAGATTACAGGTGTGAGCCACAACGCCTGGCCCGAGCTATTTTTAACAAAAGAAAATTTGCAATCCAATGGTGAGACTGAATGTGCTATTTTTGTCACCTGTTGTTCCAGATGCTTTCAAAAAGATCGAGGGACTCTCTCAGCCTGTTGGTGTTGTTATCTTCTCGAATCACCATATTGTAGCTACTGCAGGCTGCGACGTAAATGATAGCCGTGACATCTTGGTGGGGAGAAAAAGGAAAGCACCTCAGTTAGACACCCTCGCTGTGGAGTTACAAGAAAGTACACACCCAGCAGCTACTCAGTTCCACAAAAACATTCATTCAGTGATAGGACTACTCAGTCACAGAACAGCCTACAAGTGCGCCGCGCACACCACTGGTTGCTTCAGTAACGCACTTGATGAAGAGCCCACCCCAAACAACACATGTAAATTTGGGATGCTTAAATGCTTTTTTTTTTTTTTGAGATGGAGTTTCACTCTTGTCTCCCAGGCTGGAGTGCAATGGCATGATCTTGGCTCACTGCAACTTCTGCCTCCCAGGTTCAAGTGATTCTCCTGCCTCAGCCTCCCTAGTAGCTAGGATTACAGGCATGTATCACCGCGCCTGGCTAATTTTTGTATTTTTGTATTTTTTTCCGAGACAGAGTTTCACTCTTGTTGCCCAGGCTGGAGTGCAATGGCGCAATCTTGGCTCACTGCAACCTCCGCCTCACAGGTTCAGGTGATTCTCCTGCCTCAGCCTCCCGAATAGCTGGGATTACAGGCATGTGCCATAACACCCGGCTAATTTTCATATTTTTAGTAGAGACGGGGTTTCACCATGTTGGTCAGGCTGGTCTTGAACTCCTGACCTCAGGTGATCCACCCGCCCCGGCCTCCAAAAGTGCTGGGACTACAGGCATGAGCCACCACACCTGGCTAATTTTTGTATTTGTTTTTTTTTTTTTTTTGGCAGTCTCGCTCTTTCGCCCACACCGGACTGCTGCAGTGGTGTGATCTCAGCTCACTGCAAGCTCCGCCTCCCGGGTTCACGCCATTCTCCTGCCTCGGCCTCCCGAGTAGCTGGGACTACAGGCGCCCACCACTGCACCTGGCTAATTTTTTGTAGTTTTAGTAGAGACGAGGTTTCACTGTGTTAGCCAAGATGGTCTCGATCTCCTGACCTCGTGATCCGCCTGCCTCGGCCTCCCAAAGTGCTGGGATTAAAGGCGTGAGCCACCGCACCAGGCCTAATTTTTGTATTTTTAATAGAGCCCCAGTTTCGCCATGTTGGCCAGGCTGGTCTCGAACTCCTGACTTCAGGTTATCCGCCCTCCTTGGCCTCCCAAGGTGCTGGGATTACGGGCATGAGCCACCATGCTAGGCCCTTAAATGCTTTTTTTAATGAGATTAGTATCTAAGGAAGGAGCATCATAATCTATAAATGCTATACTTTACATACTAGAGATTATCTAATTCAAAAATAGTTAAGCACAGCAGTGCTGAGTGTTAGAATTCACTCCCATTTTCTTGAGAGAGCATAAAAAAAATCACCGTTAAAGCACTGGATCCATTTTCTCCTCTCATCCCTCTGGCCACCAACATCAAACATGCTGTGGAAGAGCAAGAGGAACACAATTATTTGGGGGAAGCAGGGGACAATGGCACACGTGCTTGCTTTCCTCTTTTGCTATCAGCAGGTTCCAGCGTTCACACATGCATCTCGAGTCAAGCTCGGGTCACTGGCCTGCACCATCACTCCCTGTGTGATCCTGGACTACAAGTGGCTCCACCTCTCTCAGCCGCAGTCCCTCCTGTCACCCCACAGTGGGGCTACAGGGGTGAGAGATCAAGCAGACAGCAGCCGGCAGTGTCTGAGGTCCCACAGCAGGTCCTTAATAAATGCAGTGGTTACTAGCTCAGTAATGCTAGAGGTCACTTGCTCAGACACTCAGGCCTCTCTGAGTACAAGCTAAGTCACTGCCCAGGGCAGATCCTTCCTATTATTTGTTCCAGCTCTCAGGACACTGTGTCTTCCCTCTCCTGGAGAATCGAGAAAGGCTCCTTGCTGATCTGTCTATACTACATGCATCTTATCTCTAGCCACCTCCGCCTGGTGACCTGCACTGGGTCTTGATCACGCCTGGATTCAGTGCAGGCTTCTCTGCCCAGCCCGAGCTGCTTCCTGGTCTTGCCCAGCCAAGGCGACCTCAGCCAGTTCTCTCAGTTTCTCAGGGGCACCCTGCACTTCATCAGGCCAGGCCCAGGCCCCTCTTCTCACAGCCCCTGCTCAGCACACCCTGTGGCCTAAGCCAGTTCTCCCTGGGAGAGTTTCTCTACCTACCCAGATTCTGCTGGATCTTTCCAACCTTCTCAGGCTTCCCTGGCTCTGAGATTTCTCCCCTCCCTAAACACAGTGCATGTGACTTAGGACCACACAGGCTAGATTTTTTTGTCCTGGGCAGGTATGTTGCTGATCCTATTAGAATTTAATCCATACGCTTTGCATTAGCACACGTGGGGCACGCTGAGGTACTTGATGAAAATGGATGAGCTGATGAGCAGAATCCTTTCAAACAAAATCACAAATGTGAGATACAGCTTCATTGTTAGTAATTCCACTATGCCAGGGACTTGGTTATGATGTGGGCAAAACCACAAGTCATGCCAACTCCATACTGCACTGTGCGCCTCACAGCAGAGAGACGTAGCTGGCTTTTATCCAGCCTGACAGTGGTCATGTGAAGGGTTCTTGGGAAATCTGGAAGTGGGTGCCTGTCACCTGTGCACTGGCGAGAGCGCTGGGAACTGCAGGAGTCTCAGAACACACTGAAGATCATGAGACTCTTGCTTTAAGGGACCTCACCCTTGAGGTCCCTTAGAGTCAAGTCAGACATGCTGAGGGTGACGGGGCAAGGTAAAGGGCAGTATACCATCAATGGCTGCATAGTAGATGCAATGGGAATTCTAAGGGGTCACCATGGGCTGAGATTTGAGGGATGCTTGGATGCTTTTTTTTTTTTTTTAGAGACAGGGTCTTACTCTGTCACCCAGGCTGGAGTGAAATGGCCTAATCATGACCCACTGCAGCCTTGAATTCCTGGGCTTAAGAGATCCACCTCAGCCTCCTGAGTAGCTAGGACCACAGGTGTATGCCATCAAGCTTGGCTAATTTTTTTTTTTTTTGGGTAGAGACAGGGTCTTGCTATGTTGCCTAGGCTGGTCTTGAACACGTGGTCTCAAGCAATCCTACTGCTTTTGCCTCCCAAAGTGCTGAGATTACAGGCGTGAACCACTATGCCTGGCCTGAAGGAAGCTTTGATAGATCTGTGGGGTTTGCTTAGCACAGGTGGCATATGAGGCTCAGAGGACAAGATGAACAGAAGCACTGCAGCAGGAAAAGCTGGGAGAACTGGAAGGGTCCTGACAACAGCCCAGCCTGGTGAGGCAGGTGGCTGGTGGCAGGTGACAAAGCAGACCTGGGGACGGGGCTGGTCACAGGTAGAGGGCTTGGGTCATAGGGTGCACAGGCAGTAGTGAGCCCCGAACCTTTCTCAGCAGAGGAACAGCATGATCCAGGACGTGCTGTGGGAAGATTCATTTCGTGGCACTGAGAAGGGTGACTGAAATGGGTAAGCCAGGGGACAGGAGACCAGCCAGGGCTCTGCCGAGAGAGTCTAGGGGCAGGGGAAGTGATGGAGCAGGACTAGGGTGATAGCTATGAGGATGGAAAAGAGCTTTGTGGCGGGAGAATTAACGTCTTATCATGAGGGAGAAAAATGAAGAAAGTAAGCTCATTTGGCCGAGTTTGCAGTTGGGCAACCCAAGAGATGGGCTGGAGACACACATAAACTGCTCATTCCGGTTCTCAAACTGTGACTATGCATCTGAAAGATCAAAATTTCATGAGTCTCCTGATCTAAAAAAAAGAGCCAATCAAATCTACAACTCAGATGCAAACGCTGCCTTCCTTTCAGGTGTCCTCATTTCTACTTTCAAGTAGGCAGTAAAATCAACACTTCAACTCTTGCTAGAGTTCAAATTTCACCCCAGCTTCCCTTACCTGAAAGGGCAGCCATGCACATTCAGAAATGAAGCCCCCTTAAACCTCACAGCCCTTTGGCTCTGGGACATCATGTGGCCCTGGGCCACGCAGCTCTTAACAACATACTCACTGGAAGTTTACTTTGTCCACCTGGAATCGTGTCTCAAAAATCCCAGATGTCAGAACTCTGCATCTGAGGAGGTCCTGGAACAAGAAGAGGGAAGCAAGCTGAGTTACATTACTGTTCTTCTTCAAAGTAAAGCCTGGGTATAACTACACATCATCAATATTTTTCAAATAATTTGTTCCACTGTAAAGGAAACAACAATAATTAAGAACCAACATTGGCCGAGCATGGTGACTCACGCCTGTAATCCCAACACTTTGGGAGGCTGAGGTGGGCAGATCACCTGAGGTCAGGAGTTGAGACCAGCCTGGCCAACATGGTGAAACCCTATCTCTACTAAAAATACAAAAAAAAAAATTAGCCAGGTGTGGTCACAGGCAGCTGTAATCCCAGCTACTTGGGAAGCTGAGGCAGGAGAATTGCTTGAACCCAGGAGGCAGAGGTTGCAGGGAGCTGAGATCGCACCATTGCATTCCAGCCTGGGTAACGAGCGAGACTCCGTCTCAAAAAAAAAAAAAAGAACTCAGACGAATGTTCTCTGTTTTATCCTCCAGAGAAAGCCACAGTTAATGTGTTGGTTTGGTCCCCAGAGACCTGATAAATGTGCTTTTGTTTTAAGACTTAAAATCATGTCTGCAAGAATCTTACTAATATATACCTGACAACCACAGTCAGGGCATCAGCATTCCAGAGGGACATCCCTGCCGGTGCTCTGTTGGCTTGGGTGAAACTCACGGTGGCTTGGGTGAGAAACCAAAGGAAGTGTAACTCTGCACTCAT
The DNA here is from genome assembly GCF_009828535.3 of Hylobates moloch. NCBI lineage: Eukaryota > Metazoa > Chordata > Mammalia > Primates > Hylobatidae > Hylobates > Hylobates moloch. The sequence goes on from NW_026652280.1 coordinate 69,692,033, forward strand.
AAGTCTTCAGCCTTATGAACTGGATGCTAGTTGATTTCATTTATTCTCTCTTCCCTGCACATTTCTGTTTCCTCCAAGATAAAAGATGTGGTACCCCAAGGAGACGAGAAAGCCAGGCAGCCTCACAAAGCTGGCATCCCTGGCACATTTGGCAGATGTCAGGGTTTTTTTTTTGTTTTTCTGACCACCAAATCCATGTGATTTTAAGGAAGCAGCCATTCTATAATAATTCTGGAACATGGGAGGTGGTCCTCCCATTTTAGTATAATGAGAACTGTTTAGGACAGGGAAGTTAGTTGAGGGACTGACTCAAGACGAGGAAGCCTCCATTGCTCTGTCAGATAATTTCAAACTCTCAGGATCAGCCTTAGAGAGGATAAACTTCATGGGAGAGAGAGAAGCTCAGGCCTCAGACCTCCCACCTTGGGGGCCCACGGCCAAGGCCTTGCAGGGAATGCAGACTCTGGGGGAAGTTTGGAGAGTGTGGTTTGAACACAGAGATCCCTCTAACTTCCTTGGGGTTCACTGGCTCTAGAAGCACCTGAAGGCTCCTGAATTGAGCAATCCGGGGGCTCTGCAGCTGCCCGAGGGTCGAAAGGGCACAAAGATTCCCTCTCTGCTATTTAAAATTTGGTGGAGTGGGCCGGGCGCGGTGGCTCACTCCTGTAATCCCAGCACTTTGGGAGGCCAAGGCAGGTGGATCACTTGAGGTCAGGAGTTTGAGACCAGTCTGGCCACCATGGCAAAACCCTGTCTCCACTAAAAATACAAAAATTAGCTGGGCGAGGTGGCAGGCACCTGTAATCCCAGCTACTTGGGAGGCTGAGGCAGGAGAATCGCTTGAACTTGGGAGGCGGAGGTTGCAGTGAGCAGAGATTGCACCATAGCACTCCAGTCTGGGCGACACAGCAAGACTCCATTTCGAAAAAAAAAAAAAAAAATGGTGGAGTGCTTTTTTTTGACTCAACCCAAAGGGGATGCTCTGGGTCACACCTGGAAAGTTCGCTGTGATATGGGACCCCCCAGGCCCGGGGCCACAAACAGAATGGGCGTAGTTTATGAAGCCAGGAAGTAAAGACTTCGCTTTCCTGAGGACAGCTCCAGGAGGAAAAGGAACGGCATATTCCTTATCTGCAGATAAACTCATTTGCATGCTGGCAATTTTGATAACCACTAAGTGCTAGAGTCAGGCGAGCAAGGCACAAGGTTTGATGACCAATCCACGCACACACACAGGGCAGTACAAACAATTTGCACAAAGTAGGTATCTTAAGGATTTTTCCTTAATTCATTCTGAAATAATCATTAAATCATATTGGAAATGAATCTCAAAGTTTCTGGTGTGTGGTGGGGGACCCTAATTCCACATACCTGGTCTGTGGGTGTGTAGTCAACCAAGCTGACGCTGTCGATTCTTTCCAGGAAGCTGCAAAGAAAGCCAGCAAGGGTTGAGGCCTGTTCTCTGTCCACTTTCCCCTGGGGTTGGGGGGAAATTAATGGGACATCACCCAAGTACAGCAAGGATGGGGCAGGCCAAGAAGCTGAAGTGAGTTATTACTTTGTTTCCTGAATTTGTATCTGTCTAGATAATGCAACATTCTTGACCCAGGGACGGAGAACTGCTTTTTTTTTTTTCAATGTTGCCTCCCCTACCCTCTCTTCTCCACTGCCATAGAGCTAGGGGTGGGGGCTACTCAGAAACTGGGATAGAGCACGGAGCCTCCCTTCCAAGGCTAAGCGAGTACAAGAATGTGTTGCAATGTAAACAAAACATGGAAGGTGACAGATGTCCCTTTAGTTTCGTAATCAAATCCAGATGTTGTTTGTGTGTGTGTGTGTATGACTGTGTGAATACGTGTAAGAGCGACTGAGTGTGGACAGCAAGTAGGTGGTGTGCAAGAGTAAATGCGTAAAAGTGTGTGTAAGGGTGTGAGAGTATGTGCGGAAAGTGTGCGAGAGCGAGAATGTGAGTGTGCATATGTGTGTGTGCTGGCAAACCTGGCGACACCTGTTGGTGTCAGGTCTGCCTGGCGCTCGCTGTGTCCCACACAAGGCAGGACGGGAGCCTAGGAAGGCTGTGCGCTGCTCTCAGGTGATGACCCTTCTGGGCCATTTCTCCAGCTCTTCTGCTGGGAAGCCACTGAACTCCCTCTCCTGAGTGACTACAGCCCCTGCACAGGCCTCCCCTGCCCTCTCTCTGCCAGCCTGGCTTTACCAAGGCATCTATCCAGGCTGCACGTTTCCCACTGAGTCTTGGTTGATCTGTTGTTATTTATCTTCTCCACCACCATGTTAGGCCCTCAGGGCAGGTCTCTGTCTTGACCACCTGGGAGTCCCTAGCACCTAGTGCAGGCCTCACTCCAGTAAATATGGTGGAATGAACCAGTGTCCTCTGTCCCCTTCTCCTTCTGCGGCTGGGACAGGTGGCCATTGAGGGCTGAGAGGCTGAGCCCCTCGGGGACCAACAAGCACTGGGAATGGGTTAATTGGCGAGCAGGAGACAATTCTGGAGACAGAGGGGCAGCAGAGGCTCTAGAAGGAAGAAGGAGAGCCAGCAGGAGGGAGGGGTCAGGGAGGCCCAAGCTCTCTGTTGGCGCTGGCATTGACGGGAGGCCCCAGTACTGAGGAGAGAGGATGGACTGCCTGGAGGCTGCGCTGGCTCCTTGCCTGCCATGCCAGTTGGCTGGTTCTGTCCCTGGGTAGGTAGAGGCAGCAGACATGTTCCCATGAGCATTTCACGCAGATGAGGGGATGTTGCCTCCCCATCTCCCCATCCTCCCGCACCAGCTCCTCTGCAGGCGCCTGTGAACCTCAGTGTGGGCAAAAGGGAGACGAAAGGGTTCAGAATACAAAACGCCACCCCAAAACGAGCCCTTCGGCATGTTGACTAATTGCAGCTGAAGGCACTTGAGAAGCCTCAGATGCAAGGCTGGCTGGCTGACCTCCCGCTCTGTCCCAAAAAGCAGGTCATGAAATCTTCCCTAAGAAACGTGCCCGCTCTGTACCAGGAAGAGGAGAATGTTCTTATCACCAGGGGCTGGGAGTCCACCCCAAAACTGATCTGTAGAAACCCACCAAAATAACCCCTGTCTTTCATTAGTCACTGCCCCACAAAGACTGACCCTAGAAACGAAACTTTCTCCTTTGTCACTTCTCCATAAATTTATCATCTTTTGTTAAAAGGGTATATTAGCTCTCAGTCCTAACGGCTTCTTTGGGTCTTCATTTTTCTTATGAAAGTTCCCGTGTGCATGTAAAAATATTAAACAAAATGTGTATGCTTTCCTCCTGTTAATCTGTCTTTGTTAGTTCACTCAGCTACAGAACCTAATGGGAAAGAGGGAAGTTCTTTTTCCTTCCCTACAGAGGTCAAAAGGGGTCCATTTTAGGAACCACTTGGCCAAAGACAGTAAGACTACATAATTTCCTTGGACATCTTAACTCCTTCCTTTTGGAAAGCTAGAGACAGTCCCTAGTGGCCAAAACTGAGGCATGGCCATGGGATGACATTTTGGCAGCCTTCACCCATGAACTTGGGTTTGGCACCCCCAGGGCAAGTAACCGAGAAGCAGAATACACAAAGGGGCAGGAGTGGATCTGCTGGTGTTTGGGATGGCCTTTCATAGGGATAGGAAGCAGTGGGGGCAAGTGTGACCTCAACTGTCATGAATGAGTCATTTCCCTGGAAGCCAAGGGAAACAGGCTATGGGAGTGGTGTCTGTGACTGCATTGTCTGGTGTGCAGTCATTAAAGAATGTCAGCCAGGTGCAGTGGCCCACGCCTTTAATCCCAGCACTTTGGGAGGTGGAGGTGGGTGGATCGCCTGAGGTCAGGAGTTCGAGACCAACCTGGCCAACACTGTGAAACCCCGTCTCTACGAAAAATACAAAAATTAGCCGGGTGTGGTGGCACACGTGCCTGTAATCCCAGCTACTTGAGAGGCTGAGGCAGGAGAATCGCTTGAACCCAGGAGGCAGAGGTTGTAGTGAGCCGAGATCACGCCACTGCACTCCAGCCTGGGTGATAGAGTGAGACTGTGTCTCAAAAAAAAAAAAAAAAGAATGTCAACTGCTCCTGGCTCCACAGAGATATGGCCCAGGTGACAGGGCTATTGAGAGGCCCAAGGGACCCTGATCAGCCAGTGGTGTCTTTGGAATAGGTGCTGCAAGCTCTGGGAGGTGCTACTGCGCACCAGAAGGTTGGTGAGTTGGCCAAGGGTGTGGAGCTGGCTCCAGAGGGGAAGGAACAAAGGGAAGGGACCCTCTGGGAGCTGGAGACACTTGGGAGCCTGGAGGCAGGAATTCCCTGCCATTGCCTGAGGCTTGGTTTAGAAAGTACAACGCAGTATTGGCATGGTGGTTGCTGGCCTGGAATGTGGTGGGGTGATGAGCGTGGCGGAAGGACACACTGAGTTCCTGACCATCCAGCAACAAAGAAGCAAAAAGACCTTGGAATCCATGAGAAGGTAGGAGAAGTTTCTGCCGGGGTGGGACGGGAGCTCTGAACTGGAGCTGGACAGTCAGACGGGTTTCTGGGTGAGAAGGCTGCTTCCGTCACAGGCCATGTGAGCTACAACAGTTGTATTCAGAAATGGTCGCGACTTTTGACAGGGTCCAGAGCAAGGGATACAGAAATGAATTCGCTCTGATGAAAAGAGCTGGAAGGAACTGAAAATTAAATATGAAGCCTGTGGCTATAGTTAGAGTTTAGGAAGTAACCTATTTAAAATGGGATGCACATAGGTTGGACGTAGGTGGGTGAATGTATTCAGATGATAATAACTAGTCTAAGTAGAAAGAATGAAGTATGGTTAACCAAAAAATGCCTCTGGAGTGCTAGAGAGATGTGATGAGAGGATGTGTGAGTGCATCTTCCTGTGCACTATGAAAGACCAGTGATTTTGAGATGCTGACAGCGATGAGGCTGGTGGGTCTTCCCCTGTTGACAACCTCCAAAATGGATATTCAGAGTCCTTCCAGCTCTGATTCTCAGACATCTAAGTGAGACGTGGGAGGTCTCATTGAACATTTCCAAGAGCTGCTTCTGATTTGTTACTGATGCTGAATGGTATCCTGAGTTCATGCATTTCAAGTTTGTGCAATGAAAATAAAATGTGAAAATTCACCCCAAAATGTGAATATGCCCCCAATTCTTTGAAAGACTTTCTAAGGAATAAATAATAGAGTGGTAGATTTCTGCCAGCCTTCTGCGTTGATCCTTGTTTCAACTGGCATAGTTCCAAGCATGTTGCAGAAGTACTTTTTCAAACTGGGGCTTCTGTGATTACACATGTAGAGAGAATTTTAACGAGGTCTCCCAAATCATACATAGAATTTTGCATATGATTACATTTTAAAGGGTTATAACATTGCCTCCTTAAATATGCCACTGCATGCTGACCAGAAGAATTAAGCAGATCTAAAAATCCCTTGCAGACTATTCACTCCAACATTAGATGCAGAGTTGCAAAACTGTACCACATTAGCATTGTAAAAAATCACTTGCATTGTAGACACTATAAGGAAGTAGTTAAAAAGAAATGTACTTTCTTTTTTTTATTATTTCCTGTGACAGCTGAGGACACTCATGTTTGCAGAAATGTTTTCATTTTCATTTAGATCCCCCTTCTGTTTGATATTAGCAAAAATAACAATGCACTGTTTATATCCCATCTGTTGTTGGCGTCAAAGAATTCTTATGCCCATGGAATTGATCATGAAGAGGAACAAGGAGAGTCATGAAAAGATGAAAACTATTCTGTTAAATGCCTTTGTAATTAAACTACTGGATCTGAGAAAAAAAGTACCAACTAAATTTCCATGTATTTAAAATTTTTTGTGTGTGAAAACATATAGCAATTGGAAATCTGTCAAGGCAAGTAAAAAACTTTTCCCAGTGTTAATGAAATTTGATTCATGATATTTATCTACAAGATATAAAAATATAGATGGATCCCAGATACTCAGGAGGCTGAGGCAGCAGGATCACTGGAGCCCAGGAGTTCGTACTGGTGGAGAAAAACATTACTCATATGGTGACAAAGTACCAGGCAGTTGTAATGCACAGCCAGAGTTAAGATCCCTGCTCCTTAAAAGGGGTTCCCAGACTCGCAGCATATCGGCGTCACTGGCACACCCACTGTGTCAGCATGTGCAGCTGAACCATGTCCCAGGTGATCAGCGATTCATGGTGACTCATCATCCAACAGCGTGTTCCTCTTGGCTTTCCCCGCTTTATGCTCTAATCTCTGCCTGAACCATCATTTCTCATGACTCCTGCGCTTCCTCCTTTCCACAGGGTAAAGTCCACACTTTTAATCTGGCCTCCAGCCCTTTGCGATCTGTTCAGTCTGCCCTTCAGTCTCTTTTAACATCACATGAACCCTCTACTAGTCAAAACTCCTTGTAGTTTTTGGCCTCTCAGATCCCGTGTCATTCCTGCTTTTTTTCCCCCTTTGAAACCTGAGATTAAACCCTGCTGGCTCTGGGAAGCCACTTCTAACTGCCATGACACAGCACAACATCCCTTTCTTCCGGCACTTACTGTTTCACAATTTGGTGAGCATGGCATGCTGCCTTATACTGTGATTTAATCCTTTTTAAAGGTTGAGGTATAAAATAATATAAAGTGTGTAAACAGTCCTGATCTTAAGTGTTCTTGATTTTTTTTTTTTTAACATCTGGGTACGCCTTGTCCATTTTTCTTTTTCTTTGTATGTTTTATCTACCTATCCGTACTGAATATCATTTAAGGGCAGAAGCATGTTCTCATCTCTAGAAAGAAGCCCCACATGGCCTGCATGTTTTGGACTAAATCTTTCCCTGGATTGTCATTTAAAATGTTTTTAAATTAAAAAAATTCTTTTTTTTTTTTTGAGACAGTCTCACTCTGTCACCCAGGCTGGAGTGCAGTGGCACAATCATGGCTCACAGCAACTTCCGCCTCCTGGGTTCAAGGGATTCTCCTGTCTCAGCCGCTCGAAGTAGCTGGGATTACAGGTGTGCACCACCATGCCTGGCTAATTATTTTTTTGGCATTTTTAGTAGAGACGGGGTTTCACCATGTTGGCCAGGCTGGTCTCGAACTCCTGACCTCAGGTGATCTGCCCACCTCGGCCTCCCAAACTGTTGGGATTACAGGTGTCAGCCATCATGCCCCACCTGTATTGTCATTTTGAGTAAACACTGCTGAATTGTTTGTCCTGGCATTTCTCAGCAAGGAGAGAGGATGTACAAACCCTGAAGAACAGAGACAAACATTTCATTGTGGACAAATGCTGTGAAGGAAGAGGACACAGCTCTTGAGTGTCCATACTTGGGACTCTGTGCGCTTAGGGTGCCTGCTTTACCTGCCTGTCTGCTGTCATCAGAAAGCTCGAGGCACTATCAGGAGTGAGCACCCAGGCCAGGCACACGTTCGCTATGCAGTGCAAGGAGCCCACTGTGGGAGGCACCACACCAGGCCCAGAGATTGACACTATGACAGACACTGCCTGGCCCAGGCTCCCTATGGAATTTGCAATCTAATGTAGAAAAACAAACCTAGGTAAACCAGATAGCATTTTGCTAATTCCAGTCAGTTGATTAAACACAAAAACAAAAACAGGGGTCTGTTCATCAGTTTCCCTAGCGTCCACTGGCTTGTAGCTTTTTGCTATAAAGATCTTGAGCTTTGGACTTTAGCTACAGAATTGCCAATAGGATGTTGTGTTTTTGCAGAGCAAGTCCCTACCTTCTGCTTTATAGTGTGCTTGGCCAGCTGATGCTGATACTATGCTCAGTTAATAAGGTTCTCTTATCAGACTGGTGCTTATTTTCAGCAGTCTTTTTTTTTTTTTTTGAGATGGAGTTTCGCTCTTGTTGCCCAGGCTGGAGTGCAATGGCGCAATCTCGGCTCACTGCAACCTTCACCTCCCGGGTTTAAGCAATTCTCCTGCCTCAGCCTCCCAAGTAGCTGGGATTACAGGCATGTGCCACCATGCCCAGCTAATTTTGTATTTTTAGTAGAGACAGGGTTTTTCCATGTTGGTCAGGCTGGTCTTGAACTCCCGACCTCAGGTGATCTGCCTGCCTCGGCCTCCCAAAATGTTGGGATTACAGGCATGAGCCACTGCGCCTGGCCCAGCAGTCTTTTCCAAATCAAAGACAGCAGGGCGGGCACACAGTGTCCAAGCCTCATGGTCTGCCTGTATTTAAAAGGCATCTAGATACATTGGCATTCCTTCAGCAAGAAACAGCTTTACTAAGAAAATTCTCCAGCAGCACCACACACAGTATCATCTGGGTTCCTGAACTGAAATAAACTAAAAGTAGAGGAAAGCATTTTGTGTATTAATCCAGTCTACCTTTTTTCTTTCAATCCTAAATCCACGTTAGAAATTGTGCACTTGAAGGCGGAAAAATGAAAGGAAGAAATATAACTAGTAGTTAAATGGAAGATTAACTAGTTCCCTGATGTGTTTCAGTTGGATACTTTTGTAAATTATACCCATCTTTGGTGTGGGGAAGTTTCAATGTGAAAGAGAATCTTGTAGTCATGAAGAAACAATTACAGTGAAGAAGCCAGGGGGCCAGGCGCGGTGGCTCACGCCTGTAATCCCAGCACTTTGGGAGACCGAGGCAGGCGGATCACTTGAGGGTCGGGAGTCTGAGACAAGCCTGGCCAACATGGTGAAACCCCGACTCTATTAACAAAAAAAAAAAAAAAAAAAAAATTAGCCAGGTGTGTTGGTGTGCATCTGTAGTCCCAGCTACTCAGGGGGCTGAGGCAGGAGGATCGCTAGAACCTGGGAGGTGGAGGCAGCAGTGAGCCAAGATCGTGGTGGCACTCCAGCCTGGGCGACAGAGTGAGACTCCGTCTCAAAACAGCTACAACAAAAATAAGCCAGGGCTCCTAGAAATACGCAAGAAAAAGCCATACTAACCAAACAAAAATTTAAGTGGTAAGACTGAGGGTGAATTTGGAAAAATATGCTTTCTGAACAAAATCTACCTCAGAATTTTTTTTTCCTTTTTTTGAGACTGAGTTTCATTCTCGTTGCCCAGGCTAGAGTGCAATGGCGCAATCTTGGCTCACCTCAACCTCCGCCTCCCAGGTTCAAGCAATTCTCCTGCCTCAGCCTCCTGAGTAGCTGAGATTACAGGTGTGCACCACCACGCCCAGCTAGTTTCATATTTTTAGTAGAGGCGGGGTTTCTCCATGTTGGTCAGGCTAGTCTCAAACTCCTCACCTCAGGTGATCTGCCCACCTCAGCCCCCCAAAGTGCTGGGATTACAGGAGTGAGCCACTGTGCCCTGCAATTCTTTTTTCTTAAATATTTTTTAAAACAGGATGCACACTCACATCCAATAACATGCAGTTTAAAATGATTTAATTGACAAATTCTTGTGATTTACATTTCAGTATTTAATCAACTGCAAAAGTGAGGAAATAAGTCATGGGCCTGTAGTGCTTTTGAAAATAATATTTATGACTCATAAAAATGTACATTCATAATAGTATGACATGAACATATTTTAAGAAAGTTCAAGCATATACAAGCATTGTTTAATCTCACAAAATATATTAATTTTGTTGGGAATATTTGCATTATAAAAGGGTCTTCAGTTTACCAAAGGGTTCAACACTAACCTATTTTTAAAGTTGTAATTATTTTTTCCAATCTAAAGGGGGTTAAGGCCAGCTGCAGTGGCTCAAGCCTATAATCCCAGCACTTTGGGAGGCTGACGTGGGCGGATCACCTGAGGTCAGGAGTTCAAGACCAGCCTGGCCAACATAGTGAAACCCTGTCTCTACTAAAAATACAAAAAAATTAGCTGGGCATGGTGGTGCGCACCTGTAATCCCAGCTACTCGGGAGGCTGAGGCAGGAGAATCACTTGAACCCGGGAGGCGGAGGTTGCGGTGAGCCGAGATCGCGCCACGGCACTCCAGCCTGGGCAACAGAGCGAGACTCTGTCTCAAAAATAAACTAAAAGAGAGGTTAAGACTCATGCTGTCTTCACACATGGCCCTGCACAACCATGTGGAGGACAGGAGACACGACCTTCTAAGAGGGATATTCTTGAGAGATGCTGGGCAGACAACCAACAAGGGTCCCTTAAAGCACACTTCTGAACAACGTCCAGTCAAATGTAAAATAACTTAAATATGAAGGCCACTCCTCATTTGCACGCACCTGTTATACTTTTTTTCCTTACTCATTTACACTGGGAAACATGTTATAATAGTGAATCGTTGGTTATGAATCCTTCAAAGAACTTGGAAGGGCCCCTATAATTATTTTCTGAAACAATGGAATTCTCTTATGGAAAAATCTTCCAGTGAAGGAAAGGGTAAGTTAAAAAAAACTTGAATTAACTTAGGTTAGTATACTTGCCAAGGCAAAAGCAAGTTACTTTTCTCCATGTTTCCAGGCTATGAGAAAGTGGTGGCTACATGCTTTACTTTTCAGCCAGAAAATACGCACTGCCATTCCTGAGAAGACGGCAGGCAGCACAGCCGGGCTCCAGCCTTAAAGAGTCAAGCTTTCTCCTTCCTTCCAGTCCTACCTCTTTACTTCTCAGACTTCCAGCTGGCTGGATGTATACATAAACGACCTGCATGGCTAAGTAAAACATTCCAACTTATATTTTCAAGGTTTTCAAAGAGTTCTTGCTTTTGGACAAATTAATAAATGCAAATTAGAACTTAAAATGCAGTTCTAATTTTATTTCTATTTTTGGTTGTTAAAATCAAAACAAAACCTACACACACACAGTCCCAGGGATTTCCTCAAACGAATCAACAGTTCTTTGGCAATGTTAAGAGTGTGTAACATGACTGCCGTGCTAATTAGCATAATTTATAAGACGTCTAATAGCGTTGAAACAGGAAAATAACTATAATCTTGTTAGAGAAGTTCGTTTGAAAGACACTGTCAAATGTCACACTTTCTAAGTCTTTTTAAAAACTCAATTTAGTAAGTAGAAAATATAAATGAACAAATTTAATTTTTCCAGATAATAAAGGAAGTTATTCGGCATTTTTCCCAGTTACGCAAAGACAATTATCACATGAAAAATTATAGAATGTAAGCAGTAAGAGAGTATTATGCAAAAATATCCTAAGGTAATTTCAGTATAAATTATAGGACCAGATTTATTAATAATAAACGTTATGAGAACAATCAATTGCAGTCTCACTGTGAAGGCAAAAACAAAACGAAAACCAAAACCCAAAGGATAAACAGAAATAGCACAGTCCACCGAATACACTGCATGGTGTTTATAACTGTATAACCAAAATAAGTAATCTTTCCCCTCTCTTTAACTTTTATGCACCACCTGCCATTCTAGATACTATCAATCACACTAAATAATAATAAAAACCAACCACCTTCAATCTGATCATTCTGGGCAGAAAACTGAATACAGTTTTGACCAGATCTTCGAGAACGATTCATATACACGAAATTAACTAGTTCTGTTAAAAGGCTGCTATAAAAATACCATCATTACGAGCTATACAGAACTTTCGAATCCAGCTAAGAGTGGAGAAATACTGAATTTCTTAATTTATCTGGAGAGGGCTGTAAACCCAAAGGTAGAAGGGCATTTCAGCATTCTGGCGTGTTCAGAGTTTCTAGGGTATAGTATCTCTCTAACACACAGAGAGCATTTCAAAGGATGGCTATGGCCAGGAAACCTCAGAGCGGGTTCTGCCGTCACACTTGATCCCGAAGGCGGGCCAGTCTCTGAGAAAGTTCATCCTGCTCCGCCGAAGCCACGCTCGTGCCCACGGAGCCGGTCTGCCCCTGCGGCAGCTCCATGTTGAGGTCGAGGCCCGCCTCATCTGCCATTTCCTGGAGCAGCATATCCACTTGGTTCTGGGGAGTGGTGAGCGTCGTCGTGCTGCTCATCGTGTCTTCCATTTGCTGCGTCTGGACGTCCAGAGTCTCAAACTGGTGCTCGAATTTGTCCATCAAAGCAGAAATCTTCTCCAGATTCATGGTCTTCAATGTCGCATCCATCGACTTAACCACACCAGCCATCGACTTGGTCACCTTGCCCATCGTCACCGCCGTCTGGACCCTGGCAGCCACTGCATCGACTCGCGCACTCATTCTCAAGAAATTCACCGCCTGGTTCTTCTGGCGGATGGCATTTTCGGCGTGTATCCTCGCAACTTCCATGTTGCCCTTCTGAATGGCCTTTTTAATTTTGGCCTTTTCGGCCTTTTCCTCCTTATCGCATTTTTTGGCACTCCTACTCAGTTCTTTGGCCGCGAACTTCAGGTTGAACAGGTGTTTCTCCATGTTAGACATAGTCGGACGGCTCCTTTGGGTCGGCGGCCCGGCTGAGACGTGCGCGGAAGGCAGAGAAGGTAAGGTAAGTCCGCTCCCGGCCGCCGCTCCTTTGTTTTGGTCCCACTTCCTGTTTCTACTGTGCGCGGCGCAGATGGTGACGTCAGAGTCCAGCGCCAAAGGCGGGGCCTGCGGGACGGACGGCGCCGGGGTGGGGCCTGTAGGACGTAAGACGCCAGGGGCCGCGCATGCAGGGGGATTCTGGCCGGACGCTCCGGCGCTGCGGAGGGGGACGTTCGCTTCCTGCGCTGCGTTCTACCCGGTTTTTAAAGTTCTTAACGCATTAGTCAATTCACAAAAATTAGTGCCCCCACGCACTTTCCTAGTAATAAATCTACCGAAGTAGACAGGATCTGTGGAGACCCGCGTGTAAAATTACCCAAGCTCCAAACTTGGCGGGCTTTATAAAGGGTGACTGGCTAGCGGGCTAAAAACCAGCCAAACATCAGCTAGGTCTTCGCACTAACGCTTGCTTTATTAGCATGGGTAATTTCCACTTTCTCAGGGGAACTGGAAACCATGGATACATTAAAAACAAAAACATTAAAACAATACATTAAAAACAAGCGGGTCATTGACGCGTCTCCATCTTTGACTACAATTTGTGCTAGAGTTCTGTAATACCTTTTTATTGCATTGGGTGAAAATAACCTTCAAAACTGGCACCACCAAATTTATACTTTGGAAGTTCAGCTTCTAGGTGAGTTGCCAGCAATTATCCAAAAATCGTCCCGTGGCTTAGTAATAAAAAGACCCATCTTTTGCTGACACCATTCTATCTTTTTGATGTTTTATAAATATCCAAGGAACTTCACTCACATTTAAGTTTGACAGGCTAAACTGTCATTTTAAATTATGCAGGCAGAGTATGGTGAGATATTAGGACCCACACCCACGGGCATACATCAAAACTGTCACTATGTATTACGCCCTTTAAAAATGCTGGCTTTCAAATGGCAGCAATGTGTGCTGTCACTTTTCTCTTTAGAAAGATTCCTCCGATACAGCAATAACAATGTAAGAAGACCGAATCTGCCCTAATGAGGTAGGCTGAAAATGAACCCTGAGAGCGAATTCTGTTTAGAGATCATTTTAATCCAGCAGTCCGCCACTTCGCTTAGCTTCCTGTGATAGCTTGCCAGTCAGTTTCACACCACAAGACCTGAAGACATAGCTTTGATGTTTTCACTCTCTTGCTCCAAACCCCGGGCATGGAGGCTAAACCTGCTGTGCAGCATGCTGGCTCCCTTGTCTTTCGCGCCCCTCCGCCTCCGCCAGTCAAAGCAAACCGCAGCATGGAATTTGAGCATTATTTGTGTCATTTGGCCAGCGGGGAGAATGTGACTGACGCCCGGTCCTGTGGCTATGCTGTTCCTGTTGCCTGGATTTACTGTCCATGCATCTCTGCCTATTGACACCCTGCCAGTCCTTCAAAACCCACCTTCACCATGGAGCCTCCCCAGGACTCCTCCTCTGTGTGGCCATACTACAGGGCACATTGCCTGGCAAGGGGTCTGTGTGTATAGGTCACCTGTTACAGTGTGAACTACTTGGATGCAGACAACACTGATTCCTTCCCCTCTCCATGGAGCCCAGCAGGTGCTCTGCGCACAGCAGCCACTAAATCCAGATGGCGTTGCTGAATTTAATTGTATTTCAGAGGGGATAGGATGTTACTCTAGTTAGCAGCTTAGCTATGGTTCCTTTTTGCCCCGCAAAGCAGTAGAACTCTTTTTCCAAATGAAACTTTTCTAGAAATGGAATATAAACAACCAAAAAAAAAAAAAAAAAAGAAAGGGAAGAAATCTGTTCAAAGTGGATATAGAGAGCTTAGGCCCCCTACTCTGCTCACCCTCCATTCCACTCTTCCCTTCTTTTAGGTCCTGGTTTTTCTTGGAATTTGCAAACAAGTTTCATATCCAGCTTCCATGTCATGCTCCATAGTTTTCTTTTTTCTTTTCTTTCTTTCTTTTTTTTTTTTTTTTGAGATGAAATCTTGCTTCGTCACTCAGGCTGGAGTGCAGTGGTGTGATCTTGGCTTACTGCAGCCTCCGCCTTCTGGGTTCAAGCGATTCTCCTGCCTCAGCCTCCCGAGTAGCTGGGATTACAGGCACACACCAGCACTACCAGCTCATTTTTGTATTTTCAGTACAGCTGGGGTTTCGCCATGTTGGCCAGGCTGGCCTCAAACTCCTGACCTCAGTTGATGTGCCCACCTTGGCCTTCCAAAGTGCTGGGATTACAGGCATGAGCCATCATGCCCAGCCCATAGTTTTCTTAATGACAAGTTCTGACTAAATGAGATGGTTTGGAATATAATCGTGAGAGACTCTGATAGATGATGATGATAATGACAACTAACATTAATAAAGTACTTATGCACCAGACATTGTTCTGGGCACTTTACATAAATTAACTCATTTCAGCTTCGCAAACCCTATGAAGTAGATACTATAAATGTCTCCAGTTCACAGGTAATGAAAAGGAAGCAGAGAGAGCTAAGAAACTTGCCTGAACCCACACATTAGGTTAAGTGTTAGAAACCGGATTCCATGGATGTATTGGGACCAGTAATAAGGCAATAGGGAATCCAATAAACATGAATTAATAAGAATAAAATAATGATCATCATGTAGCCTAAAGAAAGTTGACTTTCCAGCTGTTTTTTTGAGAAGACAGAGTTGCATTGACTGCAAAGTTAATATGAACTTTATAAAGTGTGGTTGTTGACTGGGCACGGTGGCTCAGGAATGTAATCCCAGCAGTTTGCAGGGCTAAGGTGGGTGGATCGCTTGAGGCCAGGGGTTCAAGACCAGCCTGGCCAACCTGGGGAAAGCCCGTCTCTACTAAAAATACAAAAATTAGCTGGGTGTGGTGGCGCATGCCTGTAATCCCAGCCACTTGGAAGGCTGAGGCAGGAGAATTGCTTGAACTGGAAAGGTGGAGGTTGCAGTGAGCTGAGATCACGCCAGTGCACTCCAGCCTGGGTGACAGAGAGAGACTCCCTTTCAAAAAAAAAAAAAAAAAAAAAGAAAAAGTATGGTTGCTAAAAGAAGTTGCTATCACCTGAAGCTACATTCCTTGGATGATGACACCTCTACTTTCTGTGCTGGAGAGAAGGGATAGGTGGAGTTCCAGAAGCCATCTTCCCAGAGAGACCAGGGCAGACTAGAATTCTGAAGAGAAGGCTGTTCTCCTTCTCTCCCTGACAGTTCCCCAGCCCTGCCCTCTTCTTTCTCTTACCAACACCCCAGCCATTTCCACGGTGTTCAATAGGATCCATAGCTAACTGCTCTCATGTTCACATTTCCAGGGAGAGATTTGCTTCTGAGCTCCAAACCCATATGCCCAGCTGTCTCCTTGGTGCTGGGTGCTTTGTGGTCCAAGACTGATTGGCAACTCCTCAAAGTGACTGAACTCAGTCCTTTCCCCCAAATCTGCTCACTCCCATTTACTACTGGCACCTCCATCTACCTTGTCATTCAAGTTGGATTCGGAAGAATTATCTCTGACCACCGTGGTATCTGAATCTGCATCTGCCCTGGCTCTAAGATTTTTCCATTCTTTATATTCCATTGAGGTTGACAACCTTCAGGGTCTGTTTCAGCTTGGTACGCTTTCTCTTTTTGTGTATCTAGCAAAAGGAAGATTATTTTGGGATTATTATTAAAGGAGGTTTTGGTCCTACAACCATGCTGATTGTACGTGAAAATGTTTTGGACCCAATGCAGATGTGAAAACAGAACATACAGTTTATAATGACTGGAATTGTTTAGCAACTACCACATTAACATTGAAACCTTGCAAGTCCCATAGCCAAATTTTGTCTTAGTGAAAAAAAAGAAATTTTTGATTAAAGTGCAGACATTTCTAGAAAGCTGCGGGTCAAACCAGTTAATTATTTTTATCATGAAATGGAGAAGAAAAATATGCTATCGTTTGGCACATCTGGCTGATTTCTTTTCTTTCCTTACTTTGAAATAATACAAGTGGTTAAAATGAAAATATTTAAGCAGGACAGTTTTACTTCATTGGAAAACAATCATTTGCTAAGTCTGAAGTCACTCAAAAAATAAAAAAAGAGAAAATAAAAGATAGGAAAAACAATTTTCTCGTGTGTGTTAAACTATTTCTGGATTCTCATCGGTATGTTTCTGGTGATTTTGAAATGTTATACCTCAAACTAAGGGCTCCTCCTCACTTATCACAGTTTGCATTTTTTGCATATATTTGTGTTTGATCAGCAGCAGGCTTTCCTATTAGATGTGGCATGGTGACCTTTGGTTGACTACCTATACCTGGTACTATTCAACCTCTGGAAAACAGATACCCAATAAATTTCTGTTGAATGTAGGAATATATGAATGCAGCCAAAGGAAATAGCATTGGATACATATTCACTTGGTGGCCATTTTGAGGAATACATTACATATGTGTATATATATATATATAACACATTACATACATATATAATATTAATTTATTACACATATTATGTACTAAACGTATGTATACATATTTTCCTCTATATCACCTTTTTTATTGGGGAACACAGCTAGAATTAAAAACGCTGAGACTCCTCAAGCCTTGGGAAATTGCAAAGTCACTGTCCAGGGCTGGGTGTGATGGCTGATGCCTGTAATCACAACACGTTGGGAGGATGAGGTGGCCCAGGAGTTTGAGGTTGCAGTGGGCTACGATCGCGCCACTGCACTCCATTCGGGGTGACAGAACAAGATCTTGTCTCAAAAACAACAACAACAAAACAAAACCAAAGTCACTGTCCCTCAAAACATGTTAACAGCAGCCTGGGCAAGATGGCAAGACCCTGTCTCTACAAAAAATAAAAAATAAAAATTAGCTGGGCATGGTAGCATGTGCCTGTAGTCCCAGCTACTTGGGATCCTGAGGTGGGAGGATCTCTGTGTCCAGGAGTTCGAGACTACAATGAGCTATAATCATGCCACTGTACTCCAGCCTGGCTGACAGAGTGAATCTCTCTCTCTCTCTCTCTATATATATATATATATATACACACACACACACACATATGTATATTAAAATGATATCAAGATTAAAAATAAAAATAAGAAACAGTTAGAAGGAAATAGAACAGCAGCACGTAAACAGAATTCTGCATTCCTCCATCTGCAGTTTAAATGCATAGTTTATTATTCCTCTTGGTGATGTGGTGAGTTAATACTGTTATGAGGAACCTAACTTCCATGTTAGTCGAATTTGGCATTCACTCATTTAGCAACACAGTGATTCTCCTTCTCCTTCTCTACACTGAACAACTTACCACTTTGAGAAGCTGCAAATGAAATCTCAACACACCTGTCCCTCTAAGGCTGGTACAGGATGCCTCTCTTTTCTGGCCTCAATTTCCTCATTTATAAAGCTGGAAAAATAAGGCCTATGATCTAACAGTGGGTAATAATCCCTCATCAGGTCAGATCACCAGAGAGGGCCACTCAGAACCGCTTAACTTAAAAAATCCCTGAAACAAGACTTACTAAGAGAAAAAAATGTATTATTTAAGTGGCGTTTTCCTGGCAGTTTGTAATGGATGTTTGCAAATATCGTGAAGACCATATAGAGCTGACACAGCAAAACTGAGAAGGCTGAGTGGGCCCCTTCTCTCCGTCTCTCTCTCCCCCTCTCCCTCCCTCTCTCTTTCTCCTCTCTCTCTCTCTCTTTTCTCTTCCTTCCTTCTCCCTCCCTCCCTCCCTCCCTTCCTTCATTTCTTTCCTTCAGGGTGTCACTCTGTCACCTGGAGTGGCGCAAGCTACCTCTGCCTTAACTGGGCCCATTTCTCTCTGACTCCTCTAGTTGGAGAGCATTTTGTAGGAAGAACATCTACTCCTTTGGTCGGGTTCCTACAAACGAACGTACAAACTCAAGCAATATGGCAGGGAACCAAACACGTGAAATATTGTTAGGTCTATGAAACACACGATATATTCCCCTTTCCAATCCGTGTTCCTATTATTTTTTAGCAGTCTTTATTATGCTACTTTTTTTTTTTATTTTCAAGAAAAGTGTACTCTCCTGCACACAGCATTTTGCCATATCTCACAGCTGTCTGGTTGACTACTGGGAAACATAGTTTATTCTGAAAACATGCTTCTGGATGGAAAATGATTTTACTATTACAAACCTGAAGACAGAAGGACAGGATTGCATCTGGCGTAATACGGTACAAATCCCACCTCTGAAGGAATATGGAAGCCAGTTGTTCTTACATAATTTTTATGTTTTAACCTGAACATTAAGCTTACAATCTATAAGTTAAAAATAGCGAGGCCAGGCGCGGTGGCTCACATCTGTACTCCTAGCACTTTCGGAGGCTGAGGTGGGCGGATCACGAGGTCAGGAGATCGAGACCAGCCTGGCTAACATGGTGAAACCCTGTCTCTACCAAAAATACAAAAATTACCCGGGTATGGTGGCACATGCCTGTAGTCCCAGCTACTTGGGAGGCTGAGGCAGGAGAACCGCTTGAACCCAGGAGGTGGAGGTTGCAGTGAGCCAAGATCGCGTCATTGTACTCCAGCCTGGGCAACAAGAGCGAAACTCCATCTCAAATAAAATAAAATAAATCGAAAAATAAATAAATAAAAAATAAAAATACCAAATGTACAAATTGGCCAGTTAATTTTGTTGCACATTAAAATCTTCTCTCATCCTCCTCGGGGAGCACCTTCTGTTCATGATGGGAACAGATTGTGAGAAGTCAGGAGCTTTTCCCAGGGCTAGTTTGCATTGAGTATTGGTAGATGGTGGTGGAGGGAAAAAGCATTTTTCTTCTTCATTGCTGTTCCCGGGGACATGTGTGTGCAGCTGACTCACTCATACCCTTAACTGATGCTGTGATTGATCTGCCTTAGACCCAGCTTTTACTTAGCATCATGTCTCAATTAGATTAAGTTTAAGGCACAAGTGATTTAAAACGGCCATGGCCACAGAATGGAGAGCACTGGTTTCAGCAACCATGTATCCTGAGAATCTTTCTATTTATTTATTTATTTATTTTGAGATAGAGTCTCACTCTGTCACCCAGGTTGGAGTACAGTGGTGTGATCTCAGCTCACTGCAACCTCTGCCTCCCGGGTTCAAGCGATTCTCCTGCCTCAGCCTAATGAGTAGCTGGGACTACAGGCGCCCGCCACCACACCCAGCTAATTTTTGCATTTTTAGTAGAGACAGGGTTTCACCGTGTTGGCCAGGCTGGCCTTAAACTCCTGACCTCAGGTGATCTGCCTGCCTCGGCCTCTCAAAGTGCTGGGATTACAGGCATGAGCCACTGTGCCCGGCCCTGAGAACCTTTCAATTTAAAATCCCTTCAATTCTAGTCTAACCCACACACTTCATGTAAAGTAAGGAGTCATTAGCCATTAGTGTCCATGGAGGGGTAATCTTGGCCATTTCTTTTCATCAAGGAATAACTGCAATTAAACTTTTCGGCCAAAATATAAAGTTTTTTTTTTTTTTGAGATGGAGTTTCACTCCTGTTGCCCAGGCTGGAGTGCAATGGCGCAATCTCGGCTCACTGAAACCTCTGCCTCCCAGGTTCAAGCGATTCTCCTGCCTCAGCCTCCCGAGTAGCTGGGATTACAGGCATGCACCACCACACCCTGCTAATTTTGTATTTTTAGTAGAGATGGGGTTTATCCATGTTAGGCTGGTCTCGAACTCCCAACCTCAGGTGATCGGCCCACCTCGGCCTCCCAAAGTGCTGGGATTACAGGTGTGAGCCACCGTGCCTGGTGACATAACGATTTTGTTAGTTTAAGCTAGTGTCTTTTGTTAGGAAGCAAAATGGTATTAGAAATCAAATATGGCCGGGCGTGGTGGCCACGCCTGTAATCCTAGCATTTTGGGAGGCCGAGGTGGGCAGATCATGAGGTCAGGAGATCGAGACCATCCTGGATAACACGGTGAAACCCCGTCTCTACTAAAAATACAAAAAAATAGCCAGGTGCAGTGGTGGGCGCCTGTAGTCCCAGCTACTTGGGAGGCTGAGGCAGGAGAATGGCGTAAACCCGGGAGGCGGAGCTTGCAGTGAGCCGAGATCGCGCCACTGCACTCCAGTCTTTGGGCGACAGAGCAAGGCTCTGCCTCAAAAAAAAAAGACATCAAATATAACAACTTGGTGAGTCCTACTAGAAATAATTTATTTTTAACATCTGTTTATTTCTTTCCTTTTTTTCTTTTCTTCTTATCTATTTATTTTTGAGACAGCGTCTTGCTCTGTTGCCCAGGCTGGAGTGTAGTGGTGCGATCTCAGCTCACTGCAACCTCCACCTCCCCACTTCAAGTGATTCTCCTGCCTCAGCCTCCTGAGTAGCTGGGATTACAGGTATGCACCACCACTCCCGGCTAATTTTTGTATTTTTAGTAGTAAAAAATTTAAAATATTTTCTATTTTTAGTAGGTGAAACCATATTGGTCAGGCTGGTCTTGAACTCCTGACCTCAGGTGATCCACCCACCTTGGCCTCCCAAAGTGCTGGGATTACAGGCGTGAGCCACCGCACCCAGCCCCTTTTTTCTTTTTTTTTAGCGACAGGGTCTTGCTTTGTTGTTCAGCTGCAGTACAGTGGCACAATCATAGTCCACCATAGCCTCAAACTCTTGGGCTCAAGGGATCTTTTCACCTTGGCCTCCCAACACGTTATTACAGGCATGAGCCACTGTGCCTGGCCTTAACATCTCTTCAGAATGTGAAAAATCCTTTAACAAAGCAGAATACTTCTTATCACTTTTGTACCTTTATAATGTACCATAATAGCATTCAGTTTCTTCTGAAACAGTCAACACCCTAAAGTCACTCAACAGTGAAACAGTCAACACTCAAACAGTCAACAGTCGAAAGGAGGCCAAAGAGGAATGTTTTTAAAAGAATTGCTAACTTTACAATGAGTATGAACTAAGTCGGGGTCCCCAAACCCTAGGCCACATTCTCATGCTGTGTGAACCAGGCCACACAGCAGGAGGTGAGTGCCAGCCAGCAAGCAAAGCGTCATCTGTATTTACAGCTGTTCCCCATCAATCGCATTACCGCTTGAGCTCCACCTCCTGTCGTTATCAGCGATGGCATTAGATTCTCATAGGAGCACGAACCCTATTGTGAACTTTGCATGTGAGGGATCTAGGTTGCATGCTTCTTATGAGAATCGAATGCCTGATGATCTGTCACTGCCTCCCATCACCCCCAGATGGGACCATCTAGTTGCAGGAAAACAAGCTCAGGGGTCCCACTGATTCTACATTATGGTGAGTTGTATAATTATTTCATTATATATTACAACGTAATCGTAATAGAAGAGCACAATAAACATAATGCACCGGAATCATCTTGAAATCATCCACCCCACCACGGTCCATGGAAAAATAGTTTTCCACGAAACCAGTCCCTGGTGCCAAAAAGGCTGGGGACCACTAAACCAAGTCATTAGATATAAGATACCTGAACTAGGCCGAGCGCGGTCGCTCATACCTGTAATCCCAGCAATTTGGGAGGCCAAGGCAGCTGGATCACCTGAGGTCGGGAATTCGAGACCAGCCTGACCAACATGGAGAAACCCTGTCTCTACTAAAAAAAAAATATATACAAAATTAGCCAGGCATGATAGCACATGCCTGTAATCCCAGCTACTCGGGAGGCTGAGGCAGAATTGCTTGAACCTGGGAGGCGAAGGTTGAGGTGAGCCAAGATTGCACCATTGCACTTCAGCCTGGGCAACAACAGCGGAACTCCGTCTCAAAAAAAAAAAAAAATCTGAACTAAAATATAACATGTTTTCTTTCGTTATTTGATAAGAGTTGGGCTACAATCTTCCAGTTCATACCTATATTCCACAAACATTTACTGAGTTTCAGGCTAGAGGATGAACAGTATGGGGGATAGGTAAGTAATTCCCTATGCAAACCTGATGCATTTGAAACATTCCATAAAGCAGAGGTTTTTATCTTCCCCAGAATTTTTTTCTCACGGAAGGATCCCCACAATTGGGAAGCAGAGGTGCTCACAGAGCTTCCTCCATATATTTGACGAATGAGGAATTCTAGCAGGTATTTCTTTCTTTGTTTTTTTTTGAGACAGACTCTTACTCTGTTGCCCAGGCTGAAATGCAGTGGCACGATCTTGGCTCACTGCAACCTCTGCCTCCCAGGTTCAAGCGATTCTCCTGCCTCAGCCTCCCGAGTAGCTGGGATTTCAGGCATGCATCACCATGCCTGGCTAATTTTTGTATTTTTAGTAGAGACGAGGTTTCACCATGTTGGCCAGGCTGGTCTTGAACTCCTGACCCCAGGTGATCTGCCCACCTTGGCCTCCGAAAGTGCTGGGATTACAGGCCACCACGCCCGGCCCTAGCAGGTATATCTTTTCCGGGAACCACAAAGCTGTCTTCAAATAATCATGATTAACCTTGCCCTAAATACAATAAATTGTAGCCACGACTGGCATCTGAAAAACAATACTTCATAGTGAATCTTAACATATTTGTAGGAGAAAGTGTATTTTAAGATTAGTTTAGGGGTTAAAAGAGAATTGAAAGCTGATGAAGGCTGGGTGCGGTGGCTCATGCCTGTAATCCCAACACTTTGGGAGGCTGAGGTGGGCAGATTGCTTGAGCCCAGGAGTTTAAGACCAGCCTGGGCAACACGGTGAAACCTCGTCTCTACTAAAAATACAAAAAATTAGCTGGGCATAGTGGTGCACACCTGTGATCTTGGCTACTCAGGTGGCTGAGGTGGGAGGTCACTTGAGCCTGGGAGGTCCAGGCCGCAATGAGCTGTGATCATAGCACTGACTCCAGTCTGGGCGACAGAGTGAGACTGTGTCTCAAAAAAAAAAAAAAAAAAGCAAATTCCTCAATGTCATTTACGTGAACTAAATCAAAGAAAGAAGGACAAAGTGCATTCAACACGGCTGTTACTCACTGGAGGCCTCCAGGTGCTTCCTCTTCTCTGCAGCTGCCTATGACTGTGTACATGACTGAATCTGTCACAGCAGCATTCCCAAATAGGTCCACCAGGTCTCCTGTAGATCATTCCAGGGAAGAACGCTAACTATGAGAAGCACGTGGTTAACCAAGGGTAACAAAGGGAAGTCTGAGGACTCCTAGATAAAGAGCTTTCTCAGAGGGGGTGCCCCAGATACCAAATACACAGATTTGCTCAGGTCACACTATGTTTCAAAGGAAGAGCTGGAATGAGAAACTGACCTTTGCATCGGTGTTCACCTCTGCTGAGTCTCCTATTTTAAAAGAGATCTGGGATGTCATTAAACATGTTCAACTGAGGTTAATAAAAAATTTCCTTTTTTGGCAAAACGATCTGTTAAGTCTTGTCTATCTTAGAAGATATATTTAGTCACTGCATGTAGCCTGGCAGAAAGTCATGGCAAAGCAGTTACTTTCTTAGCAATGACTACCTGCCTCAGTAGCTGGATAAGGAATCTTTCATTCTTTCTTCACAGAAATAATGAAGAACACTACATTTTCACAAATATCGAACAGAATGAGAAATATGAGCATCCCATGTACTTAAATGTTGTCACATGAATAAAATTGTAAGTAAATGGAAATTCTATTTGTGTGGAGAGTTCCTTAAGTCAGTTAATATAATAATAGAATAATGCTATAGTTCAAAGGTAGCTTTTGTTGATATCATGGATCCTAGTTATTATGTGATCAAGGGAGTTTGGTGAAATAAAGATATTTAATTCTAACCGCTAATGCATGCACTACCCTAAGAAAGGTTTTACTTTCTTCCTTTTTTGAATGCTTTCTTTGATATGAAATTATCAAAAAGCAGCTTCCTTATACTTTAAGTTCTATTTGAAAAGCTTTAATTACATTCCTTGATATTGTGAACACATTATTATTGTTCACTGGGACGAAGGAAGTGCTTACACAACACACGATTACAGCTTTCACTTTTCTCTGAGCTAGAACACTTGTGCTCTAAAGGAGGCTGTGCCGTAGCACAGTTTAGCTCCTCATTCCTTTTTGTGGCGGAATCATATTCCATTGTAGGGATACACCACATTTTGTTTATCCATTTGTCAGCTGATGACACTTGTGTTGTTTCCACTTTTTGCCCAATTGTGAATAATGCTGCTATGAAGAGATATTATGCTTACATCTATCTGAGCTTTAAAGAAAAATAATTTTCTTTTTTCAATTTTAATTTTTTTTTAGGCAAGGTCTTGCTCTGCCACTCAGGCTGGAGTGCAGTGACTTGATCATGGCTTACTGCAGCCTCGAACTCCTAGACTCAAGCAATCTTCCCACTTCACCATCCCAAGGAGCTGGGACCACAGGTGCACAACACCATGGCCTGCCTAATTTTTTTTTTTTTTTTTACTTTTAGTAGAGACGAGGTCTCACCAAGATGCCCAGGCTGCTCTCAAACTTCTGGGCTCAAGCGATCCTCCTGCCTTGGCCTCCCAGAGCATTGGGATTACAGGCGTGAGCCACCGTACCCAGCCAAAAATTAATTTTGTATACATAAGAATACTGGGCTAGGGGCTGGGCATGGTGGCTCATGCTTGTAATCCCAGCACTTTTGGAGGCTGAGGCGGACGGATCACGAGGTCAGGAGATCGAGACCATCCTGGCTAACACAGTGAAACCCCGTCTCTACTAAAAATACTAGAAGTACAAAAAATTAGCTGGGTGTGGTGGTGGGCAGCTGTAGTCCTAGCTACTCAGGAGGCTGAGGTGGGAGAATAGTGTGAACCTGGGAGGCGGAGCTTGCAGTGAGCCGAGATCGGGCCACTGCACTCCAGTCTGGGCAACAGAGCTAGACTCCATCTCAAAAAAACAAAACAAAACAAAACAAAACAATAATTTCACGTCAGCGGTGCACAGAAGTGCACTAGCCCATCATAATGAAGAGTTTACAAAATTTGGTTAGATTTAGTTGTTCATTCATGTGGTTCAACTACTGAAAGGAACAAAGTAGTGATATATGCTATAACATCTCATATTTATATGTTACTGTGTCAGGCACTGCGTGGAGAAGAACAACTCCAAATCCTATGGAAACAACTTAGAAATTACCTGCCAATTTCCACAAAAATAGTTTTTTTAAAGAGATTTTTTTTTCCTTTTTCTTTTCTTTTTTTGTTTTTTTTGAGACGGAGTCTTGCTTTGTCACCCAGGCTGGAGTGCAGTGGCGCGATATCTGCTCACTGCAAGCTCCGCCTCCTGGGTTCATGCCATTCTCCTGCCTCAGCCTCCCGAGTAGCTGGGATTACAGGCACCCACCACTACGCCCGGCTAATTTTTTTTTGTATTTTTAGTAGAGACGGGGTTTCACCGCGTTAGCCTGGATGGTCTCGATCTCTTGACCTTGTGATCCACCCGCCTCGGCCTCCCAAAGTGCTGGGATTACAGGCGTGAGCCACTGCGCCCGGCTAAAGAGATTTTTAAGACATATTTTCAGTATGGGAACTGTATTTTGAATCGGTATTTTTTTCTTTTCTATTTCATTTCTTCCGCCTTTCTCTCTCAAACTGATTTTTAAAAAGACAAAGTAAGTACATGCACAATCTGAAATGCTGTAGATCTCATACCGCATCCTCTCAGAAGCATCCCCACACTGTCACCATGTGTGGCACACGGATGAAACATAATGCATCTTACCCCCGGTATTAAATCAGAAGGCCCTGAAATTAGGCAGACTCGAATGATCAGGAGTCTCCAAATTAATTTTACTTAAGTGTCCAAGTAAAGCTCTCAGAAGCCAGTTGCAACACGGAGTCTTGATTAAAGTGCACAATTCAATGACTTTTTTGTTGTGTATTCAAAGTTGTGCAACCATCTCCACCATCACTTTTAGAACACTTTCATTACTCCAAGAGGAAACTGTGTACCCATTAAAGCGATTCCTCATCCCCCAAGTCCACCTGGCTCCATGCAACATTAATCTACTCTGTCTCTATAGATATACCTATTCTGGACATTTCATATAAATGAAATGATACCATATGTGGTCTTTTGTGTCTGGCAGCTTTGGCTTAGCATAAAGTTTTCAAGGATCATCCATGTTGTAGCATGCATCAGGACTTCATTCCTTTTTGTAACTGAATAACATTCTATGGTGTGGATGGGTCACATTTTGTTTATCCATTCATCGGCTGATGGGCATTTGGGTTGTTCACACTTTTTTTTTTTTTTGAAACAGGGTTTCATTTTGTCACCTAGACTGGAGTGCAGTGATGCAATCTTGGCTTACTGAAGCCTTGACCTCCTGGGCTCAAGCAATCCTCCCTCCTCGGCCCCCCAGGTAGCTGGGACTACCAGTGCACATCACCATGCCTGGATAATTTTTCATAGAGAAGGGATTTCACCATGTTGCCAAGGCTGGTCTCAAACTCCTGAGCTCAAGTGATCCACCCACCTTGGCCTCCAAAGTGCTGGGATTACAGGTGTGAGCCACCATGCCCAGTCTGTTTACACATTTTGATTATTATGGATAATGCTGCTATGAGTATTTGTCTAGAAATTTTTGCGTGGATGTATATTTTCAATTCTCTTGGACATACACTTAGGAGTGGAATGGGTGGGCCATATGGCAACTGTGTTTAATGTTTTTTAGAACTACCAGTTTGTTTTCTAAAGTGGCTGGACTATTTGACATTCCCACCAGCAGTATATGAGGATCCCAATTTCTCCACATCCTCAGCAACATTTGTTTTATCTGACTTTTTGGGCACAGCCATCCTAGGGTTATGAAGTGGAATGTCACTGTGGTTTTGCTTTGCATTTTCCTAATGGCTAAAGATGTTGAGCATCTTTTCATGGCTGATTAGCCATTCATCTATCTTACTTGGGAGAAGTCTATTTAGATCCTTTGCTGATTTAAAAATTGGTTTACTTATGTTATTATTGAGTTGTAAGAGTTCTTTATGATTCTAGATACAAGTCCTTTATCAGACGCATGATTTATAAACATTTTTCCCATTCTATGAGCTTGTCTTTTCACTTTCTTGAACCATAAGGACCTCTATATGTACATAAAAAGCTATCCTGGGCTGAGTGTGGTGGCTCATGTCTGTAATCCCAGCACTTTGGGAGGCCGAGGTGGGCCAGGAGTTCGAGACCAGCCTGCCCAACATGGTGAAACCCCAGCACTACTAAAAATACAAAAATTAGCTGGGTGTGGTGGCATGTGCCTGTAATCCCAGTTACTTGGGAGGCTGAGGCAGGAGAATAGCTTGAACCTGGGAGGTGGAGGTTTCAGTGAGCCAAGACTGTGCCACTGCACTCCAGCCTGGGTGACAGAGCGAGACTCCATCTCAAGAAAAAGCTATCCTTTTTCTTTCATTGGAAAATTAGGTTCAAGATATGAAGTGGATGGAGATGGGAAGTTGATGAGAGTTCCTTCAGAATCTGAGAAAAAGGATGTCCCTGTGGCAATCTCCTTCTTCAAATGCATAGGTCCATGCCTCATTCATCTTTGTCATTCAGTGGCTGGCAGTGTCTAGCATGCATCTGATGCTCACAGAATGCTTGGTGAACTTTTAATCTAAAGTAGTCTCTCATAATCTTTAGGTTTAAAATTTGAAATCCTGGATCAATCAAGTAATAATTGGTATTGTGTAGTCTTGTGTAATCTTATGTGCCTTTATTTCCTCATCTGCAAAATGAAGATAATGAACTCATTGAGTTAATGTGAGGATTACTGTTAGCTCATCCAGTGTGCATAAAATGTACCTCCACATGGCAAGTTTCAATAAATATGAGCTATCTTACAGCTACACTTGGGTACTAAGCAATACACAGCACACACCTCTTTATTATTATTATTATTTTTTGAGATAGAGTTTTGCTCTTGTTGCCCAGGCTGGAGTGCAATGGTGCGATCTCGGCTCACCACAACCTCTGCCTCCCGGGTTCAAGTGATTCTCCTGCCTCAACCTCCTGAGTAGCTGGGATTACAGACATATGCCACCACACCTGGCTAATTTTGTATTTTTAATAGAGACATGATTTCTCTATGTTGGTCAGTCTGGTCGTGACCTCCCAACCTCAGGTGATCCGCCCGCCTCGGCCTCCCAAAGTGCTGGTATTACCGGCATAAGCCACTGCACCTGGCCTATTATTATTATATTTTGCGACAGGGCCTCACCCTGTCATTTAAGCTGGGGTGCAGTGGCATGATCATTGCTCACTGCAGCCTCGACTCCTGGGCTAAAGTAATCCTCCCATCTCAGCCTCTGGAGTAGCTGGGACTACAAGTGTGTGGCAGTATGCCCAGCTAATTTTTAAAAATTATTTGTAGAGACGAAGTCTCAACATGTTGCCCAGGCTGGTCTCAAACTCTTGGGCTCAAGCAGTACTCCTGCCTTGGCCTCCCAAGGTGCTGGGATTACAGATGTGAGCCACCTCACCTGGTGGGACACACCTCAAATAATTCTGAAACTGTACCTTTATTAATAGTAGTACAGTACTTAGCAGTCTTCCCTGAGTTCCCTGGATTCCTTGGAACTGTTTCAAAGAATTCAGCAAACAAAAGTATTGTGATAAAACCTGACACACACAAGTGTCTTATGTTTCACACTAATTTGTAGGGTACTGGCGATTTATTAACCTGTCCTACTATGTAACTTATTTTTCTGTAAGCTTCTGATCACAGCTTTACATATATGTATTTTTCTTTATTCCCCCTACATTTTATTATAAAAATTTCAAATATAAAATAAATTAGAAACAATTTTGTAGTGAATACTCGAATACCTACTATTTAGATTCGGACATTTTCATTTGACTGTACTTTTAGGCATCTTTTTTTTTTTTTCAGAGACAGGTTCTTGCTACATTGCCCAGGCTGGCCTCGAACTCCTAAGCTCAAGCAATCCACCTGCCTCAGCCTCCTGAGTAACTGGAATTACAGGCACACGCCACTGTGCCCAGCTTCATTTTTAGTGTACTTAAAAAAAAAAATCACAGATCTATCCATTTATCCATTCCTCAACCCATCTTATTTTTTATGTATTTCAAAAAAAGCGAAGACAGCAGTACACTCCGTCTGAAATACTGCAGCTCACAGATTGTTATCTAAGAATCAATATTTGTTCATGGTTTTTTCTTTCAATGTAAAATGTATGTCCAATGAAACACAAATCTTAAGTGTATATCTGCTGAGTTTTGAAAAATGCATCTATCTGTGTATCTCAAATTCCTATAAAAATATTACGCACATATTTTCAACTTCTTTCAAATGTGTTGTTTGGAAGGAGATTCTGGTCATTTTTGTAGACAGTGCAGCACCTGTTGAGTAGTCTAATGGTAGAAGCAAGTCCCTAAGAGGCACAGAGGATGCACACCCTGCTTCACCCAAGGCCACTTGAGCTGGGGCTCACCTGCAGGGCCCAAGCTCTCCTCACAGAGCAACTGTCATGTTCTCACAGGGGACAACGTAACCCATAACCCAATGCTATAAATATAACGTTTATCAGATGTCACATTTGTGTTAAAGAATGTGAAGAGCTGTTAGAGACTGTTAAGAATTCAACTTGGAAGAAAATTTCTTTCTTTGTTTTTTGAGACAGGGTCTCACTCTGTTGCCCAGCTGGAGTGCAGTGGCACGGTCTTGGCTCACTGTAGCTTCAAACTCCAAGGCTCAAGCAATCCTCCTGTCTCAGCCACCCAAGTAGCTGGGACTACAGGTACACACCACCCTACTTAGCTAATTTTGGGGGGTATTTTTTTTTTTTTTGTAGACACTAGAGAACCAGGCTAGTCTTGAACTCCTGGGCTCAAGCGATCCTCCCAACTTGGCCTCCCAAAGTACTGGAATTGCAGGCGTGAACCACTGTGCCCAGCCAGAAGAAAATTTCTTACGATTCTCCTTTTCACATTTCTACATCATTTAACTTAAAATGTTTCTTGTGACTACAAGGCAACCTTAACAAAAGACCCCATTTTTGCTACCATTTGCAACAACTCATCTGCATATGTCAGGATGTTCCCACACGCCCATCCCCAGCAGGGATAAGCTGGATGTTGAGTCTAGCGAAAAACTCAACCGTCATCTAAGACCACTAAATTCCAATTTTGTTCTTATCAATACAGCCATAGAGATCTTCTGGTTTGTTTATAATAAGTAAATGTTACAAATGTGAATATGTAAACTAAATTTTATTTTATTAAATTTTCACCTCGGTTTCATATATTTATCTTAATAAAATACCACTTTGCTTTGGCATTGGCTATAAATTGCATTTGGTTGTGCTGGTATGAATTTGGAAGACTGGTACTAGTTTTTAAACCGCACTCTGTGGAGCCTCACATTTGGAGGCAACAGAGGGGCCACAGAGCAAGCAGCAGGCCAGAAGTGAATACAAGGGCTCTGGCTCCTCACTGCCTGCTAAGCCAGGGGACTTGCCTTTTCCCTCTTTGCTGCTGGCATTCCATACAGTTCTGTGTGACAAAGCCTTCCATTTCTAAGAAATACTGAAAAATCCAGCTCTAAGGCATCAAAAATGTGATTTTTGTTTTATAGTTTGAAGGTCTTGATTTTCACGCCATGAATCTAGGAGTATGTACAGTGAATGGTGAATGTCATCGGAGATTCCTGTGATATATGTGCTGGGCAGAGGCCAGGTCCTGAGCGCCATCCTCTTCCAGGCATCCTCTCTGTATAGGAAGTCTGAGGGTTACGTTAGATAAGGAATGGGAAGCCACTGCAGTTCTCCACTCAAGAAAGTAGATTTTCTGAGCTATTTTAAAAACAGGTTTTACACACAAAAAGATTTGTGGTAATCCCACTAAAAATTTTCTTCTGGATGTCTCAGGGCAAGGGTTTCTAGAGGATAGTAAAAGAAACATGTAACAGGGGCTGATGGCCACACATAGAGACATCTTGTCTACCTACCTAGTCCCTGATGCTACATTTATTTTTCATAGCTAAAGTAAATGTTATTGTAGTGCCCATAAACAGGAACATTTCCAATTTTGCAGCTCTAGAAAACAAATCTGAGAGGCGGGGCACAGTGGCTCATGCCTGTAATCCCAGCACTTTGGGAGCCAAGGTGGGCAGAACACTTGAGTCAGGAGTTCGAGACTAGCCTGGCCAATATTGTGAAACCTCATCTCTACTAACAATACAAAAATTAGCCAGGAGTGGTGGCAGGCCCCTGTAATCCCAGCTACTAGGGAGGCTGAGGCAGGATAATCTCTTGAACCTGGGAGGCTGAGGTTGCAGTGAGTGGAGATTGCGCCACTGCACTCCAGCCTGAGTGACAGAACGACTCAAAAAAAAAAAACCTGAAAATAATTTGGCTAGAGATAGAGATCAAAATGAGAGGTAAGAAGAATGTGTATATGCATCCAGATGGCTGCTATATATTTAATAAGTTCAACAGTATATACAGTAATATGCATAACTTAAAATTATAGTTCCTTTCATCTTATTTTTTTAAATTTTTATTTATTTATTTATTTTGAGACAGAGTTTCACTCTTGTCACCCAGACTGGAGTGCAATGGCGTGGTCTCGGCTCACTGAAACTTCCGCCTCCCGGTTTCAAGCGATTCTCCTGCCTCAGCCTCCCGAGTAGCTGGGATTAAAGGCGCATGCACCACCATGCCCAGCTAATTTCTGCAATTTTAGTAGAGATGGGGTTTCACCACGTTGGCCAGGCTGGTCTCAAACACCTGACCTCAGATGATTAGCCCACCTCAGCCTCCCAAAGTGCTGGGATTACGGGTGTCAGCCACCGTGCCAGGCCAATTCCTTTCATTTTAAAATGACCTTCAAAAAATTAACTTTGAAGTTGAAATTTCATTTGTGCTAATAATTTCCAGATTGTCCTGAAAGCTGAGTATTCCAGGACTTGACAGCCATAGGATCAAATCAGTGCCAAAGAGGGCCAATGGGGTCAAGAAAACTCCTGAAAGATGACAGAAAACAGATCTGGGACTGCAGCAGAAAAATCACTTGACTTTTTTCACTGCTCTTTTCTTTTTTTCTGGGATAGTGTCTCTCCTTAGAAAATTCAAAAACCAATTATTGAAATGCATGTACCCTAAAGGAGCTTATCATGTGTCGTACTGAGCATAAGAACCTACACTCAGTGAGCTGTGGAGTTTAAAGTTCCATTAAGCAAAGTCCGATTTGATAAAGCTATGCTAAAGATCCAATTCTCTCTGATTTTCTTTCTCCCAAAATAACCGTTTCCATGGTTACATAATCACTTAGTATTAGGAGTTAGAGGAAATGCATTTTGGGGGATAATTCAGTAGAGGTTGTTTTTAAATTTTCACAGTAGGAACTGGGAAATTCAATATAAAATATAATCTCTGGTAATTTGCACAGCTTGCTCAATGCTTCAAGGACACTCACTTTTACAGAAAACACAGTATTTATATTTAAAGCTCAGTGATAATAATTATTCTCACAGTCCTGCAATCACATCAGTCCTGCAGCTGGTCAGTGCCACCTGGCTGGCCCTGCCTCACCACAGCACCTGTTCAGGGACACACAAATGGCCACCAACTGGGTCAAGTGAGCCCCAGCAACTGGCCAGTGGGCCTGTTTGATGCGACAAGGCTAGGTAAGAATTGGCCTGGCCTTAGCAAAGCCCATCTCCCCTGCTCCCTCTGGAATTGGGCTGCAGATTATGGAGTGGACGAGATATGAGTGGAGTAAACAGGGATGGCAAAGTTGAAAAGCCCGAAGGCAAGAACAGAATACTTTTCCCCACAGGGCCTTTGGCTCAATACCAGCTTCCAGATCCTCAGGAGAAAGCCCCCCTTTTCTTGAAGTCACTTAGTAAGTTTCCATTCCTTGCATGCCAAGCAGCACAACACAGATCTTCATGGCCTTAGACTTTTTTCATGGGTGCTTTACAGTTTTGGAGGTCCCTATCCACACACACATTTGCAGGCTTGGGGAGAGTGTGTGGGGGCATGTATTTTCAGTGGGTCAAGTATGAAGAAGCAGGCCTTATAAACACATATTCAGACCTTAACCTGTACTTCAGAAGAGGACCCCTGACTCACCAAGGAAGCCTGAAGGACAAGGCAGCATCTCTGTCTTCACATGAGTCCTCCCCTAGACCGTGCCCGTGGCCCGGCCTGACCACAGAGCTCCCATTGCCTTTCCTGCCCTGGATTCTTCCTACTCCTGTCATTTTTTTTTTTAAATCAAGATATAATTTACATAACTTATAATTTCAAATAAGACAAAACTCACCATTTTGATGTATGCAATTCCATGGTTTTAGTATATTCACAAAATTGTGCAATCATCACCACTATCCAATTCCAGAACTTACTCATTATCCCAAAGAGAAACCCTCCATCCATTAGCAGTCACTCTTAAGTCCCCCCTCTCTCCAGCCCCTAGAAACCACTACTTGACTTCTGTCTCTGTAGATTTACCTGTTCTGGTCATTTCATATATATGTGATCATATAATATGTGTCTTTTTTGTCTTATTTCTTTCACTTAGCGTGATGTTTTCAAGGTTCATCCATGTTGTAGCATGTGTCAGCACTTTATTCCTTTTCATTGCCGAGTAATATTCCATTGTGTGGATGTATCACGTTTTGTCTATTATATTCTTCATTTGATGAACATTTCGGTTGTTTTCACCTTATAGTTATGATGACAAATATTGCTATGAACATCCATCTACCAGTTTTTGTGTGGAGGTATGTTTTTATTTCTCTTGGGTTTACACCTAGGAGTGGAATTGCTGGGTAATTCGATGTTGAACCTTTTGAGGAACTACTGGATTCTCTTAATTGGCAGCTTGGCCTCCTGAGGCCCTAAGAATTTCAGCAGCACTGAGAAGCCCAAAAGACTCCCATAACTCCTGCCACGGAAGAAATAACTTTAAGAGGTCTTAGAATTATTACCTTCTTCATAAGCACTAGGGTTCAAGATGCAATTCTGAGGCTGAGGCAGGAGAATTGTTTGAACCCGGGAGGCAGAGGTTGTGGTGAGCCAAGATCGCGCCATTGCACTCCAGCCTGGGCAACAAGAGCGAAACTCTGCCTCAAAAAAAAAAAAAAGATGCAATTCTGTTGAGCAAGGTAACACTTAGTGTCACACCAAGATTTAAGTCAGAGCTTTTCCAAGAGCAATTTAGATGTAAAGAAAATGGAAAACACGCAGGAATAGTGGGAATCAGCATGGGGAAAGGCGAGTGAGTATGGACCCGTCAAGGAGATGAGGGTTGGCTTTTTCCATCAATACCACATCAAATACCGGCTCTTGTTTGGTCAATTCATGTATTTCAGATAGCACCGACTGAGCATTGACTTTATTTATTCATTTATTTTTTGAGATGGAGTCTTGCTCTCTTGCCCAGGCTGGAGTGCACTGATTTCAGCTCACTGAAATCTCTGTCTCCCAGGTTCAAGCATTCTCCTGCCTCAGCTTCCTGAGTAGCTGGAATTACAGGTGTGTGCCACCATGGCCAGCAAATTTTTGCATTTTTAGTAGAGACGGGGTTTCACCATGTTTGTCAGGTTGGTCTCGAACTCCTGACCTCAAGTGATCTACCCACTTCGGCCTCCCAAAGTGCTGGGATTACAGGCATGAGCTACTGCGCCCATTGACTGAGCACTGACTTTATACACTGACTTTATACCTAGGAGCTGGGCATTTAAACATAAATAAGACACATTCCCTGGGGAATTCAAAACCTAGTAGGCTGAACAAGATACACAAGTCTCGTGGTCCGAGGACTGCACTCTGAGTCATGCCCTGTTACTGGCCTGATTTCGAAATGTCCTTTCTTTTATGAAGTGACGGTGGTGGCAGATGGAAGCAGCTTTTATTTTTTCTAACATCTTATTTGGCAAAGTAAAAAAATTTGGCAGCCCTATGTTGGTCTAACAGATTTATTGAAATGTTACTTGTTTTTGAAATCTCTCATCCCTCAATTCCAGAATTTGACCCTAGAGGAAAAACAAGATAGTTATTAGGATGCAAAGGTTATTGCTCCACATGATTCCCATATGTATTAAAATGGGTGAAACAAGCTAAATGGGAGAAGTTACAATTAGCCTAGGATAGTGAGGCCTCAAGGGGGAACTGGTTTCTGTAATTCTGTCAGGCCCAGGGTTCAGAAAGCTGGAACAGAGGCTTTGGCTAAAGGTGTTTTATTCCTGACAAGCCTAGAAGGGAGTCTTGGCCTGAGGCCCTGGGGCCTCGCTCACAAGGCAGTTTTTATCTGTGGCTTTCTGTAATTTGAAAGAATAAATCTAAAAGAAATAGCAGATTTTGGCTGTGGTCTCATCTGTTCCTGGGAAACTGTGATCGTAGGCACCTCTCTAGGTGTCAGTTTCTGTATCAGTCACATTCTAGCAAGAGATAACACTTACCTAGTGCTTACTAAGTGCCAGGCACTATTTTGAGGACTTTGGATATCTACTTATTTAATCCCACAACCATATGAGAATAGATCCTGTTAATTTTCCCATAAAAGTAATTTGCCCAAAGTCTCACACAGTGGTTGGGGGTGGGGCCAGAATCTGAATTCCGATCTGCCTATTGCCAAGCTCACACCATTTCTTTTTCCATGATTTATTTCCGCATATTCTATTTTAAATCAAATTATTAATTCTATCACTATGGTGATGCAGGAATAACTTGTCCATTTTTTTTTTTTTTTACAACAGAAAAATTTCTAATGTGGCATTGAGCAGAACTGTGGTGTTCTCCAAGGCCAGTCTTTGTCCAATAAATACTGAAATACTGAAAAAGGATGATAGAACGCATATTCCACAACAGCTTCAAATGCAGAGATGTATGAATTTTAATATTATTAGGAACTGCTTTAGAAATTCCAGTTGCTAGCATTTTCCTGGTATATTCTTCCCACCTCTAAAGCACTGTGAGTTTAACATATAATTCTGTTGTGTCTTTTTATTTTTGAGACAGAGTCTCACTCTGTTGCCCAGGCTGGAGTGTGTGGCACAGTGATAGCTCACGGCAGCCTCCAACTCCTGGGCTCAAGGGATCCTCCCACCTCAGCCTCCTGAGTAGCTGGGACCACAGGCATGTGCCACCACACCCAGCTTCTGTTGTGCCTTAAATGACTGCTTAATGATTGAAATATTGCAGGAAGAGTGAGTGAGAGTAAGAGGAAAAGATAAAAGGCCTTTTCAGCACCTGCAAGCCTCCCAAGGCTGCTCAGACTGCACTGGAGTTCCACTGAGAGCCTTTCCAAACTCCCACATCCAAACCGAAAGCAACCAAATAACATGAGAGCAACCACAGAACTGTATTCACAAATGTAAACTCAAGGGCAAGGCCAATTTACAAACATTATTTGAGGAAAATCTTTTTTTTTTTTCTTGAGACAGAGTTTCTCTCCGTCGCCCAGGCTGGAGTGCAGTGGCGCGACCTAGGCTTACTGCAAGCTCCGCCTCCTGGGTTCACGCCATTCTCCTGCCTCAGCCTCCTGAGTAGCTGGGACTACAGGTGTCCAGCACCACGCCCCACTAATTTTTGTATTTTTAGTAGAGACGAGGTTTTCACCATGTTGGCCACACTGGTCTTGAACTCCTGACCTCAGGTGATCCACCCTCCTCGGCCTCCCAAAGTGCTAGGATTACAGGCATGAGCCACCATGCCCAGCCTGCCACCATGCCCAAGCGTGCTCACCACATGCCTGTGGACTGAGCGTGGGACGTCCTGTCCTTGGATAAGGTAAGAAGGAGGTTAAGTACAATCTTACTAGGACCATCAGCCCGCCTCCTTCCGGGTCTCTCCAGCATCTGGCCCGGACGACCTGTGCCCTCTGCTGGGCACTCCCTCTCTCCCAGATGTGCTGTGAGGCTCTTCCTTGTCTGAAGCTGAACTTTCTGAGGCCCAGAGCCCTCTCCTCTCTGCAGGCATTCCTCGTGTGCTCTGGATTCTCAGGCTCTGCATACCATCAGTAGCTGATGACTGGTACACTGGGGCCATCTGCCTCTCTTCCGAGCTCCAGACTCCGACAACAGACTGACTGCTCGATGCCTCCACATAGCTCTTCATTTGGCATCTCAAACTCAACTTCTCCAAATCAGAGCTGGATGTCTTCCCTAAGTCTCCTAGATGTCCCTTTTGCAGTAAATGGCACCGTGGTTCACCCTGTACCCTCCTGGATCCCTTTCCTCATTAAGTCCACCAGCTAGTTCTGCCCATTCAGCTTCCAGCACTCATCTGCATGGCTACCCCAGCCCAACCCAAGGCACCCCACAGGGTCTCTGCCTTCTGCATTCTATTTTCCCTGACAACCTCACGCTTGGAGCCGATGGCTGGGATGGCTGGTTGCTGTAGCTGAAAGAAAACCCAAGTTCCTTGCTGTGGTCTTCAGCCCTGGGGGTGTCTGGCCCCATTGACCTCCCTCACTTCTTTCTGGCCACTCTTTCTTTCCGCACCCATGCTTAGTGTCTCCTCCTCCTCTTCCTCTTCCTCCCCCTCCCCTCCTCCTCCTCTGGCCCTTGCCATGGGCCCCTTGGAGCCTGGCTCTCTGGGCTTCGCTGGGTGCTTCAGGCCCATCCCATGGGGGATGGTGACTGGACGTAGAACCTAGTAAGCAAGAGCTTGGGCCAACACAACCACTCCCTCCTGGAAATCAACATTCACAATGCAGCTCCACTGATTGGTTCCAAATACTATGAATTCCCAGATTTTATGCTATGGAATGTCTTCTATGTATATGAATTTTTAGAGTTTAGAGATTTAAAATGTAAAATTTTTCATTTCTTGCTATCCACAGCTTTACATAAAACAACTAGTCAAATACAATTTTTAATTATCAAAACAGCAAACATATCTAGAACTTCTTAATAGTTTAACATTGTTCTAAGGACCATTATTTTCTAATAGCAATAGAATATATCTAACATAGCAAAACAAAATGGAAAAGTAAGTGTTTCAGGGAAAAACAATGAGCCAGCCCTGGCACCAGTGTCCTTTTCCTTTTTTTTTTTTTTTTTTTGAGACAGAGTCTCATCCATCGCCCAGGCTGGAGTGCAATGGCGCAATCTCGGCTCATTGCAACCTCCGCCTCCCAGGTTCAAGTGATTCTACTGCCTCAGCCTCCCGAGTAGCTGAAATTCAGGCACCCACCACCACGCCTAGCTAATTTTTGTATTTTTAATAGAGACGGGGTTTCACCATGTTGGCCAGGCTGGTCTCGAACTCCTGACCTCAGGTGATCTGCCGGCCTTGGCCTCCCAAAGTGCTGGAATTACAGGTGTGAGCCATCGGGCCTAGCCTTCTGGTATACTTCTAATGTGTATAGAATGATCACATTACTTTAAGTAAGAGCCTGGCCTTGATCACAAGGTTCCTATTATTTTAAAATATAATTTGACGCCCCTGCTCCAAAATCAAAACATAACAATAACTATGTAAGTTCACTTTAACTTACCAATATGCATATAGCTCTATGTAAAAGTCAAAACATGAAGAGAACTGAAAACAATCAGGACAAAATGAACGAAACTTTCTGGTTCTCAGAAACGTTGATTCTTACTGGATTTTCAATTTTCCATCTACTAAACATGTTTCATTTTAAAAGTTGATTTCTGTCATAAAAGGTTAATTATTCATTCCTTGCACTCAAGAAACTTCAGTACTGAGAAGGCAGCATAATCATGCATGCAATCATATTCTTCAAAGGGCCCTGTAACTTGTACAAGACACAACTTACTATTGTGCACAGTCAATCAGCTGGTATTCGTTGGATCTCTCAAAGCATGCCTTCACGCCTTCATCGTCCCAAAGTTTTTTCACATGGTCAAAGAATTCCTAAAGTTTGAAAGAGTTATAAATTTAAAAAAATGTGTAACAACCTTTTAAAAAGTTAAAAGGAAAAAGAAAGTGCAAAAACTGTTTTTTGCAAGTAGCATTCAGATTTTCTTTGTGGAAGTCTGCATAGTAAAACGCACCAACTCTATGTTCAGTGTGATAAAAAATGTATGCATGCATGTTATCATTACTCAAGTCAAATTGCAAAATAGTTTTT
Organism: Hylobates moloch; assembly: GCF_009828535.3. NCBI lineage: Eukaryota > Metazoa > Chordata > Mammalia > Primates > Hylobatidae > Hylobates > Hylobates moloch. The sequence goes on from NW_026652280.1 coordinate 69,731,370, forward strand.
TTTTTTTTTTGAGACACAGTCTCGCTCTGTCACCCAGGCTGGAGTGCAGTGGCGCCATCTTGGTTCACCGCAACCTCCGCCTCCCAGGTTCAAGCGATTCTCCTGCCTCAGCCTCCCGAGAAGCTGGGATTACAGGCACATGCCACTGTACCTGGCTAATTTTTGTATCTTTAGAAGAGACGGGGTTTCACCATGTTGACCAGGCTGGTCTCGAACTCCTGACCTCAAGTGATCCTCCCACCTCGGCCTCCCAAAGTGTTTTGATTACAAGCGTGAGCCACAGTGCCTAGCCCAAAATAGTTTTATCATTCTGGAAAGTCCCCCGAAATGCAAATTATGTCAAAGTTTAAACATACGTTAACTATAAATACAATTAACAGCATAATTCTAAAGTATTTAGAATTCAGTAACTTAACTCATTGAACCGCCATCTCAGCCATGAAAAAAACATGCATATTATAAGGACAAGTTTTGTCTTAGCTTCTGTCTTCTACGTTTTCTATGTGAGTTATGATTAGGAATGGACATGGTTGAGTAGATGGATTAAATTTGGCCCAGCCGTATTAGGTACATAAAAAAGGAACTTTAAAAATTACACTTTGGGGATGATAATTTATTTCTTTTTTTGTTTAAAAAAACTAGGAGTTAAGTGTGAATTGTGATTTTTCGTTCATTCCAGAGCCATGAGGTCACTGTGCTCAACTTTACCTATTATTATGGCAAGACGCTCTGAAAGAAGAACATTTTTCATCTCAAAAGTAAATGAAGGGCTTATGAATTCATATTGGTAATATTACCCAAAAGGGCTATGGAAGCAAATGACTACATTAGTAGCTAAACACAAAAGAAGTTATGTAAATGTTCACAAAACACTCTGTGGGGATATTCACGCCCCTCCCACGGCAGTTATTTGCCTGCCTTTGATCTTCAGGGTTCTCAGCCTCCATGGCCTGTCCCAGCAACTCCTCCTTCATGCTTATCAGCTGCCACATTTCTAGGAATCAACACAGATTCTTTGGAGAAAAAAAGAAGGACTGGCACTTTTTCTTAAGGACTCACAATTCCATACAAAGGTGGATCCAAGCACTGTAAGGGGTTTAATGCTCACAATTTGGAAGGCTCTCTTTGAAAAAACAGATGCAAAATGATGAATACAAAATTAGGTATAAATCCTTGGAAGGGGAGTAGAAGTGAGGCACCCAGACTGTAGGCTTTATTAGCGTTTAGAAAATCTAATTCTGATTTCACAGTATCAGGGACAATCTTGTAAGTTATGGCATAGTCTATATCTGTATCTGTCTGTCACCATTATCAACAAACCCAAATGGTTCCCAGTTGACAAAAAAAGAGACATTCTCCCCCTGAAGGGGGGTGGCTAAACCTCTCAGTTTTCATCTTGTCTCCCTAGGTTTATGTTTCCTTCTGGAATCTTCCTCTGATGCTCCCATTAACCCAGTAAAGGAGTTTATAGGTTTCCTTAAAAAGATTTCCTTCGAAGAGCCACCCAAGTCCATACACACACACGTCACACACACACACGTGTAAAGATCAATCCTGCATTATGCCGTTATCAAGATGGCCATGAAGAGAGTGACATCGCTGCCGCATGGTGATGGATCTTCCAGTTGCCAGCTCTGGGCACCTGATTTCTCTGGACACGACAGACGTATGATATATAAAAACTATAGACTCATGCTACATTGAAACAAATTTTACTGGATTTACCCAAACACAGGAACCATAGATACCAGATTTTATAAAAGTTCACATAAGAGTTATTCACTATAATAGGTTTCCAAATGCAATTCAAAAAAGACCAAGACTGGAGTAATTAATCTAAACTTAGTCAAAAAAAAAGAAAAACAATATTGCTCCAGGCCCTGCAGGGCAGAAAGGGCTCCAAACCGTGTGGGGTACGGTCGTGTGGTCACCCTACTACCCAACCAGCCATGGAAGTAAGCCCACACGGTGCTGACCCCAGAGCTAACAGGCATGTGGCTAGAGGTCAGTGAGGGGGTTGAGAAATTGATCTTTTTAATTTTTATTTTTTGAGACGTGGTCTCACTCTGCCCCGTCTCGCAGGCTGGAGTGCAGTGGCGCAGTCTGGGTTCACTGCAGCCTTGACCTCCCGAGCTCAAGCAATCCTCCTGCCTCAGCCTCCCAAGTCGCTGGGACTACAGCTGCGTGCCACCACGCCTGGCTAATTTTTGTATTTTCCTAGAGACGGGGTTTTACCATGTTGCCCAAGCTGGTCTCCAACTCTTGGGCTCAAGCGATCCTCTGCCCCCAGGCTCCCGAGCAGCGGGGACTACAGGTGTATACCACAATATCCAGCTAATTTGTTTGTTCGTTTGTTTGTTTTGAGACTTGTTGGTGGGGGGGATGGGAAGGGAGGTCTCACAATGTTGCCCAGGCTGGTCTCGAACTCCAGGCTCAAGTGATTCCACAGGCGCGCCCACCACGCCCCGCCTGAAAAACTCCATCTTGAGTAGGCCCGAAGCCGGGCTGTGGAAAGCCAGGCGCGCTAAGCCCCTGGGCCTCTCCGGAGCCGCCCTCGCCCCGCGCCTGCGGTGCCACACGCATCCTGCCACACGCATCCGCCGCTCTGCAGGCACACGACCTCCTGGCAGGCGGAGGAGAAACTGAGGCTCCCATCAGACGCCCTTGCTTTTCGACTCACTTAGCTCCCGTGAAACGGAGGCCTACGGAGGGGCGGCCATGGCCTGGGCGCGTTATGGCCACCGGGCCACACTGGATGCCAGCCTGGCCTCGCCAGAGGGCGGATGTGCGCTGCAGGGAGGCGGGAGGCCCTTGTGCTTCAGCTCTTGGTGAGCTGGAAAGGGAGGGCATTCTAGCTCCGAAGCATTTACTGGGGCCCCTTCTCAGGGACCTCCCGGCTCCCTCCTGCAGAAACATCAGTATCATCGCCCCACCTGCCTCTGCAAACAGCGCACCCCCGCAGCTCCCCAGCTTGGAGGCCCTGCCCAGCGGGGCTGGGATTCTCAGCGCCCCCAGGCTTCAGCTCTTTCCTTCAGGCTTCGGCTCCTGCTGTTTTCTCATTTCCTTCGCAATACCCTTTCTCATTTTGCGTTAATTTCCTGCATGTCACAGTAAGGGCCTTACTCACATGATAATCTCTATTTAAAATAGTTCTTACGTAGTTCTTATTTTGTCAAGGGTACTGTGCACAGTACTTTAACACATGATCGCATTTAACTCTCACAAAACTGGAAGAGGTGGCTGTTATCACTGTGCTCACAGGAGTTAAGTAATCCACCCAAGGTCACACAGCAGGTAATGGCAGGATATCTTATTCCACTGCCTGTGTTTTTAACCACTATGTATACTACCACCTTTTATTTTATATATATATTAAGTCATCTTCTATTCTTTAGTTTTCTACTGGGTTTCTTTAAAACCATTTTAGAAAAACCACTCTTCACTGGATATAGTACAGGGGATCTCATACAAGGGTACCTTGTTAAAGCAACACAAGACACTCATGAGGATTTCCACAGGTCTGTAAAGCTCAGTAACTTCTGTGGTCCTTCTGCGATTCACAAATACGTTGCAGAGATGCCAAGTGTAAATTCAGCTCATGGGATAAGCCTTAATATCCTGTGTTTGGGTAAGATTCACTGGTGAGGACTGGAACTGCTTTATAGGAGACAAAACTCTAGGTTTGAGCTGAAGCCTGAGAGAATTACAGAGAAGTGCTTGAACCAAGAATCGAGATACAGAATTTCTGGAGCATGTGTTGATAGCAAGAGTAAAACAGGGATTGTAGGCACTGTGATTTTTAAGTAGATGATTTAGGTAACATTGAAGAAACACAAAAGTGACAACAATCTCTCTTCACTTCAACTTCCTCATGGGTAAACATGTTGGAGTAGCATACAGCTAAGTCCCCATGATTCCACATATTTACTTTTTAAAGGGTTCTAAAAACTTCATAGTGAATTCCAGGGCTGCTGTTGTGATTGTTACTTCAATGTTTTATATGGAAAAGTTTCAAACTTATAAAACTAGAGAGAATGAATCTCCAGGTACCCATTACTCAGGTTCCACATTTATCAACACATGGCCAATTTCTTTTCATCCATATCTCATCTACTTTTATACTGCCTTTATTATTTTGAAACAAATATTTTGTTTATAAGGCAGCATATCATGTTATTTCAACGTTATTTCTAAAACATAAAGACTTTTAAAAAATAGCCGTAATACCATTCTCTCAACTAAAAAATACATAAACACATAGAAAAGGATTCTGTGAAGTCATTAAATATTTAGCCAGCCAGTGCAGCTTCTTAAGGTATAATTAAACATTTGTTCAGAGCTAGGCTAGGATTCTGATAGGGATCAAAATACGCCACCCCCAATTATGTGACACTGGCATATTGACTATTTTGAGCTGAAGGCAACTGAGAAACAACAGATATAAGAAGAGCTGTCTGCTCTCCCCCTTTCTACCTAAAAAAGAGCATAAATATTCCCCACCCTGTACTAGGATAAGAGTGACCTTTATGGCAGAGACAGAGAGCTGTCACCAAGATGAGTCTGCATAAGCAAACCTTACTAAAATAGCCCTTTCTCACAATTATATCAACCCTAGGAGCCCAAATCCCCTTTCATTTGTAGTCACTTCTTCCACAATTTGTCACCCTTTGTTAAAATGGTATATAAGCTCCCAACTCTAAATTTTTTTTCGCATGTTTCACTTCTTTTCTGTGACACCCTTGTGCATATAAAATTAAAAACATTAATAAAATTTGTATGTCTTTTCTCTTGTTAATTTGTCTGTTGTCATTTTAATTCACAGGCTCTAGTTTTTTTCCTTCCCTATAGATCTCATACATTTTAAAAAACAATGGAGAAATTAATATGAAGAATAATTTTAGTATGTCTACATCAGCAACTAAGATGAATAATACTAAATAAAAATAATTTCAGGGGTTTTTTTGTGTGTGTATGTGTCTGAAAAGAGTAATTCACAGTAAAATGTAACCTGTTTTTGACATCTGAGGGTATATAAAAACTGAAAGCATAAAAAGAAAATTACTAAGTTAAATTTCTTAATTTTTTCTGTATTACTGAATATGAGAATTGCCATGTGATCTTCAAATGTTCAGCAACTGATATATGTGAATATTTGTTATTTTTATTCAAAGGGATTTCAGTTATATAAAATAAAAATAATGATACCAAATTTAAGCCTATTTTTTAAAAGCAAGGCTTTAAAATTTTGAAGTACAATTTTGATTTTTAAAACATTTAAACTAAAATTTAAAAAAAATTAAAGTATGTAATGACTCTATTTCATATTGACAACATTTTCCTTCTGATACTGCTATCTACGACTACCTTTATATTGAAAGTATACTCAAAGATAACATGGAATTCTCAGATGAGTAAAAAAAAGTTTTTTGCTTTTAAATTCTTCTTAATTACTTTAAAATGCAAACAAACAGATGACAATAAGAAGTGTAAGAATAACATTTCTTGCATAATTTCTGTGCTAATATAACACAGTCAAATGACTTTTTGGTTACACTGACATTTGGGATACATTTTTCATTTTGAAATAAAAATCAAAGAGCTATTTCCCATCACTTGACGTGAGTGTGGTGCCGTCTGTCTGGCGGCTGTGGGGTCAGGCCGCCCTGCTCCCACTCGCCATTCTGGGGGTGGCCGGTGGTCCACACTGAGCCCTGCCCTGTGGGCTGGTGGACCTCATCCCTGGGTTGAGTGTGAAAATGTTCCCAACGTTCGCACAATATTCTTTCTAGGGTGACTTATGAAAAATACTTCTAATTTTAGTGTTGGGAATACTCTTGCATTTCTCAAGCAACTGCTTTTTACATTTTATTATTAATTTTTAATCCGTGGATCCTGTGACTTTCCTACTGCTTTCCTTTACGTCACTGAGTTGACTGCGTGAAAGCTTAGAAACCAAGTTTCAGGGTGCGTCCCGGCACGTGTGAAGGCCTCTGTCGGACACATTGAGCAGTAACTTCACTGCAGTTCCACAAAACTCACTCTCCCCGTTCCTGCCTTCATCCTCCCACATTTTCAGTTGCTTTATTAACTTGTATTGTAACTTTGTGAGCAGCACTAAATCCTTTCTGGACCAAGTGGAAGCACGCACAGTTGTTTAAGTTGTTTAATGTAACCTTTTACGGGAACCTAGTGAATAATGTCCACCACCGTAATCACATGAGCCTTAGAAATAGGCAGTTTCAGGACAGTATCCATTTAAATTGAATTTTTTAAAACTCGAGTTTAGGTCTGATTCATTTAAAATACACCTACTCAATTTTATGCCTTGGATAACCAAATGAGCTAGTAGGTATCTGTTGTTTCTTTTTTCAGGTATCTGGTGAATATCAAGTTAAAAGTCTGGATCTGTTATTTTGTTATTTTACAGTGTTATAACACTATGATTTTGTTATGTATAATTTCTGTCCATCCTGAAATTTAATGTTACACAGTTTATCTAAAATTCTCTGCCTCCTGGGTTCAAGCCATTCTCGTGCCTCAGCCTCCTGACTAGCTGAGACTACAGGCAGCAGCCACCACACCCGGCTAATTTTTTTTTTTTTTTTTTAATTTTTAGTAGAGATCGGGTTTTGCCACATTGGCCTGGCTGGCCTCAAGTGATCCGCCCGTCTCAGCCTCCCAAAGTGCTGGGATTACAGGCATGAGGCATATAGTGCCTGGCCAGTATATCTAAAATTCTATTGAGGAACAGTTTTCAGAAACCATGTTAAAAAAAACTCCATAAATGGGCTGTGCGCGGTGGCTCACGCCTGTAATACCAACACTTTGGTAAGCTGAGGCGGGCGGATCACCAGAGCCCAGGAGTTCGAGACCAGCCTGGCCAACATGGTGGAAGCCCGTCTCTACTAAAAATACAAAAATTAGCCCGGTGTCGTGGCACACACCTGCAATCCCAGCTACTGGAGAGGCTGAGACAGGAGAATCACTTGAACCCAGGAGGTGGAGGTTGCAGTGAGCAGAGAACTCCAGCCTGGGCGACAGAGCAAGAAATCTGTCTCAACAAAACAAAACAAAACAAAAAAGAAAACTACATGAAAACAAGCCAATTAAAAAGCCTTTGCAGTTCCTGAGGGGAACGCATCTTTCCTAGCGAGAAGCGTGATCGCCACAGGCAACAAGTTCAACAACTAAGCAACTACAGGAGGTTAACGTTTACCTTAGCATTTACCGAGTGCCCAGGCAATGTTCTGAGAGCCTTAGGTACAAGGTCTCATCTGTCTCAAACAATCCTGCTGTGCAGGTAATTCAATGACAACATGAGAACCATCGAGAATACTTCATAAAACTGCTTAAGTTCACTTGACTAGGAAGTGGTCAAACCTGGATTCAAAAGCATGCTCTGAGGCTGGCTAGCTTCCCTGTTCTCTGCTCAATAGCAGTTCCTTGGGTATAAGAGACCAGTGAGGACAAGTACAAATTTGCCATATACCCCACACATCTATTTTTCCCTTAGGACTTAGCCTACTTCAATTGTTATTAGTGTCATGTTTAAACAACTTTTTGAGGATACCATATATGCCATAAATTCACCCATTTATAAAGTCATGCAACCACCAACACCCAGGTTTTAGAATTCCTCTATCACACGAAAGGTTCCTCATCCACCTTCGGAGCCAAGCCCTGCCACCACCCAAGGCCCCAACCACCACTCACTTCCTTCTGTCTCTATAGTTTTGCCTTTTCTAGAAACTTCATGTAAATAAAACCATAGTCTTTTGTGACTGGCTTCTTTCACTTAGCACATTTTTGAAATTCATCCATTTTGTTACATACATTAACAGTTTGTTCCTTTTTTTTCTTTTTTTGAGACAGAGTCTCACTCTGTCGCCCAGGTTGGAGTGCAGTGGCATGATCTTGGCTCACTGCAACTTTCGCCTCCCAGGTTCAAGAGATTCTCCTGCCTCAGCCTCCCGAGTAGCTGGGATTACAGGTGCCCACCATTAGGCCCAGCTAATTTTTGTATTTTTAGTAGAGACAGGGTTTCACCGTGTTGGCCAGGCTGGCCTTTTTAAAAAAAATTAAGAGTGGCCGGGTGCGGTGGCTCATGCCTATAATCCCAGCACTTTGGGAGCCCGAGGCAGGCGGATCATGAAAGGAGATTGAGACCATCCTGAATAACATGGTGAAACCCCGTCTCTAATAAAAATACAAAAAAATTAGCTGGGCGTGGTGGCGGGTGCCTGTAGTCCCAGCTACTTAGGAGGCTGAGGCAGGAGAATCGCTTGAACCCAGGAGGCGGAGGCTGCAGTGAGCCGAGATTGCGCTACTGCACTCCAGCCTGGGTGACAGAGCAAGACTCGGTCTCAAAAAAATTAAATAAATAAAAAATAAAAAAATTGCTGAGTTCTATTCCATTGTATGGATATATCATGTTTTGTTTATCCACTCACCAGTGATGGGTACTTGGGTTATTTCCAGTTTTTGACTATTGTGAATAGTGCTACTAGGACTATTTGTGTAAAAGTCTTTGTATGGACATTTATTTTTATTTCTTTTGGGCAGGATGGGAATTACAGGGTTTTATGGTAAGTGAATGTTTAAGTTTTAAAAATTGTCAAATTGTTTTCCATGGTGGTTGCACCATTTTACATTGTCAAAGGCAATGTTTAGGGGTTCTAGTATTTGCACATCCTCACCAATGCTTGGCTTTGTCTGTATTCTTAATTATTCTAGTGGGCATGTAGTGGTATCTCATTGTGGTTTTAGTTTGCATTTCCCTAATGATGAATTACGTTGGCTATCTTTTATGAAACTGTTGGCTCAACAATTGTTTTCTTATTATTGAATTTTTTAAAAATAAAAGTAAGAGATTACAACAAATAGTCTGGATTAAAATCCTTTATCAGCTATAGGTTTTGCAAATATTTTCTCCCAAATTTGCATTTTATTTTTCTTAAGTATTTTTTGATGAGCAAAGTTTATTTTTTTATTTAAAACATTTAAAAATACATAATCTGATATGGTTTGGAACTGTATCTTAGCCTAAATCTCATGTTGAATTGTAATCCCCAATGTTGGAGGTGGGGCCTGGTGAGAGGTGACTGGATCATGGAGGTGGACTTCCCCCTCGGTGACTTAGTGCTTGTGAGAGCTGCTTGTTTAAAAGTGTGTAGCACCTCCCCGCTTCTCTCTTTCTCCTGCTGTGGCCAGGTAAGACATGTCTGCTTCTCCTTCGCCTTCTGCCATGATTCTAAGTTTCCTGAGGCCTCCCCAGAAGCAGAAGCTGCTTTGCTTCCTGTACAGCCTGCAGAACCATAAGTCAATTAAACCTCTTTTCTTCATAAATTACACAGTCTGAGCTATTTCTTTATAGCAGTGACTATAAAGAAATATATAGAGAATGGACTAAACGTAATTGACACATAATAACTTCATATTTATGGGGTATAATGTGGTGCTTCAATGAGTATATACATAGTATAATGATCAAATCTGGGTAATTACTATATCTATCACTTTAAATATTTATCATTTCTTTGGGGTGATAATATTCAAAGTTTGCTCTTCTGGCTAACTTGAAATATACACTACATTATTATTTGCTATAGTCACTCTACTGTGTAATAGAATGCCCAAACTTATTCTTCATGTCTAACTGTAACTTTGTACCCATTGATCAGCTTCTTCCAATTCCCTCTCCTCTACTTTCCCCTCTCCAACCTCTGGTAACCACTTCTACTCTCTACTTCTATGAGATCAACTTTTTTTTTTTTTTTGAGATGGAGTTTCACTCTTATGCCCAGGATGGAGTGCACTGGCGTGATCTCGGTTCACTGCAACCTGTTTCCCGAATTCAAGTGATTCTCCTGCCTTAGCCTCCCAAGTAGCTGGTATTATAGGCATGTGCCACCCCATGCCCAGTTAATTTTGTATTTTTAGTATAGACAGCATTTCGCCATGTTGGTCAGGCTGGTCCCCAACTCCTGACCTCAAGTGATCCACCTGCTTTGGCCTCCGAAAGTGGTGGGATTACAGGTGTGAGCCACTAGTGGCACCTGACCAAGATCAACTTTTTTTTTTTTTTTTTTTTTTTTGAGACAGAGGCTTGCTCTGTCGCCCAGGCTAGAGTGCAATGGAATGATCTCTGGTCACTGCAACCTCTGTCTCCCGGGTTCAAGCAATTCCCCTGCCTCAGCCTCCCAAGTAGCTGGGATTACAGGCGCCTGCCACAATGCCTGGCTAATTTTTTGCATTTTTGATAGAGACGGGGTTTCACCATGTTGGTCAGACTGGTCTCGAACTCCTGTTCTCCAGTGATCCACCCGCCTCAGCCTCCCAAAGTGTTGGGATTCCAGGCATGAGCCACCGCGCCCGGCCTGGTGTTTTTCTGTGCCTGATGAACAAAGTTTTAAATTCTGATATCCAATTAATCCATTTTTTTCTTTTAGAGTTTATCCTTTTTTGTGTGTTGTATCAAAGAAATATTTGCCTACCACTTAGTAAAAAATATTTCTTCCTTTTTTTCTTAAAGTTTATAGTTTTCAGCTCTTACATTTAGGCCTATGATCCATGCATATTAGTTTTTGGGTATGGTGTAAGGAAAGGGTCAATATTCACTTTTTTTCCATAGGGATATCCAGCTTCTCCTGAACATTTAGAGAAAAGACTATCCTTTCTCCCTTGAATCCTTAGTACCTCTTGCTCTCTTTTTAAATTTTTTTAATTTTTAAATTTGTTTTAGACACAGGGTCTTGCTCTGTTGCCCAGGCTGGAGTGCAGTGGTGCAATCACAGCTGGCTGCAGCCTCAACCTCCTGGGCTCAAGCCACGCTCCTGTGTCAGCCTCCTGAGTAGCTGGGACCACAGGCACATGCCACTGCACTTGACACCTCTCTTAAAATGAACCACATGAAGGTGGATCTATTTCTGAATTCTCAATTCTGTTCCACTGATCTCTAGCTCTCTCCTCATGCTAGCACTATACTGTCTTGATTATTGTGGCTTTCTAGTAAGTCTTCAAATTAGGCAGTTCTAACTTCTCCAACTTTGTTCTCCTTTTCTAACATTGTTTCGGCTATTCTAATAAAATAATTACGTATTTTCATCAGGGAAAAAAGATTCAAAGAATCACGACTTTAGTCTTTGCTTCCAGACAAGCCTCTAAGTCTTTTGAATTTTTGCATAAATTTTAGCATTAGCTAGTCAATTTTTATAAAAAAGCCTGTTGGTATTTTGATTGGGATTACATTGAATCTATTGAATCTCACTTTGAGGAGAACTGCCACCTTAATGAGTTGTGTAATCCATGAACATAATTGAACATTCTCTACTTATGTCTTTTTTTTTTTTTAAGATGGAGTCTCACCCTGTCGCCCAGGCTGGAGTGCAATAGAGCGATCTCGGCTCACTGCAACCTCCACCTCCCGGGTTCCACCAATTCTCCTGCCTCAGCCTCCCGAGTAGCTGGGATTACAGGTGTGCGCCACCATGCTCGACTAATTTGTTGTATCTTTAATAGGGATGGGGTTTCAGCATGTTGGCCAGGCTGGTCTTGAACTCCTGACCTCGGGATCTGCCTGCCTCAGCCTTCCAAAGTGCTGGGATTACAGGTGTGAGCCACCGCACCTGGCCTACTTATGTCTTATTTAAATTATCTCAATAATGTTTTGTAGTTTTCAGCATATAGATTTTTTACATCTGTTGTTAAATTTTTTTCCAAGTAAACTTTTTTGGATGTTATTTATTTATTAATTTTTTTTTTGAGACGGAGTCTCGCTCTGTCACCCAGGCTGGAGTGCAGTGGTGCGATCTCGGCTCACTGCAACCTCCGCCTCCCAGGTTCAAGTGACTCTCTTGCCTCAGCCTCCAGAGTAGCTGGGACTACAGGCATGCGCCACCACGCCCAGCTAATTTTTGTATTTTTAGTAAAGACAGGGTTTCACCATGGTGGCCGGGCTGGTCTTGAACTCCTGACCTCAGGTGATCCACCCACCTTGGCCTCCCAAAGTGCTGGGATTACAGGCGTGAGCCACTGCGCCCAGCCTGAATGTCATTTTTAATGTTCATGTTTTATAAATTTCATTTTTCATAAAATACAATCGATCCCTGTATTTGTTCCTGTGTCCTGCAAGCTTGCTAATTTCACATATTAATTCTCTCAAGATCCTTAAGGCCTGGGGCAGAAACAGAATTCCCTGCATGTTCCCAAGTACAGGAAGATGAAGCCAAGGGACCTTCACAGCCCCCCAGGGACAGTTGCAGGATTTCTACTGCTTTTACTCATTTTTTCAAAGATATTTGAAGATTTGTCTAGGGATGCTATCTTTTATTTCCAAATTATAATCTTACAAAACAACTGTGGAAAGTATAAAGTTTTACTAATCAGGTCCATGACCCACAGTACGGAATTAAATAAATCAAATCTCCAGTGATGGAACATAGAATTTTCCTCAAGTATTTTTTTTTCCCACAAAATTAATTTTTTAGCTTTTGACTTTTCACAATACTCCCACTCATAGACCTAAGATTCTCTCTGTAAAATCCTAATTCTCTAAGAAAGCTGTGCACTTGGAGCATGCCAAAGAGACTCACAAGAGAAACTTATTTGTGTGGGAACAGAAATAAAATAATTAGGTATTTTCATCAGGGAAAAAAGATTCAAAGAATCACGACTTTAGTCTTTGCTTCCAGACAAGCCTCTTATCTGACAAAAATTCTCCTTGGAACATCAAGCTTGAATTATGTAACATTTTAGGGTATTACTCTTATTCTTGGTCTTTTTAGTCACTCCGTATCCTTTCTGTTTTACCTGTTGAAAAGCAAAATGGAGAAAGGAGATCCCTTTTTGGGGGGAACAAGGTTAAATTTAAAGCAAATATCTGTAAAGGTGGGCTTGCTATATTCTTGCTGACAGTGACTATAGAATTAAATATATTTTTCTGTTGGAAAACTTTAGTGTAAAACACACCGTTTCTAATGAGAAGGCATGAAATAATGTTTACGGCAATTTGAGCATAGATTTTGGTATCTGAGTGCTAGGGTTCGAATTCCGGCTGGGGTGGGTGGGTTCTTAGCTCCGACTGCTGACAGCTAACAGTTTCCTCGCCTGGTCCAAGGGATAATCCAGTATTACTGGGCAGAGGCTGGTGCTAAGGCCAGGACTGACCAGTTCACAGCTCACAGGGGAAGGTGGGTGGGGCAGAAAAGAGAGTCTGTGAGGGGCGAGGGACAGGAGGACATGGTAAAAGGGGCTGGAAAGACAAAGGAGAAGCGTGTGGGGGTGCGGGGATGTGGTGTCAGGGAAGACAAGCACAGCAGCAGGGCAGTCAAGACCGTGGCGATCAGCCGCGGGGAGGGCTGCACTGGGGCCGTGGGATGGTCCGGGGAGGTTCCTTTGGTGGCTTTGGGTGCAAGGAAGGCACCCAGGAATGTGACATTGTGGCTTTCGGGAAATGTGGCAAGGCCCGGATTTCAATGGTGGGGCGGGGGAGCAACACATGGTAAAGAAAGGAAATGTCATCTGATGAACATTTAGGCTGTTTCTACTTTTTGGCTATCACTTGAACCTGGGAATCGGAGGTTGCAGTGAGCTGAGATCGTGCCACTGCACTCCAGCCTGGGCAACAGAGCGAGACTCTATCTCAAAAAAAAAAAAAAAAGGAAGAAAGCAGGAGGCTGGGGGAGGAGAAGTGAGGAGTGTCTGCTAATGGGTCGTGCATGTGGACACCTGCATGTGGAGAGCACCACATGAGGTCCTGGTGCAGAAGAGAGATGGGGGCACAGGTTCTGAGCTGCGGGAGGGGCTGTGCTCAGATCATAAGCACGGCGGGGTGTGGGGGGCGGCCCAGGGGCACTGCATTCCTGCATTCAGAACTGAGCTTCAACCACACCCACAGATTCCTGGATTTGCTCAGCCTTCAGACCCTTCAGGAAAGGCCCAAGAAAAAGTGACTTGTCCAGGCCAATGCACTTATAGCCAGGAGGGATGGAACAGAAGGGCAACAGATGACTAGGAAAAATCTGCCACAGGGAAGAAAAGGGGCAGCATAATACTGCCATAAACAACGTGAGATGCAGCTCTGAAATGTACCTGAGGGGCTGGGTGCTGTAAACCAAGCCTCAATCTTCTGTGCGGAAAGGGGATGCTAGTGACCCACTACTGGACAGCCCCTCCCTGCAGGCTCCGGGCTGAGTTTTCCAGGTGACGAGCTGGGACTGGTCCAGCCATATTCAGCCCCACTGGGACCAACAGCTCACACCTGCCAGGCAATGTGCAGGCCTGTGATCTCTGTGTTATCAATGGGCAGATGTACTTGTACCCAACACCATAAAATTAGCTGATAGTGTCCTAATTGGGAACAAACAAGGGTTTTTTTGAGACAGGATCTCACTCTGTCACTCAGGCTGGAGCGCAGTGATGCGATATCGGCTTACTGCAACCTCCACCCCTTTGGCTCAAGCAATCCTCCCACCTCAGCCTCCTGAGTAGCTGGGACCACAGGCACACACCACCACGCCTGGCTATTTTTTTGTATTTTAGTAGAGAAAGGTTCTCGCTATGATGTCCAGGCTGGTTCTGACAACTCCTGAGCTCAAGCAATGCACCTGTCTCGGCCTCCCAAAGTGCTGACATTATAGGCATGAGCCACCCCACCCAGCCAAGGGTTTTTGTTCTATTGGGCTTTTGTTCTGAGAAGGTGCAGCCCCTAGCTCTGGGGAACCTCAGGGGCTACAGGAAGCTCAACACCTGCACTAGCTTAAAGGTATGAAGGGATTACAATTTCCACATACATACAAAAGAAAAGATTTCAAAGGCAGCCACTGAGCCCCTCCATAATTCTGTAGTAGCTGTAAGTCTGTCAACAAATAACTGACATAAAAGGGAAAGAATAGTGTCCAAAGAAATTCAAACACCTTGTAATTCTATACTTGTGGTTTGCACTAGATAATCTTAAAGATTTCTTCCAGTTCTTGGACTCTTATTTCAAGTTTCACATTTTCCCTCTTTCTATTTTTTGTTTGTTTGCTTTTTTTGAGACAGAGTCTCACTCTGTCGCCCAGACTGGAGTGCAGTAGCTTGATCTTGGTTCACTGCAACCTTTGCCTTGCGGGTCCCAGTGATTTTCATGCCTCAGCCTCTCGAGTAGCTGGGATTACAGGTGTATGCCACCATGCCTTGCTAATTTTTGTAGTTTTAGTAGAGACGGGGTTTTGCCACGTTGGCCAGGCTAGTATCCAACTCCTGGCCTCAAGTGATCCACCTACCTCAGCCTCTTTCTATTTTTTTATGTCACAGTTTTATTGAGATATAATTTATATACTATACAATTTAACAATCTTAAGTGTAGAATTCAATGGTCTCTAGAATATTTGTAGAGTTGTGCCTTCATCACCACCACCAATTTTGAAAAGCAATTCTGCACGACCCATTAGCAGACACTCCTCACTTCTCCTCCCCCAGCCTCCTGCTTTCTTCCTTTGTTTTTTTTTTTTTTGAGATAGAGTCTCGCTCTGTTGCCCAGGCTGGAGTGCAGTGGCACGATCTCAGCTCACTGCAACCTCCGATTCCCAGGTTCAAGTGATAGCCAAAAAGTAGAAACAGCCTAAATGTTCATCAGATGACAGATGGATCAACAAATGTGTCTGATCCATGTAATGGAATGCCGTTCGGCAATAACAAGGACTGAAGTGCTGACACATGCCATATCAGAGATGACCCTGCCTCAGACTCCTTAGCAGCTGGAATTGCAGGTGCATGCCACAACACCTGGCTAATTTTTGCTTTTTAGGTAGAGACAGAGTTTTGCCATGTTGGCCAGTCTGGTCTTGAACTCAGATGATCTGCCCGCCTTGGCCTCCCAAAGTGCTGGGATTTACAGGCATGAGCCACCGTGCCTGGCCCCTTCTTTCTGTCTCTACAAATTTGCCTATGCTGGACCTTTCCTATAAATGGAGTCACATAATATGTGGCCTTTTGTGACTGGCTTCTCTGACTTAGCATGACGTTTCCAAGGGTCATCTCTGATATGGCATGTGTCAGCACTTCAGTCCTTGTTATTGCCGAACGGCATTCCATTACATGGATCAGACACATTTGTTGATCCATCTGTCATCTGATGAACATTTAGGCTGTTTCTACTTTTTGGCTATTATTGAGTAATGCTCCTATGAACATTCATGTGCAAGTTTTAGTCTAGATGTATGTTTTCATTCCGTTTGGATACATGCCTGGGAATGGGACTCCTTTCTTTCCCAAGAGAAACATCTGGATCTATATATATTACAAGAGTTTCTAGTTGGAATTAGTCACTCAACATGATTAATTCATCTCTAAACATTTAATAACTTCATTAAAAGCTCTACTATTTATCCTATCCAGGTAGGTAGCATGGCAGATGTTACATGAGGGTAACACTTATCTAACTTTCTAATGCGTTTCAGATTTAAATTCGCAGAGATAGCCCCAACATTCTTGGAATTCCTGACAATTCCAAACAATCAAATAAGAAAGCCCCAAAGCCTGGCTTAGTACCTCTTCCTGGCCTTCTGCTCCAGCCACAGCCACTTTCTGAGCTTCCTGGGCCACACTGTGAGGGAACAAGGACCGCAGTAAAAAGGGCAGAGGTGCTCTTTTGCTTTGGAGCTTGGAGTGCAGGGTGAGTGACTGGAGGAAAGGAGAGTCTGGGGAGAGTGGCGATTCCTTCCACTCCCTACAGAGTGACTCAACCAAAGTAAGGCCTGTCATTCACTGATTCACTCAGCGAATATTTATCATGGGCCTGGAATGGGTAATGTGAGGGGAGAGTAGGGACAAACAAAGTCTTTAAAAAAAAAAAAAAAAGGCTGGGCTGGACAAGGAAGTGTGAAGTCTCTCCTGTGTGATGAGGGTCACCAATGACATTCAGGCTGCTTTCAGGGGACCTCGGTCCTCATCTTACCTGGCTCATGATTAGCACCTGACAGGGCTGACCACACCCTCCCTGTGAAACACTGTCTTGGCTTTCAAGACATCATGGCTACTTTTGCTCAGGGTTCATTGCTGGCTCCCTCTCTTCCCACAGCCTCCTAATCCTAGAGGGATCCAAGGTTGGTGCTGGGTCCTCCTCTCTATGTAAGCTCACTTCCTGGGCGATCTCCACTTTGTGGCATGCATGTCATGAACATACTAGTGACTCCAAATGGACATCTCCAGCTTAGGCCTCTCCTCTGAATTCTGGACTTGCACATCCAATTGCCTGCCTGACATCACTGCTTGAATTCAACAGGCAACTACAACTTAGCAAGTGCCAAATAGAACTCTTCATCCTCCTCCTCAAACCTGCTCCACCTGTGGTTCCCTGCCCCCCTGCAGGCAATGGCAACTCCACCAATCAGCTGTGCTTAGGTCAAACTCCTTGGAGGCATCCCTGTGATCTTTAAGGAAATACTCTTGGCTGTACCTTGAGAATCTATCCAGATTCTGATCTTTTTTTAAACTTCTTCCACTGCTAAATTCCTGACTGAAGCCATCATCATCTAGTCCTCGCAGTTATGGCCACAGCCTCCTATCTGGTCTGTTCCCACCCTTCTCACCACAGTCTGTTCCACTCAGCAGCCAGTGAATCTTTGAAACCATAAGTCAAATCGCATTACAGCTGGGCTCAAAACAATCCAATGATTACTATGCAGCTGTAAAAACAATGAGACCATGTCCTTTGCGGGGACATAGATGGAGCTGGAGGTTATTCTTTTCTTTTCTTTTCTTTTCTTTCCTTTCTTTCTTTTCTTTCTCTTTCTTTCTGTCTCTCTCCCTCTCTCTCTTTCTTTCTCTTTTTTTTTTTTTTTGAGACAGAGTCTCTCTCTATCACCCAGGCTGGAGCGTATTGGCACAATCTCCACTCACTGCAACCTCCGTCTCCCGGTTTAAGCAATTCTCCTGCCTCAGCCTCCCCAGTAGCTGGGACTACAGGCGTGCGCCACCATGCCTGGCTAATTTTTGTATTTTTAATAGAGACGGGGTTTCACCATGTTGGTCAGGCCAGTCGTGGTGACTCGTGCCTGTAATACCAGCACTTTGGGAGGCCGAGGCGGGCGGATCACTTGAGGTCAGGAGCTCGAGCTGGAGGTTATTTTTAGCAAACTAACACAGGAACAGAAAACCAAATAACACATGTTCTCACCTATAAGTGGGAGCTAAACGATGAGAACAAATCATTTCTACATAACAAATCTGCACATGTACCCCTGAACTTAAGATAAAAGTTAAAAAAAAAAAAAAAGTACTTCACAATATTGAGAAGGCCCTTGGTATTCTTCAGCCCTGCTTCCCTTTCACCATCCTCCCCCAACAGGAGGACATCTATGTGAATATCAAAGTGGAAGGACAGTTAATGGGCCACAATGCTGGGCACACAGTTTCTTTCTTCCTTCGAATTCTTTTTTCTCTAATACTCACTGTTCCTGAGAGGGGTAACCTATCTCTCACCATATACAAAAATCAACTGAAGATGGATTACAGACTTAATTGTAAGACTTGAAACTATAAAAATACTAAAAGGAAACCTAGGGAAAACTCTTCTGGACATTGGTCTAGGCAAAGAATTCATGACTAAGACCTCAACAGCAAATGCAACAAAAACACAAATAGACAAATGGGACTTAATTAAACTAAAAAGCTGCTGCACAGCAAAAGAAATAATCAGCAGAGTGAACAGACAACCTGTAGAATGAGTGAAAATATCTGCAAACTCTGCATCTGACAGGGGACTATGTCCAGAATTTATAAAAATCTCAAACAACTCTACAAAAACCCCCAAATAATCCCATTAAAAAGTGGGCAAATGACATGAATAGACACTTTTAAAAAGAAGACATGCAAATGGCCAACAAGCATATGAAAAAATGCTCAACATAACTAATCATCAGATAAATGAAAATTAAAACCACAATGAGATATCATCTTATAGCAGTCAGAATGGCTGTTACTAAAAAGACACAAAAGAACACGCTGAGGAGGATGGAGAGAAAAGGGAACACTTATACACTGTTCTTGAGAATGTAAATTAGCACAACCTCTATGGAAAACAGTATGGAGATTCCTCAAATAATCAAAAATAGAACTACCATTCTATCCTGCAATCTCACTACTAGGTATATATCCAAAGGAAAAGAAATCATTATGTCAAAAAGATACCTACACTCATATGTTTATCACAGCGATATTCACGATGGCAAAGATACGGAATCAACCAAAGTGCTCATCCATGGATGACTGGATGTGGTATATATACATGCAATAGAATACTTTTTGGCCATAAAAAAGTGCAGATACATGGAGGGAACTGGAGGCCATTATCTTAAGGAAAACAATTCAGAAACAGAAAAACAAACACCACATGTTCTCACTTACAAGTGGGAGCTAAATGAGTATACAGGACATACAGTGTAGAATGATGGACACAGGAGACTCAAAAGGGTGAGGGGGTTGGTGGGGAGTAGATGATGAAAAATTACTTAATGGGTACAACGTACATTATTTGGGTGATGGATATACTAAAAACTCAGACTTCACCACTACACAATATCTCCATGTTCCACCTAGACTGCACCTGTACTTTAGTACTACACAATATCTCCATGTTCCATCCAAATTGCACATGTACCTCACCACTACACAGTATCTTCATGTTCCACTCAAATTGACCTGTACTTCACCACTACACAATATCTCCATGTTCCATCCAAACTGCACCTGTACTTCACCACTACACAGTATCTCCATGTTCCATTCAAATGGCACTTGTCCTCCTTAAATATATACAAATAATAATAAATATATAAAAACTGGTAACAAAAAACCCCAAGCAACCCAATGCTACAACCCAAGTGTCCATGGGCGGAAGAATGGATAATGGAAATGCAGTCTAGACACACAATGGAATACCATTCATCCTTACAAAGGAAGGCAGTTCTGACACATGCTACAACATTGATGAAGCTTGAGGACTTTGTGCTAAGTGACATAAGCCTGTCACAGAAGGATGAATACTGGATGATTCCACTTACGTAAGTCAAATTCATAGAGACAGAAAGTAGAAGCACGGTTGCCAGAGGCTGTGGGGAGGAAGGAGTTGGGAGTTGTCTCATGAGCACAAAGTTTCATTTTGGGAAGATGAGAAAGTTCTGGAGATGGATCTTGGTGATGGTTGCACAACAGTGTGAATGTTCTATGCCACAGAAGGTGCACTGAATAATGACTAAGATGGTAAAATTTATGTTATGTGTATTTTATCGCAATAAAAGAATATATTAGGAAAACAAAACAAAAACAATCCAGTACTTTCCATCTCCAAGTGAAACCTAAAGCCCCTCGTCATCTGACTTCCCCATTCCCTGGCTCCCTCTCTGATTCCCCTCCCCACCCAGCCTGGCTCACTTTTCTCCAGACACACAGCCCGGGTACCTCTTGAACTCAAGAGCCTGCCTCCTTGGGCCACTGCCGTGCCCTTCCCTCCTACCAGCTTCTGCTCAGATGCCATATCCTCCACAGCCCCGGAGAAAATGGCAAATCCCCGCCACCCTGCAGTCCCTACCCGGCTTTATTCTTCTTTCCCACCCACGCGTCAGCCATCAACACACTGTGTGCTGATTTTCTTATTGGTTTGTTTCTCCTAACAGAGACTCAGCTTCATAAGAAGCTTTTAATCCATAGTAGCTAGAATTACGCCTGGTATAGAAATATGCAGTGACCAGTTTTGGAATCTGTGGATGGATGGGAAGTCACTGGGGGTTTGGATGAAGAGAATCCCAGAGCTCTGCTTCAGGACCATGAGTGCAGAGGTCAGGGATGTGGACTAGAGAGTGAGCCACTGCTTGCAACAAGACTGGTCTCAAGAGTATGGTGATGAGTGTGTTTCGAAATCAAGAAGTACGCCTGGGTGTAGGGCGGCAGTGGGGTGGAATTCAACCACATCACCAAGGCAAAAGCAAGAAACCATGAGGAGCAAAGCACTGGTGGACAGCTCCCTTCTAACCAGTTCAGGTAATCCAGTAAGGATTGACAACATTTCCCAGGACTGGCCATGACTTGAGGAACTCCGTAAACAGAATGGTTTCAGTTCTTACCCTCTCATCAGTCTTTTAGGGCCAAACAACAAAATTAGTGGCCAGCAAAAGGATTTTCGGGTGAAGTTCGTAAGGAGCATACTCTTTATTTTATCGCTTTTTGCTCACTTGACTCTAAATATAAAGAAAATGAAATTTTCTTGGCAAGTGGTCTTCCTGCCAGAAAAAAAAAAGTCCCTAAACTTTCAGGGAAACAGGTAACCAAGTTTATATTTGAAAAAGTTAAAACTGTATATATGACAGCTATGTATTGCAGTGATTTTTGCCATGATTATGCTTGATTATTATACTGATTATTGCTATTACCAGTTCCTTACAGATGGTGGAGGAGGTCCCTACTCAGGTGTCTAATGCACATCTTAAAATCAGCATGGCCAGGCTCGAAATCTTGACCCCCCGGACCTGCTCCACCTGCAGCCTTCAGACCACAAGGGAGGGCAGGTTTGTCTTCCCAATGGCTCAGAATAAACCACAACATCATCCCTGATGCTTCTCTTGCTATCACGAGCCACATCCATCACATCAGCATGGCTCTACTTTCAAACTGGATCCAAATTGAATCTCACTACTTCCATGGTTCCAACCATCCGCACCTCTCACCCAGATTACAGCAGTAGCTTGGTCTCTTTGCCTCTCTATGGCATCTTCTGAAACAGTGGCCAGGGTGATGTTTTCACAGTGTATGTCAGCTAGGGCCCCTCCTCTACTTAAAATCCTCCAATGGGACCTTATTCACTAAGAGTTCCTACAATGACCTGTAAGGTCCGCCTCCTGGGTTCAAGCGATTCTCCTGTCTCAGCCTCCCTGGTTGCTGGGACTGCAGACGTGCACCACCACGCCTGATTAATTTTTGTATTTTTAGTAGAAATATGGGGTTTCACCATGTCGGCAGGCTGGTCTTGAACTCCTGACCTCAGGTGATCCACCTGCCTTGGCCTCCCAAAGTGTTGTTATTACAGGCGTGAGCCACCGCACCCAGCCCACACTGTGGTTTATTGATTTATTATGTTTCATTCATTCTCTGTATCACCCCCTATATTATAAGCCCCCCCCAGGGCAGAGATCTTTTTGTTTTGTTCCTGATGTATATCAAGCACTTAGCGTGGCCCCTGACACATGCTAAGAGTTCAGTAAATATTTGTTTCATGAGCAGTGGATGAATAAACTTTTCCAGGAAGTGTCTTTTCTCACTCTGTCTTCTACCTACTTTATTGTACAGTTTCACCTCCATGCCAAAAGCCTATGTTAATTAAGTTGAAAATTCATATCAATTATTTGTTAGCAACTTTGAGGTGATGGGAATTGGGTTTGTGTCTGCAAGTGGGAGTTGTATTTTGGTGTTTAGACCATGTTTGTCCTGGTTCTACTTCATAAGTAATTTAGAAAGCAACTTTTCTGGCATCCAAGAACACAATTATCCTCAGAAAGTCATACATAATACATGTTAATTGATAATGAATGGACTAGGAAATGTAAGTGGCTTTCCTTCCTATGACAGAGAAGCCTGCGGAAGAAAAAGCATCTTCCACATGACAGCCCCACGAGTCTCCCAGAGGCCGCCGGGCCACTTCCTGATTTCTGCTGTACCTGAGTATAACCCACCACCATATAAATTGGCAAAGAACAAATTCAACCTGGGCCCACGGCCTCAGGAACATCCTACTAAAGGCAGTGGCCTCTTTCATTCCGTGGGCTTCTGGCAGGACATATGCCTCCTTTTCCCAGCAAATGCTGCCCCCACACAACAACAAGCTGCTTCCTGGCACTTACAGGCCACCCCAGAGTATCCATCACGAGCCCATCCTTTCATGCCTGTAGAATTCTTAATTATGACCAGTGAGAGGATAACAAGCAATACACATGTTCAGCAATTCTCCCAATTTGCAGTTTGCAATGTTACCCCCACAAGACCCTTAAATATCTGCCCTCACTGCGGGGGTGGATCGGACACCTGCTGCCTGTCATCTTATTTAATCTATCTTTCTATCTATCTTTTTTTTTTTTTTGAGACGGAATCTTGCTCTGTCCCCCAGGCTGGAGTGTAGTGGCGCGATCTCGGCTCACTGCAAGCTCCGCCTCCCGGGTTCACACCATTCTCCTGCCTCAGCCTCCTGAGTAGCTGGGAGTACAGGCACCCGCCAACACGCCCGGCTAATTTTTTGTATTTTTAGTAGAGCCAGGATGGTTCGACCTCCCGACCGTGATCTGACCGCCCCCGCCCTCCAAAATCTGGATTACAAGGTTGAGCCCTGCACCCGGCCTAATCCATCTATCTATCTATCTATCTATCTATCTATCTATCTATCTATCATCTATCTATCTATCTGTCTATGTTCCATCTATCATCACTTGTATTATCCATCCATCCATCCATCCATCCATCCATCCATCCATCCATCCACTCACCCATCCACCAATCTGCCTGCCTATCATCTATCATGTATACTATGTGTGAAAGAAATGTATGAAGACATGAATATACATCATTGTTCATTGTTGAAGGCTGCTGACCTAAAGGGAAAAAACAAGCACGTGCCGTATGATTCAATTTAATAAATAATGCAAATAATAATAATGACAGTGACATTTTAGTTTCATGGCCAGTAAAGGGTAGAGATATATGACAAAAGATAGGGAAAAGGAACGGAGAGGGAAAAGGGACACATACAGAGGAAGGGAAAGACGGTGAAGAGTGAGGGGAGAGAGAGAGGGAGAGAGAAGGCCTCAGGGAGCACCAGACAGACAGGTGCACACTTGCCTGAGGACAAGGAAAAGTGGGGCATTTTGTAAACTGTGCCATTGCCAGTCCACTGCTGAAAATTTAAAAGCAGCACTTAAAAAAAAAAAACCATATGCAAAAGTAGTACAGGCTGAATATCCCTTATCTGAAATGTCTGGGGCCAAAAGTATTTCAGATATTGGATTCTTTTTATATGTAGGTTGAGCATCCCTAACCCAAAAATCTGAAATTTGAAATACTCCAATGAGTATTTCTTTTGAGTGTCATGTAAGCGCTCAGAACATTTAGGATTTTGGAGCCTTTTGAATGTTGGATTTCTGGATTACACATGGTCAAGCTGTAATAACTATGGGTGGGTCAGCTGATAGCAAACTGAAGGCTAGAACTTGCTGAGGGCTGGACAGTGACCCTATTATACCCTTGCGTTATTGTATAAAGCTAGTAAAATATTTGAATAATTTCTCATTGTAGAAATAAGAGAACATTTATGTTTAAGACAGAGCAATGAACAGATATCATGGAAGGCATTCAAAAATGGCTTTATACTTTCCTTAAGACAACAGAGTGGTGAAGTACTCACGGTGCTTCTGGGCTGGAGACATGATACTTTCTTTCAAAAGCAGTGTCAGAGGGACAGACTATCCCTGTGGCTGGGGACACATGGGGATATGGGCTTGGGATCCTGGGGTTCATTAGTTTGAGGCTTAATTTCCAAAGATGTTAAAAGGTGTGTTCATTTAACTTTTTTTTTTTTTTTTTTTTCAGATGGACTCTTGCTCTGTTGCCCAGGCTGGAGTGCAGTGGCGTGATCTCAACTCACTGCAACCTCCGCCTCCCAGGTTCAAGCAATTCTCCTGCCTCAGCTTCCCAAGTTGCTGGGATTACAGGCGTGCGTCACCGTGCACAGCTAATTTTTCGTATTTTTAGTAGAGATGGGGTTTCACCATGTTGGCCAGGCTGGTCTCAAATTCCTGATCTGCCTGCCTCGGCCTCCCAGAGTGCTGGGATTACAGGCATGAGCCACCCACCGTGCCCGGCCCCATTTAATGTATGTTAAACTACTTAACTGCTTTTAGCTTGTGATTCAGCATCCATATTTTATTGTAAACATCCTACTTTATGATATAAATATTGCTGAACAAGAGAAAATATCCTTAAATCCATGAAGGCATTTAACATCTATCAAAATTATATTCAAAGTATATAATTCTGAACATGACAAATGTCAGCAAGCCACTACATTTATGTTGCAAATATAAACATAATTCATACATATTTGAGGAACTGGCTCAGCATTAGATTTTTTTTAATAAAGATAAGAGAAGACTGGAGAACAGTTAAATACTGATTACTGTGAAGGCACAAAGAATTCAGAGAATGAGCTGGGTGGGGTGAAGTTCAGGTTCAGGTGAACCCTATCCTACTCTGTGTCTTGTCACTGCAGAATTGAACTTCTGTCTAGTTTGTTTGATAGGAAAAGAGGCACTCTGGTGACATACTGCCATTAACTACAAAGGTTTCACAGTTATGTCTTGCAGAATGTAACACTAACCCAAGAATATGAATATAATGAACATGTTTTACAAATTAACTTTTTAAAATTAAAAAGAATTTAATAGCGCATAAAGTGCTGCTAAAGAGAACCTAAGATGTTATTACTTAATTTAATTTTAGAGATGGTGTCTCACTATGTTGCCAAGTCTAGATTCAAACTCCTGGGCTCAAGTGATCCTCCTGCCTCAGTCTCCAGAGTAACTGGGACTATAGGTGTTAGCCACCGTACCTGGCTTTACATGTTAACTTTAGAAGATTGTATTTGATCATTATATCTTTGCTGTCAGAAAGTGTCTGCTGGAATATGTTGTTGAAGGAAACCTAATTTATTCATTTAAATTATAATGTTCATAACAGCACTGTCTGGTTAATTCACTAACCCTCTCTCTCTCCAACTGTATGTAACTACACTAGCTCACTGGCTGATCCCAAAACACTAGATCAATGTTTGCCTTTTTTAGTAGTCATCTTTCAGTTTTGCCTTTTTCCATGTGGGCCTGTTTTGAAAAAAAAGAATGCATATCAGATTCATTTCTTTCTTTCTTTCTTTTTTTCTGTGAGACAAAGTCTGACCTCTCTCTGTCACCCAAAAGGAAGTGCAATGGCACGATCTTGGCTCACTCAGCCTCCACTTCCTGGCTCCAGCAATCTTCCCACCTCAGCAAACCAGCTCCCCCACCACCCAAGTAGCTGGGACTACAGGTACACACCACCATGCCCAGCTAATTTTTGTATTTTTTGTAGAGGTGGGGCTTTGACATGTTGCCTAGGCTTGTCTTGAAGTCCTGGGTTCAAGCAATCCACCTGCCTCTCAGCCTCCCAAAGTGCTGGGATTACAGGCGTGAGCCATCGTGCCTGGTGGACAGATTGTTTTCTAAATTCATTCAGAAGCTTGTTTCTTTGATAACACTGTGCAAAAAGAGTTATGGAAAAAATACTAATAATCAAGAAATTAAAGAGACGAAAGTTGGTACCCTATAAACAAAACTTTTTTTCTATTATAAAAAAGATTTAAAATTAAGTCAGTCCAAAGAAACAATATAGCAACATAAATCAAAAGCCTTAAAGATGCTGTCTTTTTAAGAAGTTCTGGCCAGGCGCGGTGGCTCATGCTTGTAATCCCAGCACTTTGGGAGGCCAAGAGGGGGCGGATCACCTGAGGTCAGCAGTTTGAGACTAGCCTGGCCAACATGGCGAAACCCCGTCTTTACTAAAAAAATTTACAAAATTAGCCAAGCCTAGTGGGAGAATTGCTTGAGTCTGGGAGGCTTGAGCCCGCATGGCAGAGGTTGCAGTGAGCCAAGATCACGTCACTGCACTCCATCCTGGGTGGCAGAGTGAGACCCTGTCTCAAAAATAAGTTCTGATAGGGACTTATCCTCAGATGAAAAGAAAACCAGAGAGCTATAAAAAGCTACATGTATATGCAGTATTATTTATAACAGCAAAAAAATTAAATGACTACATTAGGAAATTTGGAAATGAGTAATGGGATACTTACATGATGAATACTACATAGCCATTAAAAACCAGGTTGTAGAAGCATTATTAACTGAAATGAAAAATGTTTCTAGTAAGTTTAAAAAGCGGGTTTGAAATCAGTAGCTATACTGAGATCCTAATTTAATTAAAATGGTTACACCTGTTTCTATGACACTGGCAGGATATCACCAAATGTTTGTAGTGCTTATCTCTGGGGGATGGGACAATGGAAAGGTTGTGTTTTTTGTGTGTGTGTGAGACGGAGTCTCGCTCTGTCACCCAGGCTGGAGTGCAGTGGCGTGATCTTGGCTCACTACAAGCTCCGCCTCCCAGGTTCACGCTATTCTCTTGCCTCCCCAGTAGCTGGGACTACAGGTGCCCGCCACCATGCCTGGCTAATTTTGTTTTGTATTTTTAGTAGAGATGGGGTTTCACCGTGTTAGCCAGGTTGGTCCCCATCTCCTGACCTCGTGATCAGCCCGCCTGAGCCTCCCAAAGTGCTGGGATTACAGGCGTGAGCCACCGCGCCTGGCCCAGTGGAAAGGTTTTATCTTCCTTCGTTGCACTTTTCAGTCTTAAAAATGAAAAAATCTTACAACAAGCATGTCCAACTGTCATATTAAACCACACATTGTTGGTGGTGTTGGTGGCCTGGGATCACCTTTCACTGGCTTCCTGCTTACTATGCCATTCTGTAAATCTGTGGTTTGTGTATATAGAGTTAATGAATGGTTAAGGTGGGATGGTTACTTTCCTCCAGTGCGATAGCATTCTCCTTCCGAGTGAATAGTTGGTGTCCGTTAGCTGACCCCAGCTTTGATGAACCTCATAACTGGGCCCTCCATTCCTGGGAGGGATCAGCTATTACTGTCTAGGAACGCTCTATCCCCAATCATCTGGAGCTGGTGAGATGGGCATTTTTTACTCTTAACCCATGGCAAGGCCATTTCTCCTTGGAGAAGGTTGTTTTCCTTCTTAGTGGAGTCTGATGAGACCTGCAGAACCCAGGCGACATCCAGACCTTCAACACAGGGAGCTCTTCTCAGCCAAGGGACCTCTGGAGGAACCAGAGGCCTGGATGGCAGCAGAGTCCTGCTGTCCTGCAGCTTGGTGACACAGCCATGTGGCCAGACACACAAACTGACGCCTCACACAGAATCATGCTCAATATCTAAGCAAGTGACTATTTAAAACAGGTCTCAGCTGAACTTCTCTCATAATGGCATTTACATTAAGTACAAAGCCTTTCACTACATCTGCTCTTCTGTCGCCATCCTTAAATCTGTAGTTTATCAATGAAGGATATTTGGTAACACTACAATATTTATAAATTATTTCAATCTATTTTTCAATAAGCAGTAATTTAAGAAAGCTATTTTTTCCTAATGATGAGTACAAATGTTGTTAAATGCCTGTTCATTTTTTTTTCTTTTTTTTTTTTTTGAGACAGGGTCTCACTCTGTTACCCAGGCTGGTGTGCAGTGAGCTCACTGCATCCTCAACCTCCCTGGCTCAGGTGATCCGCCTGCCTCAGGCTCCTGAGCAGCTGGGACTACAGGTGCATCCTATCATGCCCAGCTAATTTTTTGTACTTTTTGTAGAGGTGGGGTTTTGCCATGTTGGCCAGGCTGGTCTTGAACTCCTAGACTCAAGTGATCCGGCTGCCTCCAGCTCCCAAAGTGCTGGGATTAGGCTGGGCGGGGTAGCTCACACCTGTAATCCCAGCACTTTGGGAGGCTGAGATGGGCAGATCACCTGAGGTCAGGAGTTCAAGACCAGCCTGGTCAACATGGAAAAACGCTGTCTCTACTAAAAATAGAAAAATTAGGCAGGCATGATGGCAGGTGCCTGTAATCCCAGCTACTCAGGAGGCTGAGGTAGGAGAATCGCTTGAACCTGGGAGGCAGAAGTTGCAGTGAGCCTAGATCGTGCCACTGCACTCCAGCCTGGGTGACAGAACGAGACTGTCTCAAAAACAACAAACAAACAAACAAAAAACAAAGTCAAACAAACTAAAAACAACGTGCTTGGATTACAGGCATGAGCCACTGGGCTGGCCTGTCCTTTTTTTTTTTTTTTTTTTTTTAACCTGTGTGTTTTTAATTAAGGTGAAATTCACATAACATAAAAGTAAGTATTTAAAAGTGTGCAACTCAGTGGTGTTAGTATATTTACAGCGTTGTGTAACTGCCCCTCTAGTTGAAAGGCATTTTCATCAGTCCAAAAGGAAATCCTGTGCCCACCAGCTGGTCACTCCTCATTCCCTCTTCCCTCCAACACCTGGCAACTACCAATTTGCTTTCTGTCTCTATACATTTGCCTATTCTGGACATTTCATATGCTTGGAATCATACAATATGTGGCCTTTCACGTCTAGCTTCTGTCACTTAGCATACTGTTGTCAAGGTTCATCCATGCTGTGGCAAGTATCAGAACTTCGTTCCTTTTGCTGGCTGAGTAATACTCCTTTGCATGGATAGACGACATTTTGTTTATCCATTCATCTGTTGATGAACACTGGGTTGTTTCCACCCTTTGGCTATTGTGAATAGTGCTGCTATCAACATTAATGTAAGATACGATTGATCCTCTGCTTTCAGTGATTTTGGGATTGCTGGTTCATTTGGTAGTACTAAGTTTCAGTTTTTGAGAAACAACTAAACTGTTTTCCACAGTGGCTACACCATTCTGCATTTCCAGCAGCAATGCATGAGGGTTCCAATTTCTTGACATCCTTTCCAACACTTGTTATTTTCTGTGTGTGTGTTAACTATAGCAATTCTAGTGGGTGTGAAGTGGCACCCCATTGTGGTTTTGATTTGTGTTGCCCTAATGACAACAGATGTTGAACATCTTTTCATGTGTTCAAATATATTGGTCATTTGCATATATTCTCTGGATAAATGCTAAGCAAGTCCTTTGTCCTTTTTTTTTTTTTTTTTTTGAGATGGAGTCTCACTCTGTCGCCAGGCTGGAGTCCAGTGGTGCGCAATCTCGGCTCACTGCAACCTCTGACTCCCTCTCCAGCCTCAGCCTCCCAAGTAGCTGGGATCACAGGCACATGCCACCACGCCCAGCTAATTTTTGTATTTTTAGTAGAGGCACGGTTTTGCCATGTTGGCCAGGATGGTCTCGATCTCCTGACCTTGTGATCTGCCTGACCTGGCCTCCCAAAGTGTTGGGATTACAGGCGTTCGCCACCGCGCCTGGCCCCTTTGTCCATTTTTAAATTATTTGCCTTTTTGTTGTTGAGTTGTAGATTTTTATTTTTTTAGAGACAGGGTCTTGCTCTATTGTTCAGGCTGCAGTGTGGTGGCACAACCATAGCTCACTGCAGCCTTGAATTCTTGGACTCAAGTGATCCTCCTGCCTCAGCCCCCCAAGTAGCTGGAACTACAGGTGCATACCAACAGGCCTGGATAATTAAAAAATAAATTGTTTTGTAAGAGATGGGAGTCTCAATTTTTGTCAAGGCTGGTCTCAAACTCCTGGGCTCAAGAGATCCTCCCACCTCAGCCTCCCAAAATGCTGGGATTAAAGGCATGAGCCACTTCACCCAGGCAAAAATCCTTTATATATTCTGGTTACTAGACCCTTATCAGATACACAGTTTACAAATATTTATCTCATTCTGTGGATTGTCTTTTTGCTTTCTTGATAATGTCCTTTGATGCACAAATTTTAAAATTTTGATGAAGTCCAATTTACCTATTTTTCTCCTTTGTTGCTCAAGCTTTTGATGTCATATCCAAGAAATCATTGCCAAATCCAAGATCATGAAGATTTACCCCTACATATAGTCTTAGCTCCTATATTTAGGTGATTGATCTATTTTGATTTAATTTTTGCGTATGGAGTAATGTTATATATGTCTCTTTGAATTAGTTCAATCTAGATTATTTCTCAAATTTCCACAACTTTTTATTGGAAAATGACACCATTCAATAATATAACAAGTCCAACTATATAAACATACCTAAAGTTACTAAGGGCTTTTGTAGTGTCCTCTGTCATATGGAAGTTGCATCACCATGTCACCAGGTTAGTAGTTTGCCAAAGAGACTTCAAATCTTATGATCAATGCCCAAGTATTCCCTCGGTGCCAACAACTGATCAACCATTCAACAAATATTTATTGAGCTCTAACTCTGTGCTAGGCACCATGCTAGGAGCTAGGATACTGCAGTGAATGAGAAAGAGGTGCCCTTGTCCTCAAAGAGTTTGTAATTTTGCAGATTATGTGTCTAGGACAAGGCAAGATGGCCAATACTCCTGTTCTCAAGAAGTTAACACTTCAGTAGGGAGACTATGGCTAAGACATACCAAGTAATTAGAAAACAATACAAGGCAAGCTGGGCGCAGTGGCTCATGCCTGTAGTCCTAGCACTTTGGGAGGCCAAGGTGGGCAGATCACCTGAGGTCAGGAGTTTGGGACCAGCCTGGCCAACATGGTGAAACCCCATCTCTACTAAAAATGCAAAAATTAGCCGGGTGTGGTGGTGTGCGCCTGTAGTCCCAGCTACTCGGGAGGCTGAGGCGTGAGAATTGCTTGAATCCAGGAGGTAGAGGTTGCAGTAAGCCGAGATTGTGCGCCACTGCACTCCAGCCTGGGCAACAGGGTAAGACGAAAGGAAGGAAGGGAGGGAGGGAGGAAGGGAGGGAGGGAAAGAGGGAGGGGGAAAGGAAACAATACAAGGCAGTAAGTACTGCATATAATTTGGTGACCAAAGCTATGGTGCCAATTAGGAAAGCCACAGGAAGTGGCCAAAAAGGGAGAGGTTGCTCAGTTTCAGGACAGGTTGGAAAGGTCTCCAAAAGAGGTGGGTCTGAACTCAAAAAATTAGCAGGAAATGAACATCGGAAATGACAATAGTCATAATCAAAATGATTAACAGTCTTTAACAGACTGGCTTAACTGTGCAGGAGACACCTGTACCAGGGGAGACACCTGTGAGAGGTGAGGCTGACGGTGCTGCACTGTGGATGTGGTGGAGACCCTTGGGAGTTCTCGGCACACCTGGATCACTGCAGAGGTAGACATGGGAAGCTACTTGAGTCCAAAGTCCTTTGTGTCCTACTTCTTTGAGTCCTTGCAATGAAACCCAATGGAGCAGAAAACTTCATAAATATCTGTCTACAGCAGCTAACCAGTCTAGATGATTGCACCTGTAAGCTAACTCTATTATTCTCTAATATAGTCTTTCCTAAATAGATCACACGCAGTAGCTTAATTTTTTGTGTGTGTTTACTATCTGAGCTTAGTATCTTATTAAGACAGTGTGGAGTTGGTTGTAGTTTCTCCCCCATTTTAAAAACTTTTAAAATGTTTTACCAAGAGAAACACCTAGGGGAGAAATCAGTTCATTTATTTCAAACAAACAAGCATGATCTCTTGATAATCAACCTTCTGTTTAGAAGGCAAAAAGCATCCCTTACGGCTTCTCTGGTTTCACCCCCTAACCCAGGCGTCTTCACTGCTCAACAGGGGAGCCTATTCTGCTATGGCTACGGAAAAACACCTAGCGGTTCCCATTCCTGTGGCTGGCAACAAAGAAACAAACAGGCAGGAAATGTAAAAATAACTGTGGCTAGTTGGTTCCTTTAGAGTTTCAACATTACTTTCATGGAAACCTTCATTAGGATCCTAGCCATGGCTTAAGAACCCATACAAACCATTTAGCCATGGCCACCACCATGCTGAGAGGACATGCTTAACCAAATTGTTTGGCCTTCTGTTAAAGTGACAGCTTAATTTGAAAACAACTCTGGGAATTAGTCACCTCTCATTCCTGAAATCTGGGTATCTTGCTCGTAAATCCTAAATAGTAGTTTCTGGTTTTTCTTAAATTAAGTATTGGAATAGTTTTGATTGAAAAACCATCAGCTGACTGGGCGCGGTGGCTCACGCCTGTAATCCCAACACTTAGGGAGGCCGAGGCAGGCGGATTATGAGGTCAGGAGATCAAGACCATCCTGGCTAAAACGGTGAAACTCCGTCTCTACTAAATATACAAAAAAAAATTAGCTGGGCGTGGTGGCGGGCGCCTGTAGTCCCAGCTACTCAGGAGGCTGAGGCAGGAGAATGGCATGAACTCGGGAGGCGGAGCTTGCAGTGAGACGAGATCCTGCCACTGCACTTCAGCCTGGGCAACAGAGCAAGACTCTGTCTCCAAAAAAAAAAAAGAAAAGAAAAACCATCAGCCAGGCTGGAAGCCACAGAATTTTACATTGTCAAAGGGGCCTCAGAGGCAAAAATCAAACATGTTAACACTGATTTCCACCTTGGCACTGACCTCCTTTGCAATTAAGAATTGCTGAATTAAAATAAGTGGTTAAAAATGCTTTATGAATCTGTATTAAAAATGAAGTCCATCTTAGTGTGAATGTTACATTATTGTAAACAACACATCCCCAAGGACACATTGACGTCAGAGTGTTGGAAGCTGGGGGAATCGTGAGGAGCTGACAAACGCCCTGGAGAATTTCTTCCTCAGAGTATTGGAAGCTGGGGGAATCGTGAGGAGCTGACAAATGCCCTGGAGAATTTCTTTTGTTCCAGCAATGGTGTGCAGAGACCCCAGGGGCAGGGCTCTGAACACCCCCTGCCCATTTGCACAAAAGACAGCTCTCGACCCCTCCTCCAATAATTGGCTTGAGGAGGTTACATTCAAATTATTAAAACTATTCTCCCACTTTAATTTTTACTTTGAATACATTTGACATCTCATTGTTCTAAGAACAACAGCACCCTTCCTGGGCCACTGGAGCGCTCTAGAAAGCTTAAGCCTTTAACTTTATTTCCTGGAACTTTCTTCTCATTTGCATCATCAGTGACCTGAGTCTGACCTTCTTCAACTATTCCTGTGTTTACAAGGAATCCGGTTCCTTGTAAACAGATATTTCCTTTTTATTTTTATTTTTTTGAGATGGAGTCTTGCTCTGTCACCCAGGCTGGAGTGCAGTGGTGCGATTTCGGCTCACTGCAAGCTCCACCTCTCAGGTTCATGCCATTCTCCTGCTTCAGCCTCCTGAGTAGCTGGGAATACAGGCGCCCACCACCATGCCCGGCTAATTTTTTGTATTTTTAGTAGTGATGGGGTTTCACTGTGTTAGCCAGGATGGTCTCGATCTCCTGACCTCGTGATCCGCCCACCTCAGCTTCCCAAAGTGCTGGGATTATAGGCGTGAGCCACCGCGCCCGGCCAAATATTTCCTAAATACACATGAAAATGTCATGAAGTAAATTCACTGAGGCAGGTAGATCTCAGGTAATCATGCAATCGGTTTAACTTTTATTACATGATGGCTGCCAAACAACACTTGAAATGTTCTGTATCTGTATCTTATATGAGTGCTGCAACATGTCATTATGACCAAATTATGATAGTACTATAAATGCTGAGAACCGTTTCGGCCCACCTCACTGGTGATCATATTGTCACTTCCAGCACCATAGCTGTTGCCAAAAAAGTGATGTATTGGCAGAGACTTTAGTTCTAATATTTACACATCCTAAGGAGATGTAAAATGCATTGTCTTGAAGTGGATACAGAACAGACTTCTGCCATTGCCAGGTTCTTGCTTTCCATTTCCTTTTCTTTATATTTGTCTGGGGAAGGAGAGACATTTTAAAACTGAGATTTCATTAAATTCTATGATCTCTTGACCTTTAGCTTTTCATGAATGTTGGTCTAATCCTCCTAATTAAACCATAAGCCCTAGAACAGAGATTATTATGATTATTGTAGAAATGAGGTCTCGCTATGTTGTCGCCCAGGCTGGTCTCAAACTCCTGGCCTCAAGCGATCTTCCTACCTCAGTCTCCCAAACTGCTGGGATTACAGGCCCAGCCAGAGATTATTTTAAAAACCTTTCCAATAGCCCTCTTAGCTCACTCACCCTCCACCTCCCAGGGCCAGACCCATGCTCTGGACAGGGCTGGGGTAAAGCAGACATAGTTTGGATCAATAGTTTGATTAGACTGGGAAGTATAAAGGTGAGCTGGATTAACAGAGAAATTATGAAGTGATGTTTATAAAATATAAAAAGATTCAAATGAAAATGTGTGAAGATCGCCGGGTGCGGTGGCTCACATTTGTAATCCCAGCATTTTGGGAGGCCGAGGTGGGCGGATCACGAGGTCAGGAGATGGAGACCATCCTGGCTAACATGGTGAAACGCCGTCTCCACTAAAAATACAAAAAAAAAAAAAAAAAATTAGCCAGGCGTGGTGGTGGGCTGGCTACTTGGGAGGCTGTGGCAGGAGAATGGCGTAAACCCAGGAGGCAGAGCTTGCAGTGAGCTGAGACAGCACCACTGCACTCCAGCCTGGGCAACAGAGCAAGACTCCATCTCAAAAAAAGAAAGAAAATGTATGAAGATCTATCCCACCACACTTCTTCAGCCACGTGTAAAAGAACCATTACTAAACTCTCTCATTCAGATCTGACCCCCTAAAATGAACTGATTTTCAGTGGAAGCTGTAGTGCTCAAAGGCACAGGAAAAATAAATCAGGTTTCTACTCCTCTTTCATATTCTTCTCTATAATTTAGTTATTTGGGGTCTTTGAGGAATACTGCCCTGTGAGGATATAACCCTATTAATCATGGTTATCTCCTCCAGCGTTAGCAGGTCCTCCATATTCTAATGTGCACGGAATTCCAGGGCACTGAATTATAAGCTGAAATAAGCACAGGAAAGGCCGACAGGATAAACTTCCCCTTCTGATTTCTGGGAGTCAGAATGCTTCACCCTGTTTCTGATAATCTCCTTCTCAGGTAAGAAATAATGAAGGAGGGGCAGCCCCACTTTTCTTTTCTCTCCTTTTTAGAACAGGGAACAGTCATTTTCTTTCACTTTAATAATTTTCTCCCTTGCAAGAGGAATTCAAATGTCTTTCACTTGCCAGAGGAGTGGGAGGAAGGTGGGCGGAAGCCTTTAAAGACCTTCAATAACAGCTCAACATGGGGCTGAGCAGAGGAGCTGCTGCTTAACCCATTCATGGCCGAGGCCATCGCTGACATTCGCAGGAGAGGGGGCATCAGACTGGGTCTCTGGGCAGAAGGGTTCCTTCTGGTCTCTCATACACCGGCCTGCACCCAATTTAGAAAAGACTCATTGAAAAACAAAGCAAGGCAATTCACTGGCACTAATTTCTTTTCCCTAAGATAATTAATTGTAAGCTAAAGAGAAGAAAAGAAAACTCTGAAAGGCTGGATGGAGTGCTGTCCAGGGGCCATGGTTCTAAGGAGGTAGGGGCCTGCAGCCTCCAGGCCTGGGCGGGGGGGCAGACAAGCTGTCTTCCTGGAACCCCAGCACTGGTAAATCCCAGCATGGTCCAGTGTCCTCGTTTCCTCTCCTTGTTCCAGATTTCTGCAATTTGCATTTCCCATTGTTCTACTTATTGGGAGCTTGGAGGCATACAGGCTCACCACGGAGCATCTGCCTTGTGGACACCCATTCCACATATCCAGGGATTCCCTAAAGGACGATATCATGGGAAAGGGTGTAGAATCCAGGAGCGCTGACCTCATCTTTATCCCAACTTTCATGTACCCTCTCACTTTCAGCTTTCTAGACTAATTTCCAAATTCCACTGGGATGAAATCTTATATAAAACCATCTAAAAGACTTGACTGGATTGAGGTAGGGGGAAGACAGGTGCACATTTCAAATGGCTGAGAGGGGACGAAAACTGAGCGTGGGACTGAGAAAAAGTATGAATCACATCAATTCCAGACTTCGCAGAAACTAAAAATGTTATACTATCTGGAACTTTCTTCCAACACCATTGTGCTAATTGTCTTCTGATTCTGTTTTAAATAGTAGTGACTGAGTAATTCCTCTTGTTTATTCCCCCTTTCTAAACTCAATTCAATGTACACCATGAATCATATATTTCCTCCCACTTTTCTGACTCCCATACGTACAGGACAGCCAGGCCCATGCATCTTTCTCATAATCCAACAGAGCACGCACAGTCAGTTCCTTCCACACTCAGAGACCAGGTACTGGCTTTTGGTTTTTTTCAATTCCACTGAGGCCGAAAGAATCTTTCTTCATGTCTTTTACTCAGATTCATAATACATTCCTTTTAAACACACACAGGCCAGAGCCAACTTCTTGACTTAGAAACAAAATGCTAATTTGTATGTTTTCAGTGAATTACTAAATGCCCTAAAAATTCCATGCAGAAAATAAAATGAAAAGAACAAAATTATACAATCTGCTTCTGCTCAAGCAATACATAATCATGTGGCTCTTTTTGGGCAAAGGCATCAAGAACAGGCTTCAAAAGCACAGCATTAGGCTTGTGGCAGCTTTGGTAAGTGCAGGAGTGTCATTATGGAGGTGTGGCGGGGTAAGGCCTCACCATTCCATCTCCTGCACACACAGAGAACACAGTTGGCTGCCGCAACACCTGTGGCCACGTGGTTGGTTTCATCCCCCATGCTGAGGCCATGGTGGATGACAAGGGAGACTTAGAAGCAGTCTGATTAGGGGTAAGGCCCATTAGGGTGGACACCTCGCCTGCTGACCTGAAGACAGAAACACATTGCAGTGAAGTCTCTAAAAGAGCAACAGGCTCTTGTCAGCACTGGGAGACCAAAGACAAGCACGCTGGTCCCCACCATTAGGAAGCACAGCTGCTAAGCACCTGGCAGTGTCCAGTACTCAGGCAACACTACTCTCTGCCCTGCATGGGCTTGCTGGGCCACATGGACATGAAGGACATTCACCCTGAGAGCAGGTACTGGGGGGCCTGGAGTAGCTGGCTACCCTCCTGCCTCGCAGGACAATGAACATGCACAGATGGAGCTTCTCACCTGGCCTGTGCCTTTCCTCCCCACTAACACTGATGCTGGGAAGGAAGAAGTCATTATTTCCTTTCTCCATATTCTCTGCAGTAGCCACTAACAGCAGGTGGCCACTGAGCTTGAAATGTGGCTTGCTCAAACTGAGATGTGCCAGACATGCCAAATACACACTAGATTTTGAAGATATTTTTAATGAAAAAAGAGCATAGAAATTGGAAATTTCTAAACATTACATGCTGAAATAATATTTTTGGATATATATACAGTGTTAAAATATATTATTAGCTTTGCTGATTTCTTTTTACTTTTTAAAAATGTGGCTGCTAGAAAATGCAAAATTGCATATGTGGATTGCATTGGTGGCTCACATTTTATTTCTATTTTCTATGTTTGGTCAGTGCTGGAGTGAGGATGTATTCATTAACATAAGTCTCACCACAGTTAAGTGTAGTGATGCCATCACAGTGAGATTAGTAGAGTTTCTTGGCTTTGCAGGCACAATATAAAAGTCCGATTTAATAACGTTTTTCTTCTGATTAGCTAATATAGAGTACTTATGATGTTCAAACTTTGAGCCTAGTCTTTTATGTATTAAATATATTAACTCATTTAACCCTCACAGCAACTCTGAGGTAAGTACCATTATCATGCCCATTCAAGAGAGGAACAAGCTGAGGCACACAGAGGCACTGCCTCTTGGAAGAGGAGAGCTGGGCTCCAAAAGCAGATGGCCTGGTTCTAGGGAGCAGCCTTGTTTGACACTCACTTCTGTTGAATGTGAGGTGGTCAACAAATTAAACCTGGAATATATCCAGAACAAAAAAATAATGGGAGATGACCCACCTCTGGAATTAGTCTAATTAACAAAAGAACAACTGCCAGAATGTGATGTGAAATTTACAGAATGACAGAGTTAGTTACTTTTACAAATGTTGCTTGATCTTCTACCATGTCTTTTGCATAGTCAGAGTCTGGCTTTATGGGGATATAACCTCAGTGACTTTGTGGATGCAAATCTTGAAGCATTGTCACCTCTCATAATAAATACAAATCTCAAAATTCTTAAGATTTATGATTCTCTTTATCATGCATTATGCTCACATAGCTCTTTCAGTAGCATCTATGTAAATTTTTCCTTTAAAAGACAACACAGCACGAAGAAAGATACATGTTTCTAAATTAGAAGACGAATTTTCTGCCCACCTCGTCCTCCCAAAGTGCTGGGTGACAGCGAGACTCCGTCTCAAAAAAAAAAGAAAACGAATTTTCTTTTTAATGTGGACAATAGGTGAATAGATCTGGTTAATGACACACAGTCATCACTGACTCTTACATGGTCCTTTTTCATTTTCTTATTTTTTTGTTCAATCATAAAATGAACACCCATGAGCCCCCTCCCATCTCCTTAGTAAGACAGGATCAATAACCAATATTTTACTACGATCTCTTCCATACCCCATCTCTCTTCCACCATTGCCTCCTCTCCTACTATCCTGAAGGTTACGATTATCATTCTGTCTTCTTTCAAAAATTTTTATCACAAATACATGCATGCTTAAACAATATAGTACTTAGTTTTGCTTGTTTTTTGAACTTTACAAACAAAAGAGGATTATATTATATGTAATCTTTTAACATTTGAGTTCTTCATTCAACATTATGATACTGAGATCCATCCATGTCATTGCATGTGGCTGTAATTCATTCTTTTTCTTTTTTTGTTTTGAGATGGAGTCTTGCTCTGTCACCCAGGCTGGAGTGCAAAGGCACCATCTCGGCTCACTGCAAGCTCTGCCTCCCTGGTTCAAGTGATTCTCCTGCCTCAGCCTCCCAAGCAGCTGGGATTACAGGCACCTGCCACTACGCCCAGCTAATTTTTGTATTTTTAGTAGAGACAGGGTTTCACCATGTTGGCCAGGCTGGTCTTGAACTCCTGGCCTCAAGTGATCCGCCCATCTCGACTTCCCAAAGCGCTAGGATTACAGGCATGAGCCACTGCACCTGGCCTACCTTTTCACTGATGTATATTTTATTGTGTGGATATTCCACATATTATGTATCCATTGTCTTGTTAGTGGCTATTTGGGTTGTTTCCAGTTTCTTGTTATAAACAGTGCCACCATGAATATTCTTGAACATGTTTCCTGTTATATATTGCTAATTATAATACCTATTTTGTTTATTTAAACAAATTTAATTTTAAAATCCGGTGTGACCTCTCCCCTTTTGGCAGTAGCATCTCCTAAGTTTTCCTCGAAAGAGGATTAAACAGAGATCCAGTAGCTTGGTGGTTCAGTTGTGTACTATTCAGAATTTCCTTTCCATATTACTTATCAAATACAGCTCCTCAGTATATAAAATGATTAAATGCACAAAGTAGCTTATAATTCTCACAAAGTTTAGATAAGAGCGCAGTAATTTGTTCATTTGTTCCTTACATAAAATGATGTTTTTAAAGATTTATGCAATTAACT
This sequence comes from Hylobates moloch, assembly GCF_009828535.3. Taxonomy (NCBI): domain Eukaryota; kingdom Metazoa; phylum Chordata; class Mammalia; order Primates; family Hylobatidae; genus Hylobates; species Hylobates moloch. Next base: position 69,771,539 of record NW_026652280.1, read on the forward strand.
AAGGAAATGTCTACAACTTCTCTTTTCGTTTTTGGAAGCAATATGATGTTTAATTCTACAAAATGCTGCTTTTTCTCCATTCTTGATGTAGCAGTGTTTAATAATAGAGTTTTGAGGCTGTGGGGGTGTATGGGAGGAGAAATGCTATCATATTAAATGTGCATATCTATTATAAGATACAGAAATTCTATATTTTCAAAGGTGTATATTAAGGCCCTCTCAATCCAAGGTTGGGCTTTCTGGTTTGGGTAATACAAAGGAACTTTAAGAGTTGTTCAAAGCTGTAGTTTAATGGTTAGGTGTTTCTAAGTCCAATTTTTATTTATGAATTGGGGAATGTTTTATTTGCAGTTACCACAGATAATGCATGTTGAAAAGAATGCCTGTAAGTGTAAATGTAGATTTAAAACAACCAAATTTTCCCTATATTTAAAGTCTTAATTTGAAATAGCTGTAAGAAACACTGGTAGTTCTGGTCAGCACTATCCTCATTCAGTGGTTGATATTTAAAATTTATCTTGCAGAGTTTCAATCCTGTAGTCAAGGCTCTCAGTAAATGCAAAGGCATCTGGTAGAGTAACAGATTAGTAGCCTGTTATCAGTCATTTATACTTCAGTGTGACTTAAGTCTTGCCTACGAATGGACTCCTAGGGTTGGAGTGATCAGAAATGTGTATGTCAAAGTCTTCTGTGTTTCTGGCTAATTTTCATTGTAATTCAAGTCCTTTTCTGGTTCTAGTATTTGAACTTGGTCAACAGTAATAACAATAATAATTCACATTTACTGAGTTATTCACCGTATCGCGCTTTTTCATGCCTGTGATCTAATTCATTCCTCAGTGTAACTCCATGAGGTTGGTATTAATATAATCATTTTACAGATGTGAAAACCCAAAGGCAGACTGGCTAAGACCGTGTCTGGTTAGAATGGACTCCAGTCTTTTTCATTTTGGATTCAGTCCATTGTACAACACTTTACTGGAGCTGATTGGAACAGGTTTGAAAAACTGCTTGGATAGAGGACTTATCTTCCAATTTACAGCTGAAATATTTTTATTTTAAAGAGCCAGAGAGGTTCTGGCAACAAAACTGTAAACATTCATTTTTTGAAGACCTTAAAATATTTAAAACCGAGAGTTGGCATGTCTTACATTTGACAAAAAAATTATCTTTTTTAAAAAATATAAGAGCCATAATAAAAACAAACTTGGATATTTGCAACGAAAAAGGTCTTATGTGTTAGGAATCAAATATATAAACACAGCACACAGGAAAAGTCTCTGGACAAGACAGCAGGAACCTGACTATGCAAAAATGCCTCTACTTCAGGGATTGGAGTCAAGTCCCTATAGAATAATTTTAGGTAACTGCACATAAAAAGAGGTTAAAAAAAATTAAAAATAGAAACTTGTCACAGAGATATATCTGTATTACATCCGAGAAATGTAACGCAAACCATCTGAGACCCTAAGACACAATAAGATATAAAGCCAAAAACTGTAACAAGGTACTAACTGCGCTAATGATGCATGTTGCAATGGTTTATATGCCACAATCAACAGCAAATGATGACAGACATCTTTCACTGGCTCAGTAAGCTGAAGAAGCCTTCTCCATATGAGTGGAAAAAACAACCCCAGGTTGATATTTTCCATCCTAATTTTTGTTAATGACTGCACAATTAAATTTTTGTAGTATGAGGCAAGGAAATGAATAAAACTGCAAGAGTATTCAAGTGAAAATGATGGACTCTCAGCAAAAGTTTGGTGGATAAATTGTGTTCTTCAGCTCAGGGACTGCATCTTGTTCACTGTGATCCCCCAGTTTCCAGACTACCCCCAGCCTAGGAGAGGTGTTCAGGAAATTCTACTTGAATGAGTGCATGAGCCAATAACTCCCATCTTTCCATTCCCATTGACCCGCATTTTCACTCCCCAAAGAACTGAGGGACTATTCGATGTGATTGTTTGTAGGATGGTCAAGCTTATCCTGGAGCTAGGTCAGAGTGAACTGAAAGGACACCCCATTATTCCGGATAATTCTTCTTTTCAGGCTGCTCCAGGAAGTTTAACCCCTGCCACACAAGCTTTAGTCAGCAGATTCTTCTTGTCTGTAAGAAAGTCTATCCATCAGTCTCAATACAGGCCATCAAATGACTGCTGTTCCATCCTGCCTTCACAATCTGCATTACCACATATATGTAATGTGCGGTTAGAAGCACAGATAATGCCTATCTGCCACTGGTGGGAAGAAATCTAATAATGGACATTCTGGGTGCAATGACAAACTATCAGCAAGGTATAGATTTGGTATATGAGAACGCTGCTTCCATGCTAACTACCCCTTGCAGTCTCCTGCTTTCCATTTCGCAGTAGCACGAGGCCCATTCTCCACACTGCAGTGTATTTTTCTCCACTCTATGAATGCCACTGTTGCTGGGCCAGGAAGAGTTGGTCCTTCCTCACCTCTACGTGCTGTCTCTGGCTCTTTTCACAGTTTCCACAATCCCCTTTCTCAAGAACCTATTTTTATCTGTTCCCATCATGGATTGGGAGATACATTCTTCTTGAAATGTATCTGAACAGTGACTGTTGAAGCAGGGTGGGAGAACAGTTGTTTGTTCTCCTGTCTTCAGAGTTGAAACGTTTTTCATTTGACCACTAGTAATTTTCACCCTTGAAACAGACAACCATTGCTGAAGATCAGAGAAGGGTTAAATTCTCTGGAACATCTGAACCATGACCCACTCACGGTTTTATAGATAAGGTTACTATCTATAAAATTCTTCCTGGAATGTATCTCCCAATCCATGATGGGACTGATAAAAATGGGTTCTTGAGAAAGGGGATTTTTGTTTTCTATGCACCCACTTCATTGACCCCATAACACCTTTGTCATAATTCTACTGGTTCTCAGAGCCTGCATGGGCCTTCCGAGATCATCTTGCCTAGCATTCATTTATACAGAGGATGCAACTAAAGCCCCAGACACTGAGTCACATTTCCCAAGATTTCGTCACTAATACCTGTGAGAGGAGGAGAAGCTAAGACTCTTTTTGTGGTGTTTCTCTGTAACATCATGTGGCTTTTACAGAGGTTACTCCAGGCTCTGGAAACTTGAATAGGGACCTAGGGGATGCTCGCACAGCCTGCAGCTGACACCATTTTTGAAGAAATAACTAAAAATAGCAGGAGTAAATGGGACTTAACCTAGCACACAAGTAACCTTACCTATAAAACCATGAATGGGTGGGTCATAGTTCAGATGTTCCTGAGGATTTAACCCTTCTCTGATCTTCAACCATGGTTGTCTGTTCCAAGGGTGAAAACTGCTAGTGGTCAAATGAAAAACTTTTCAACTCTTAAGGCAGGAAATCAAACAACAGCTCTCCCTCCCTTCCTCAACAGTCACTGTTCACCATACATATGTAATGGGTAAGTATGAGAGTCCCTCTCCGAACAGCACATGTCTGGAGGCGACATGGTAACTTGTGGGGGAGAGCGAGTGATGCCATGGAATCTCAGGCACAACACAAGCTGGTGGGGAGGTGCTGATTCTGTACCCAGAGGCAGCCCAGTGAGGGGCGAAGGGCACAGACGCTGGAACCAGACTCTGGGACTCCAAACCTCAACCCATCACTGACTAGTTGTGTGACCTTCACCTCCTGCACTGCCTTTGTCTAGTCTATAAGACAGGGACGCTGGTAGTCTCCTCCTGATGGGGGTGTCATGAAGATTCCAGGAGCTCGTATGTCTCCAGCTCTTAGGATGTAACGAATGCTAGGCGAGGGTCTGCTCTTCCGGATAGGTTGAAATCCCAAACAACTTTTAACATGTGTATACACCCATCTAGTTTACCTACTTGATTTTGACTAAACAACTTGCTAAGAAGAGCATGAAGAAAGGGATCCAGCAAAATACTTCAAGAGTGCTAATTACATTACAGGCAAAAGGAAAAGTTATTTGTAATTGTTAAGATTTGAAGCCTCTTTTCATCAACATGCCAACTGTCCTGTTCAAATGAACATATTGCTTAGAAGATCAATGTATCTTTGTTTACATGCCTTGAATTATATTCTCATGTCAAGTAGCATGTATTGTTGTATTCTGGACACACAGCACTCTAAAGCTTAACCAGTCATCTGAATACCTGTTAGGAGGCCTTCAAAGAGAGTGCAGATCCAGCACTGGCAGATTCCCTAAAGCAGGTCAACTAGAGTAACACAGGGAGCTGAATGTCATTTTTTTGTATGGTTCATTATCCCTTAGAAGTGAGAAATTCTCACCAAATTCAGTGTTGTCTGACACGTGAGTAGTAATGATACCGGTCCTGGAAGAAAGAGATGTAGCTTCCAGTCTTGGTTCTACCAATAATGTGCTGAAAACTTGGCCAAAGCCCATCACTTCCCGTCTCTCTCCCACCATCTATAAAATCACACTAACAGTCTCTGCATTTATTCATACATATCATATATTAATTTTTTTAAAGAGGACCGAGGGATAGAAGAGTGGAAAGAAAAGGATAAACGAGGTATTTGTCCTTCCAATTCTGATGTTGAGGAAAGTTAAAATGGCTTTTACATTGATACTACCACCTTCATGCTTTTATGATGTATTGATTTTTTTCATTCCATTCTTGGGATGACCTCTTGGAAAGCATAAACGACTATCAGCTCAAAGGGTAGAGAAGCTTGACCGCTGGAAAGGGACCCGCGGCACACAATCCAGTAATAAGTCTTAGTTGTGAAGAGAAGCGTGTTTCCAAAAACACAATTTTAAAGTTTTTGACAAAGTACAAGGATGAAGAGAAGACTGTTGCATTTGCAAGGTGTAAATTCTTTTTTTTTTTCTGAGGCAGGATCTGGCTCTGTTGCCCAGGCTGGAGTGCAATGGTGCAATCACGGCTCACTGCAGCCTCAAACTCCTGGGCTCAAGCAATCCTCCCACCTCAGCCTCCCAGGTAGCTGAGACCCCAGGTGTGCACCAGCATGAGTGGTTAATTTTAAACTTTTTTTGTAGAGATGGGGTATTGCTATGTTGCCTGGGATGGTCTTGAACTGCTGGGCTCAAGCAATCCTCTCACCTTGGCTTCCCAAAATGCTGGGATTACAGGCATAAGCCACTTTGCCTGGCATAAATTCTTATTATGGAAGTTATTTCTTATTCTACACACCACAGTGTGTGATGCTCTTACAAGTGCGAACCTTCTTTTTGTTAACATATTCTTTATATATTAAAAAAACTTCTCAAGAGTATGGAACTCTTTTTTTTTCTAATAAGTAAGTTGAAATCTTGTTGTTATCTACAAAGACATTTTGTATTGTCAGAACCAAAGTGGCTAGAGAAACCAAAAGAATAGTATGGGCAACTGAATTAAAAAAGAGAAAGTGGCATAGAAGCCAGCAGAGTCAGATTTGCACTGGAAACTCGCAAGGTCCCGTTGAGCAAAGAGGCGCTCTGGAGGCGGAAGCTGCTGATTTTTTAGCTATCAGTTGGGCAACCATGGATGACAATGGATGGGCGAATTATAAATCGCTCCCATCCGGAGACACCTTTTCTCTAGGCTTGAACTATGACAGTTAAACGCTAGGTGAGCAAACATCCTACTTAATGACATTCTGGCGAGCCTAGCCATCCAAATCAGAAATATCTGGATACTTAGGGACATCATTCTTTCAGCAATAAAACTTTTTTCCCACATAAACTCTTGAATGGAAATCTTCCTGAAGCATTCCGTACATCTCTGCCTTCTTACGAAATGAAACCACTGGAATTTCACCTCCTCTCTCTCCTTGAGGACCCAGGATCTCGCGTCAGTCACTGTATTTGTGTTGTAGACACTGGGAACCCCTGGCAATTTGCCCCCACACAGAATGCCTCTTGAGGGACTTGCTTTTTGAGTTCTGATGTGCATCTTCCTCTTCTCTTGCTGTCCATGGTACTTGTCTTTGTCCTCTCTTCATTTCTAATCTGACACAGACTTAGAGGAATCTTTTTGGGTGAGGTAGTCCTAGACATTGTGGCTCAGAATGTAGGCTCTGGCGCCAAGTCCCAGCCCTGCTGCACATGCTGTGTGACACGGGCCACGTATTTACCCCGTCAGGGGACCGCCATGGTGGCTATTACACGGGGGCGTGCATGTGTGTGGATTAAGTGAGATCATCTGCGTAAAACCTCAGAGGAGTAAGGACTACAAAGCTAACTATTCAATGGTTAAACCAATGGTTTAAAAATATTTCCTTCCAGTGTGTGCATATGGGCAAGGTGTGGGCTCTGGAGCTAAACCCTCCTGGCCATCCCCTGGCCCTCAAACAAAGCAAGGGTCCACAGTTGGTTCTCAGTTCGCCAGAACACAGTGCTTTCATCAGGGCCCCCCAGAACCACTTGCTAAGACTGGGAAATGCCACAGAGTAATTCCTTCAAGACAGAACGGCTGCCTTCAGTAAATCAGGAATTAGAAAGAAGCCATTAGTCAAGGGGAGATTCAGTAGGACTCTCTGCCTGACACTGGGCTGAGCCGAGCGATGGCCACTCAGCCTCTGCCGCAGGAAGAGTTGCTGTCCATCAGGTGTAGAACTGAAAGATGGCCTGGGCTGTGTGAGCCCTGCCCATATCCAGATAGATGGCTCCTGTAGTGAGCTACAGGCACTCATGGACTGATTATTTCCTCAGTAAGACGTAGAAATATACCTGCAATGTCTATCGACCTAAACTCTGCAAACAAAAATCAAAATGAGGGATGTTGAAGTGACCAGACCAAGCTTGTAGCTGCAACAAGGCTGATACGGTGTATAACCTGGACCCGTGATTCTTAAACTCAGAAAGGTCACCTTACAGTACACAGGGGGACAGGCTCTGGGATCAGGCTGCCTGGGCTCAAATTCTGAACCATCCTCTACCCAGCTCTATGACTCGGGGCAAGTCATCATGTTCTCTGGGCTTCTGTTTTCTCACATACGAAATGAGGCCACCATTCTCCACCCATAAGATTGCTGCAGATACACAGCTTAGGGCAGTTCTTGGCATGAAGTGCTGTTCAAGCAGTGGTCACCATTTTCATTGGTATCAAGCCAATTTATCAACTTCACCAAAAAAGAGGAAAACCAAGGCGTAGGTAGCTCTTTTGGATGGGCTCTCATGCATTTTAAAATCCCAATTTGGTTTTTCTTTATATTTTAGTCTACACTATTTCAGACCACAATACTTTCTGCAGAATATAGTATTTGTTGACACTTCCCATGCAATGCCAAGCCTTGAAAAGTGACAGAAGGCACAGAAAGCTCCCTGCAAACACCACAGTCTGACTCTTAATTCAGAGCCAGGCTTGTTCTTCAGCCACATCAAGAAGTGCCGAGTCAAACTGGGCCCCGTGCATGGCTTCAGCACTCGGCAACGTCTGAAAAGGCAGCACACACACATAACATTACGCATGGTGAAGGGTGACCAGGATGACATCTCACATTTACTGAATGTTTAAGGTGTGCCAGGCACAGGGCCTGGCACTTCAGATGTATTATTGTATTTAATTCCTCCAAAAAAGCTTCATGTTCTAGGCATTATTATTATTATCCCCATTTTACAGATGAGGAAACTGAGCACAGAGATACTAATTAACTCAACCAAGGTTACATAGACAGGAAGAGGCAGAGGAGAGACCAGCTGCAAAGTCTGCACTCTTAACCATAGTGTTAAGGAACTTTTACTGTAGTCACCGAAATTACTCAGATGCGATTGTTTTTATATAATCATACGCATAAAACTATTGTGAGATTTTTCTTTTGAGACAAGGTCTTCCTCTGTCATCAGGCTAGAGCACAGTGCTGCAATCATAGGTCATTACAGTCTCGACTGCCTGGGCTCAGGTGATCCTCCTGCCTTGGCCTCCCGAGAAGCTGGGACCACAGGCGTGCAACACCATGCCCGGCTATTTTTTTTTATTTTTATAAAAGATTTTTTGTAGAGACGGGGTCTCACAATTTTGCCCAGGCTGGTCTTGAACTCCTGCACTCAAGCGTTCCTCCAACCTCGGACTCCCGAAGTGCTGGGATTAAAGGGATGAGCCACTGCATCTGGCCTATTATGAGATTTTTGGTACTATTTGGCTTCCTCTCTTTTCAAAAAAGAGCCTCAAGAAACAATACCAAGCCTACCATGGGGACCATTTCAGAGACTGGTTATGTAGTGTGTCATCCCGTTTATCTCTTGCTCCAACATATACCAGGAATCTTTCAGGTTGATTTACACAAAGCCTTTTAAACAGACTGCTCTAACTTCTAGTTGTTGCAGTTGTAGGTAAATGAGCATGTTATGTGCTTAGCCACAAAAAATGGGTAACTATGGGTGGGGAGTGGACATGAGACGTGCAAGCCCTGGTAAGGGGACACCTTGGTGCTGGACAACCCAGGGGCTGTGTGTCTTTGGGAGAACTGGCTGCCTCTCATCTCAGAGGTCAGGGAAGGCTCCTAGTAGAGATGATGGTGGCAAGTGAGGGATGCAGCAGATGTCACTGCTGAGAGTGAAGCACAAAGGCAGGTGCAGACCTGAGCCTGTAGCATAGAAGGGCAGGGCTGGGCCCACTGTGACGGTGCCTCTGTCTGCAGGGAGGATACCTACCACTCGATGGCAAGGCTGTCTTCCCAGGACAGGGATGTAAGGGACTGTAATGAGAGACTGACAGGTGACATGTAATCTATCAGGTTGAACTGTATGAAACCGCCATATCAGAGCTCAAAATTGGCCAAATATTGGCAATTTTTAATAGTTCAACCTAATAGATAATGAAACTCCGCTGTATAAATGCAGACCCGCACCCTGCATGAATGGAAGCGACAAGAAGAGAACTGGATAAGGAATCGGGAGACTCGGTTCTAGTCCTGGCTTTGCCTCCAGGTCAGCACATCTGGATGACCCTAGACAAGTCTCGTAGAGCGCTGTGCTAATGCCCTGCTCATCTGTAGAGGAAGTCTTGGATCAGACACACTTAAGTGTGCTTCCAGCTGAAATGCTAAGATTCAAGGCAAAGCCATCATAAGAGCACAGATGGGGAGGCTTGGTCAAAACACAATGCAGACATCAACTCTATTTGGCCCTATGATCACCTGGAACAGGATAGTGCTGGGGGCAAACTGATGGGCATGGAATTGAAGTGAGAAAACTGCAAAGATGTAGTCTCTTGAATTTCTCAGTAAAGATAACCACAAGAGAAGCATGAGTGGTAATTTGACTTAAATACTAAGTATGGAATTTCAAATTTACCTTCAATAAAATCAACTAGGACAATTTAAAGCATTCTTTTTATTGAAGCACATACATTTCCTGAATTTCTTATAACTCTTTTCTATTATCTGTCCTGGTGTTTTTATTTATTTCTGCTATAATATTCATACTGTATTCATACCATAAAATTTTACAGTGGAGCAAGTGTAATAAAAAGTTTGAGAATGTCTCTCCATGATCTTCCTGTAGGGCTAGATACTCTTGTAATGATTTGTATGATGTGGGGGACGTCTGAGAAGGAGCATCTCTGCGGTGTCCTAATTTGCACACAAGGGCAGGGCACCTGTAATCCCAACACTTTGGCAGGCTGAGGCTGGTAGATACCTGAGGTCAGGAGTTCGAGACCAGACTGGCCAACATGGCGAAACCTAATCTCTATTACTAAAAAAAAAATAAAAAAATAAAAAAAAATTAGACAGGCGTGGTGTCACGCACCTGTAATTCCAGCTACTGGGGACATTGAGGCAGGAGAATCACTTGAACCCAGAAGGTGGAGGTTGCAGTGAGCTGAGATCACATCACTGTACTCCAGCCTGGGGGACAGAGTGAGACTCCATCTCAAAACAAACAAACAAAAAAAAACTTGCACACAGGGCTGTGCTGGCCACATTGCACTTGCCACTATCCCTGGTCTACCTGCTGAACTCACCCATTCTTCAAAGTCCAGGCCACCCCTCACCTTCCCTGGGATAGCACCACTATTTCTCCCAAAGGGCTGTGTCCACCTTCCCCTTGCCAACATGACAGTGTGTCCTAGGGGTTTAAACTCTGTGAGCCTTGCAAGAACTCCCGCAGGTGTACACAATTCAGCTTAGTATTTCCAATGCTAAACATAGTTCCTGACACATATCAGGTCGTCATTTAGAAAAAAAAATGAAATGCCTATTCAGATAAAACTGATAATGGTTAATTTGAAATACATTAACTTCCAATAAGTTATGAAAATTCACATGATGATATAACATACTACTCATTATAACATTTTAACCAAAGAAATAAGAAACACTAATGATATATATATATATATATATATACACACATTTTTTTTTACAGAGTTTCACTCTTGTTGCCCAGGCTGGAGGGCAGTGGCACGATTTCAGCTCACTGCAACCTCTGCCTCCCAGGTTCAAGCGATTCTCCTGCCTCAGCCTCCCAAGTAGCTGGGATTACAGGCGCCCACCACCACGCGTGGCTAATTTTTTGTATTTTTTTAGTAGAGACGGGGTTTGATCATGTTGGCCAGGCTGGTCTCAAACTCCTGACCTCAGGTAATCCACCTGCCTTGGCCTCCTAAAGTGCTGGGATTACAGGCGTGAACCACCTTGCCCGGCCATGATCATATTTATTGGCTTAATTCTTTCAAGCAGTTAAAGATGTCAGCTGATGCCACGTGATTTAACAAAAAAAGTAAACATATAACACCTTAAGAACTATTTTAAAAAAACTTAAATTTAAAACTAAACACCTTAAAATGATATATCTTCATTCAGTATGTAAAGTATTAGAACACTTACATAATATCTAAAATTTAGATTATTTAAGGAGATTATTTAAGCTTGAGAAAGTGGAGATAGGAACCGCCCAATAATTTAAAAGGTATTCTTTAGGGTAATGGTACACTCCTGTGGATTAAAAAAAATGCAACCTGATAATAATGCCACAAAATCTTTAACATTATTTTTAATAAAAATGAAAACTCAAATAACAACTGTTATTTTTCTACAAATACTCTGGTTAAAAATTACTCGTTTGAGATTGCATAGACAGCTCTAGAAACAATCAAGAATAATGGGTGGTCAAACTCATATGATTCTCACATGGGTGGTGGCAGTAGGGAGGAAAATTAAGAGAAAATATGTTTTCCCTTTTTTCTTTTTTCAGAGATGATTCTAAAGGTTTTGCTATGAAAATATCATTCTTTTCAGATGTTTCTGAGAATAATCATTGAGCTCAGTTTAATATTTGGTAATATTTTTATTTGTTTTTAAATTATTAATTTATTTTCAAATCATACGCAGTTTGAATTCAAATAGTTCAAAAATTAATATAATGCTTTAGGATGCTTCCAGCTATTGAAACAACTCAATTAAAAATGTACAACTCACACTTTATTTTAGTTACATTCATAATGTAGGTAATATTAAAAATTATTATAAATATTTAATAATACTCTATAATTTGCTTTTATAGTACACCACTACAGACACATAAAAAGTTGAATTATCTAATTAAAACATTTTCCCTTCCTATGATTCTAATTCTGAAAACTATAAAAATATTAAAGTCATGTTACGTATTTTTCAAAAACAACACTGCCATATCCCATCAATATTTGGTAATATTTTTTAAAAAATGTTCATCATTTACGTATTTTGTGCATGATTCAGCCTCTGCATGTAACTGTGTGTGTGAATGTGTGTGTATATTTTAGACATGTGTGTAAATAGGTAGGATAAGCAAGATTGTAGTAAGGATCATTTTACCTCCTCTTGGGATGAGAAAATGGAAATGGAAATGACTGAAGCAACCAACATTTGTTTATCTTTTTGCCATAAACTTATGTGCTTCATGAAATAAAAAAATACATACTTCAATTTGTCTGAACATATTCTTCACCAATGTTTCTTTAAACGCTAAGTAATTATGTGCATGTGTAATAAACTAACTGCCACAACTGTGGATTCACTTTAAGCTAAAAGATGATGCTCTCCGTTTTTCTGAACATCATGGAACAAGTTTGTAGACCAAGGGCTCATTCTTGAGCTCTAGCCAAAACTTACTGTCCCCCAGACCTGAGAAACTGATGCTGCTACGCTAGGAGTGGCCTTGATTTTGTGATGGGAATATGGCTTCCTGGCTAGGCTCTGCTGATGACAATTTTACCTTCCCAGGAAGCCCTACTGTACGAAGTGCAACAATGAAGACTTTTGTCTGAGCACAATAGTCCTTATTAATCTTCTTTTCTGAATGGCTACAGAATGTCTAGTCTATACCACATGAGTTAGCATTAAACTACATGCTATATTCTTCATTAATTTTATATTACACATTATATATTATATTTTATATTACACATTATATATTATACATATTATATAGAACATATATAATATATTATACATATTACATAGAACATATATAATATATTATACATATTACATAGAACATATATAATATATTATACATATTACATATACATATATAATATAATATACATATTACATATAACATATATAATATAATATATTATACATTTATATAACATATATAATATAATATATGTTATATATATATATATAGAGTCTTGCTCTGTTGCCCAGGCTGGAGTGCAGTGGCACGATCTCGGCTCACTGCAAGCTCTGCCTCCTGGGTTCACACCATTCTCGTGCCTCAGCCTCCCGAGGAGCTGGGACTACAAGCGCCCACCACCATGCCTGGCTAATTTTTTGTATTTTTAGTAGAGACGGGGTTTCACCGGGTTAGCCAGGATGGTCTTGATCTCCTGACCTCGTGATCTGCCCACCTCGGCCTCCCAAAGTGTTGGGATTACAAGCGTGAGCCACCGCGCCCGGACTTTTTTTTTTTTTTTTTGAGACGGAGTTTCGCTCTTGTTGCCCAGGCTGGAGTGCAGTGGTGTGATCTCAGCTCACCGCAACCTCTGCCTCCTGGGTTCAAGCGATTCTCCTGCCTCAGCTGCCTGAGTAGCTCGAATTACAGGCATGTGACACCACGCCCAGCAAATTTTGTATTTTTAGTAGAGACGGGGGTTTCTCCATGTTGGTCAGGCTGGTCTTGAACTCCTGACCTCAGGTGATCCTCCTGCCGCAGCCTCCCAAAGTGCTGGAATTACAGGTGTGAGCCACCGTGCCCGGCCTATACATTATATATTACAGATATCCTTTCCTTCACTAAGTGGTAAGGCTTTTGAGGCCAGAGGTCATAACTAACACTTTCTTTGTGTAACTCATGGTCCTGAGTACGGTGTTGACAAATACGTAGCTTTATGTACATTTACTGAGCATAACTATATGCCAAATGCCATGTCAAGTTCCTATCCCCAGTAAAGGCATGTTTAGTGGAAAAACTCTACATGACTCATCATACTGTGAGCTTTAGGAATCAAAGGTCAGGCATAAAAAATTTCAAATATGACACATAAATGTGCTTTCTAAATAAGTCTAGCCTTGTTAATTGGAGGGACTTAAAAGGGGGCAAATAACTTGTTTCTTTAGTTATTTTGGTCTTACTAAGAACTTACTAAGTGCTCAAGACTAACCTTTGGCAAATCAATATTTAAATAAGGACATCTATACAGCATGCAATCTTAGTGTTTCAGGTAGAGGAAGAAAAAAAAAGCAGGCAAGGCAGGGTTTTGAAGATGGTAAGAGCAAGACCTGGTGGGAAGGAGCATGCAAAAGTAAGGGTGCACAGACAGCAAGCATGGAAGTATAAGGGTGCACAGACAGCAAGCGTGCAAGTGCAAGGATGCAGAGAGTGCAATTGTGCAAACTAAGGGAACACAGAGAGCAAGTGTGCAAGTGCAAGAGCACACAAAATGTAAGTGTGTGAGCTAAGGGTGCACAGAGAGCAAGCGTGCAAGGCCAAGGGCATGGAGAGTGCAAGTGTGCAAGCATGGCATATGGGAGGGAAGTCAGGGATTTCTTCCTGGGCAGAAATATCAAACTGGGTCTGTAAAACACAAATGGGTATGGGAGGGACAGAATGTCTTAAAGCCAAAAGGAAGAATACAGGTTGGGTACAGACTGAACAGGAAACTCGTGTGAGAAAGATGACATGTAACAAGGACCTGAAAAGTTAGAGAAATGTCCCGAAGAACTACCAAATGCTATCACAGGTTATTAGCCACGCTGAACCTACGTTAACTGCCCTCCAAACGTCCTGCCTGGCTTAACTGTTCAATTTATGATCTCCCTCAGTGAGGAAGTCTGCAGCTTCTACACTTTAAAACACCAGTATTTCATGGTTGTCTAATAAAATCGTTCTATATTTTCGCAATTAAGTACTCAGGCATTTGGTCTCAGCACCCAAGCAGTTTCCAGCTAATTTACTCTATTGTTAAATTTCACTTGGAAAACATTTACTTGGCAATTCAGGTTAGATATTTGCCCCATACTAACAAGATTAACTACGGTAACATTTTATAACAGATTCTCTTCATTACAAGATAAAAGTAGGTTGAGAAGATCGCACTTTGGGGACTCGAAGTCAGTTTAAGGCCAACCATTCTGTTGAAACACCACACTGGCTGTCTCTGGGGACTCTGGGGGGCTGGGCAGGAGCAGCCTCTTCCCTCCCTGCTCCTTTCTATCTTTTGGATTTTATGCCATCCACAAACATTTCCTATCCAAACAAACACAAACACAAATTAAAAATGGAATTGCTTTTGTAGTGAGAATGTTATGCATACAGTCAATTTAATTCAATTTATGCCATGAAGACGACAGGATAAAAAAAGTATGAGATTATTTTAAAGGTGAAAAAACTCCCACACCTTCATGGATGACATTCTCATGCAAAACTAAAAAATAAAAAAGGCAGTGTTTCAAAGGAACCTTCTCAAGAACAACTTCATTATTCTGCCTCTTAAAACCTAGTGTGCGTTTCTCACAAACCACACGTGTTGACTCATTTAAGTCTTAATTTGGCATAAGAATAGCCTCCTCGCTCTGCTCCTTCTACTGATTCCTGAGAGAGTGCTAAGATGTTCAAAATATTTTCTCTCAGTTATATAAAACTTGCAACGATAAGAACAAAATGCTCTAATACTTAAGGTATGTTTAATGCCACAGTCTTCCGAAAAGAACAAGTGTCCTTAGAGATGAGCTTCTCCTTTGGGTAAACCAAGCAACAAACTTCCAATACATTCAAACTGGAGGCAAACTTTGGAAACAAAAATCTTTTTTGTTCGGCCTCACATTTTCAAAGGATTTGAAGTTTCAAAGACATCCTATCCAAGAAACAATAATAAAAAAAGGTACACAAATACACAATGGAATATTATTCAGCCATGAAAAAAATGAAATCCTGTCATTTGCAGCAACATGGATGGAACTGGATGAAATCCTGTCATTTACAGCAACACGGATAGAACGAACATTGTGTTAGGGGAAATAAGCCAAGCACAGAAAGACAGATATCACATGTTCTCACTCCTATGTGGGAGCTAAAAAGTGGACCTCATGGAGGTAGAGAATAGAATGATGCTTACCAGAGGCTGGGAAGAATAGTGGGGAGGTGGGTGAAGAGAGAATGATTAACGGGTACAAAAGTACAGATGCATAGAAGGAGTAAGATACAGTATTGAGTAGCACCATGGGGCAACCACAACTTAATAATTTATTGTATATTTCAAAATACCTAGAGGACTGGAATTAGAATATTCCTAACACAAAGGAATGATAAATGTTTGAGGTGACGGATATTTCAATTACTCTCATTTGATAACTTACTGTATGCTTGCATCAAAATATCACACGTACCCTATAAACATGTACAACTATTATATATCCATCGAAAAATTTAAAAATCAAAAAAAGTTGCCTTAATTACTTTGTGGCCCTTTAATTCATTTTCTGTAAGAAAAAACACTTTAGATAAAAATGGTCATGTGGCTCAAGCCCCGATTTCTTGGTGTGCTGGTGAGTTTGAGAGGTCGCTGTTGTGGCTGGTCCTCCATGTGCTTTTATTATCAAGAGCATGAAATGATGCATTTTTTATTATGTTAAAGCAGCATCACCATCTCCATTTTCTTTTTCTAATTTTTTTTAATCAGGTATTTTTATGGGGCAGTCCGTGCTGTTAATCATAAGGAACATCAACTGATTTTATAGATATTTGAAGAGTAGATGTAAAACAACTTTTAACCATTTGCTTTTATTAACAAAAATAAAGTCTTCAGTATGTACAGTCAATTATATTCAGCTTTCATAGATATGACTGCTTCTTTTGACTCCAGCCCACCCCACTTAGCTACACAGAACTTACATCCATTTTCTTTTCTTTTTTTTTGTTTGTTTGTTTGTTTGTTTGTTTTGAGACAGGGTCTTACTCTGCCGCCCAGGCAGGAGTGCAGTGGCTCGATCATGGCTCACTGTGGCCTCTGCCTCCCAGGCCCAGGGAGCTGCTATTTCAGGTGGCAGCCACCACACCCAGTGTATTTTTTGTAGAGACAGGGTTTCACCATGTTGCCTAGGCTTGTATCTCAAACTCCTGGACTCAAGTAATCTGCCTGCCTGGGCCTCCTAAAGTGCTGGGATTACAGGCATGGGCCACCTATTTTATTTTAATCATAGTATTTAGAAAGTCAAAAGACTGAGCAGTTTTCTCCCTTACATATTTATTGCTCAAGTCTACTGGTGTGTGAAAACTAGAGTGTGAGTTTTGATAAGAACAGGATATTTGGGCCAGGCATGGTGGCTCACGCCTGTAATCCCAACACCTTGGGAGGTCAAGGTGGGCGGATTACTTAAGGTTGGGAGTTTGAGACCAGCCTGGCCAACATAGTGAAACCCCGTCTCTACTAAAAATACAAAAAAATTAGCTGGGCATGGTGGCGGGTGCCTGTAATTCCAGCTACTCAGGAGGCTGAGGCAGGAGAACTGCTTGAACCCGAAGGGAGGAGGTTGCAGTGAGCCGAGCTTGTGCCACTGCACTCTAGCCTGGGCGACAGAGCAAGACTCTGTCTCAAAAAAAAAAAAAAAAAAAAAGAACACGATATTTGTACAGTTTCAAAAAACATTCCTAGAATTTACTTATAAATTATCAAGGGAAAAAGGGCGTCTATATAGAAGCAGACCCCACCCTAACTAGTGACCAGAGTTAACATCACAGATGCACTGAGAAGGAAGGATTCATGATCACTTCTCTGCTGTTGCTCCAAACACAAAACCTCAAAGGAACTCGGAGTGTGGGTGTTCTACAAAGTCAATGTCAGGCCAAGGTCATGACAAAAAAGGTCGGCTGAGCAACTATTACAGCGTAGAGAGAAATGGAAGTTAAATGTCATGGTTGATCCTGGATTGGATTACTGACCAGAGTTACCAATATCATTTTTTATTATTATTGTTACTGCTATTATTTCATTATATTATTATTGAGACTCTTGGTAAAATCTGAGTAAGGTTTGTTGATTACAAAATGATGGTCGGATGTGGTGGCTCACACCTGTAATCCTGGCACTTTGGGAGGTGGGTGGATCACTTGAGGCCGGGAGTTTGAGACCAGCCTGGCCAACATGGTGAAATCCCATCTCTACTAAAAATACAAAAATTAGCCAGGCATGGTGGTGGGCTATGCCTGTAGTCCCAGCTACTTGGGAGGCTGCAGTGAGCTGAGATCGCACCACTGCACTCCAGCCTGGGAGAAAGAGCAAGACTCTGTTCAAAAAAAAAAAGATACTGTATTAATGTTAAATCTCCTAATTTTGATACCTGTGCTGTGGTTACAGAAGTGAAGTGGATATCCTCATTCTAAGGAAATACACACTGATGTATTTAGAGGCAAGGGGGCATGATGTCTACAACCAACTCTCAAATCATTCACAAAAATGTGTGTTAGTGTAGAGAGAGTGAGAGCACGAATGTGGCCACGCATCAGCTATCGATGAATCTGGGTGAAGGACTTATGGGAGTCTTCGGTACTACTTCTGTATTGTTCAGGTAAAGATTAAAATCATTTCAAAATAAAAAGCTAACATTGATTAGGGGTACCTCTTATGATAATATTGCAAAGAAAAAAATGGAATTTAAGAAAAGTATCTTTATTGAAGCTCTAATATGGTTAATGTATCTAACTGAAATGTTTTACTATAATAATAAAAATTCCTTTTATTAGCATCTCAGATGTGCAGAATAATACAATACTCATTCTCACTGGGGGTTTCCCTTCTCCTTAATATCATGACACAAGCCATGTGAGACCTGGAAGCAGGTTTCTGGCACAGGAAATGCCCTTTGTCCAATGACAGACAAATTCCCAGAGCACCATCCCCACAGCAGATACGAAGCCTGGCCTCTTTATGAATTCGGGAGTGATCCTTCCAAAAAAAACCTTGCATTTTTGTCACTCCCCGAAGAAAACCATGGAATGGTTCTCCCCAGCCTTGAGGAGGAAGCCCAGGCCCCTTGGCCAGGCTCGCAGGACTCTCCCTAACCCGCTGCGGCCTGACTGGGCTTTTGGTCTGCAGGCTCCGAAGGTGCCACCTGCCCTGAAGCACTGTCCTCTCTATGTCCACCTGCCCTCTAAAGCCCTTCCCATTCAAGGAAGATTCAGCTTAGTGTGACGCCAGCTGCACTGGTGTCCCCAGGTGGCCCCAAGAACTTCCTTAAATGTAGCATCACACACCTGTATTTCTTAAGCCTGTATCCCTGCCAGAGGTAGAAAAGTGCTGTTCCTTATTCGTCTTGGTGTCAATAGGAAGATGGATAATATGTGTACCGAATAATTACTGAAGCAAGGGCAGTCCACGTGACCTCTTCCACGTCACCCGCCTCCCCTCCACAGTGCTGGCAGAAGAGCTTCGGGACCTCCATGTGGCCCCACTGAAAACTGCTGCTTATGGACTACTCTGTGATGATAACCTTTCATGGGAAAGACAGGTGGCTCAGGAAGCCACGTTCCATCTTCGCCAACTACTGGGAAGCTCCATGGACAGCTGGCAAATGAAATCAACTTCCATGTTGCCTCTCCCTCTCCACCTCCTGTGCCTCCCTGTCCTCAGCTGGGGCTGTCAGGCCAAATGGTCCCTGAGGCCTCACGCACCATCTATTTTCAACACACATCACTGTTTTCCTCTGCAAAGTGAGACTTCTGTTAGGCTCTATAGAATCAATATGGCAGCCTGAGCCTAAGACACAGGTGTTCACCGCTTCCAGCAACCAGGTGTGCAAATTAGAACAAGAAAGATTATTGTGCATTTTTAAAAAAGGGCTTTTTTAAAAACCAAAGAACATGCCTTAGGACATCTAACTATTTGCGAAGTATTTATTTTAGCATGATCTCCCTTTGAGGGGTGCAGTCAGGGTGCATTTCACCTTTCTACCACTAGACAGCATGAAGCAAAGGTGCACTGCGGTGAGCACAAAAGAATGAGGCTGCAGCTTATTGGAACTTGCAGCAAAACTGGGCAGAAACTGTAGGCCTAGGGAGCGAGGCGAAAAATCCCACAGAAATCTGCAAAATCCAGGGGAGTTCCAGGCAGCCCCAAAGAACCTGAGGCTAGGCCAGCCACAGGATCAGAAGGGCAGGACACAGACCAAGCCGAAATGGTGGGAAAGAGCAAGGCCAATGTCAGCAAAGAAAATCCAACTGAAAATAAGGTAGAGAAAGAGAAGGAGAGCCGAGCTCTGAGGCCTGCTGGTAACAGAGAACAGGCAGGAAGTGAGGTCCGCGGTAACCTGCCGGGGAGCCTGGGGGACTCCCACCTAAGAACCTGTGCTCTGAGAGGGCACGGGAATCAGGATTCCTGAGCAGTCAGGAGCCTCACTTCCTTTGGGGATAACTAGGGGTGCCTTCCCCCAGGAGGGCTGTGAAGTGTTAGGGATGTCAGCTCTTGGCATGGGACAGAAGGGACTGCCTATAAATGCTGGCTTGAGGCGGAGGTGCAGGCTGTGACAGCTAAGGGGTGCGACTGACTCCCCATGAATCCAGAGGGGAGTGGACAGTAAGCCATGTCAGACCACGGGACCTGGGGGCCGGGTGGACTGAGGTGGACCCACCAACCAGGCCCAGCAACTCAGGCGAGGCCAAGAATGGCGCTAGCTCTGCTCCACTTCCTCCGGCAGAGCAGGATTGCTCATTTTAAAGCTGTACCGCCCATGTCCCAGCCACGGTTTTAGATATTAACATGTTTAATCCTCACATCAGCCACAGGAAGTAGGTGTTGCCATCATCTCTACTGTACCATTGAGAAAAGGCAGATAGCAATGAGGTCATGTGCTCAAGGTCACACACAAAGGGCCTGGCAGGGCTAGAATTTGAACACAGATTGGGCTGGCCCCACACCTCCCCTTAAGACCCCCTTCCAAGATACAGACACCATCCTGTCCACAGAATCCCAGGCCTGGGGGTGTCTGCGCCCTGTCCACCCTTGTGTCCCCCTGCAGGGGCTCCTTACTGGCCCTTCCTCAGCCCCCATGAAGACCCAGGGGAAGCGCCAAGCTCAAAGACCCTTCTCCCAGTGACTCCCATTCAAAACAGACCCAGCAGAGGGGCAGTGAGACCTTAAGTGGGCCCCTATAATAAATTTCCATTTATTAATTACATCTGAAAATACTCGAAGGCAAACACGGTACTTTTTCCTTCCATGCCAGATACACACGTCTTTAAGAGGTTCAGTGTACTGCAGAAGGCAAAAGTTTACTGTGCCCTTTTTACACCAGCTCAAATGTTGCCTTTCTCCCATAAAACATGCACCAGACCTCACTAGCTCAAAAGGCAAAGAACAGGATGGCTGTGGGGCAATCAATTTCAATATCATTTTGAATTAGGTGGTTGCTGTTTCGCTGTATGTGTGGGGACTTCATGTTCTTTCACACTGTGACATCCCAGTCGACCCGTCCCCTGACTTCTTGTGCCCACAGGTCCTTACAGAAGTGGATTCGGAGGATTCTATTATAACCTAAGTTAGCAGGCACCTGGAGATTGTTTGCAGTGCACCCAGCAGGAGATGCACTCCAAGAGCGAGCTGTGGGGACAGGAGGCGGTGGAGAAAGAGGCCTGGTCCTCAGGGAGCGAACACAGCCAGCCCCATCATTTTCTGATGGCGCTGGGAGGTGGGTTTGATGAGGTGCTGGGCAGGAATGGTCACCGAGGGTGCAGGGAACCCAAGTAGAGGCTGCGTGGAGGAACTCATGCTGACCTGATTTACACGGTGGGCTTCAGCTTGGTTGGTTAAAAAAAAGACACACACATGAAAACCCACAGCACAAAGCCTTCTAGCAGGAGATAGAGACAGGCTTGGAGAGGGAACACAGATATTGTGTGGAAGAATCTAACTGCATTCTGGAGATTCTGCACATATCCCCCAAGGAGATGCAGCAGCACACGGCAGCAGCCGCTGAGGCTCTGCATGGCACCCCCTGGGCTGGGCACCGCACTTGGCTCTCTATGCAGGGCCACAAGCTGCAATGAGCATAGGCCACTTATTTATCCTCTTCCCCTTAGAAAAAACTAGCAAAATACAATTTGAAAAGAGCTAATAAAGTATCCACATTTTAAGAATAAAAATCAAACAAATGAATAACTCAATTGAATTCAACAGTGATTTTGCTTGATATGGTGCTAAAGGATTTTTGGAGGAGGCAACCACAACATTTTTCTTCTTTTTTCTTTTCTTTCCTTCCTTTTTTTTTTTTTGAGACGGAGTCTCACTCTGTTGCCCAGGCTGGAGTGCAATGTCACGATCTTGGCTCACTGCAACCTCCGCCTCCTGGGTTCAAGCTATTCTCCTGCCTCAGCCTCCCGAGTAGCTGGGATTACAGGTACCCACCACCATGCCCAGCTAATTTTTCTATTTTTAGTAGAGACGGGGTTTCGCCATGTTGGCCAGGCCGGTCTCAAACTCCTGACCTCAGGTGATTGACCTGCCTTGGCCTCCCAAAATACTGGGATTACAGGTGTGAGCCACCACTCCCGGCCTATTTTTCCTATTTCATAAATGATCAGCTAATCTATGTATTAGCATAATCACTTAAGACTATTTATTTTGCATCATTGCATCTGCTGGCTGCTATGCAGAATTTGGCTGCTAAGACATGGTGCCAACTAGTGAGGGGCTTATGGCGGGGAGTCAAGCCTTGAACAAAGATAACCTGAAGCTTTGGGTGTATTCATGAGAAAAACTCTGATCAGGCAACTGTCAATTCGTTATTTGTAGCTAATCCCAGTACTTTTCTATTGTGATTTATGTGTTGTAAAATATGTTTGCGTTATTTCATTTGAAATTAAAATTTAACATATGCTGACCTTGTCTCCAAAGATTTCACATTATTCTGCAGCAAATGTCCTGCCGTTTCACTATGAAGATAATTGGAGTTTTTTTGTTTTTTGCTTTGACCTGGTATGAAACTCCCCTTTACAATTCTGGCTTGTGAAGGGAATAACTGTATCACGTGAGCTCAAGGTCACAAGAACTTTATCATCCATCATTGTTCATCATAACCTGAACAATACCAGTCTATGGATAATTGCAAAACTAGGCGATCATCCCCATGTAAGCTACCAATTTGCTTTCACAATTTGCTTGAAAAGCCTTTGCCAACAAGCCCTCCCTCACCTCTCTGCCACCAAATCTGAAAACACCTGCGTCTGCACCTGTTCTCTGCCTTCTCAATTGGGGAGGTGGTCTGGTTCTTTTTTGTTCTGGACCCCATTCTTTTAACCTTCTCGAGGACTGGACTCCTGCCATACACAGCCTCTTTCTTCTGTATTGTCATTTTCTCCTGCTTTACCAAGTGATTCCAGCCCTTTTCATTCAGACAGGGTTTTGTATCTTTCATCTTAAAGAAACCCTCTCTTGACCTTGCCTACCTTTTCAGCTGCTGCCTGGCTCCTCAGCCTTCCTCCACAGCAAAACCTCCAGAAAGCCTAATCTGCCGCTGCCACCTGGACCCACTCACATCACATTCTCTCCTCAATACCCTCCACCTGGGTCCTTATCAAGGTCACTGGTGACCTTGAAGCTGCCAAAGCCATTTTACCTTAATGTCTGTCTTGACGACCCAGTCAGCACTGCACACTGCTGACATCCCTTCCTGCTGCAATGGCTCTTCCTGGGGCCTCATGCATCCAACTCTCCACCTGGTGTCTCCACTTACATGTCGAAATAGTCATCTCCAACTCACCAGGAAAACAAAACCTCCTCATACCTGCCTCCTCCCAACCTGTTTCTACCTTCTATGCAGAAATTCAGACCCAAACACTCAGAGTCATTCTTGATTGATCTATTTCCCCTCAGTACTGACATCCACATGCCAACAAGTCTAAACGGTTCTGTTTCCAAAATAAATCTCAACTCAGGCCACTTTTCTCCACCTCCATGATCCCCTCCCACGCAAGCTGTCCCATTACCTTTCCTCTGTATTATTAGACTAGTCTCCGAAGTGGCTGCCCTCCTTCAACTCCTGCCTCCCCACAATCCGTTCGCCACCCACAGCCAGAGTGATCTTGATGAAACACAATGAGATCTCATGGCTCCACTGCTTAGAACCCTCCAAAGCTTTGTGTGTCCGGACACACCTGGCCTGTAAGGCCAATGATAAGATCCAGCTCTGAGTCTCTCTGACCTCCCCACAGCAGCCCTTGGCTGATAGGTACTAACCACATTTGCCTGCTTTCTGTTACAATTTCAGATTCATGGAATTCAACTGAAATTCAAATGAAAGACACCACAGAGAGCAAGAGACCCAAAGAGCAACCCACCCGTATTTCCCCCATGTGCAACATTCTCAGAGAAAATTCTCAAGATGTCCGTTTTTAAGTTATTCTTCTCCTTTTCCTTCTTAAATTGAAGAATCCTAAAATTAATTTTTAACATTAATATAATGTACTTGGTTCAAAAGTTATCTTACCCCCACAGGAAAATTAACTTAAGACCCTCATATAATTGAACCATGACACTGACAGGCTTTCTCAAGGATTCAATCTCAAAAAAGTACTGGATTGAGTAAAACAGTGTTTTGTTTACTATTAAAATACTTGATTTAGCTCTACTTGTATGTTTATAAAAAACATATATTCTTTTAAATAAAAGTTAATTTTCCAATGGAGTATGTAAGTCAGATTTGTCTTGATATCATTCTGAATGAGGATCATCAAAATATGAAACCAAGAACTACATAATTTATTTTTTAATTTTTTTTATTTATTTTTTTTATTTTTTATTTATTTATTTTTTTTGAGATGGAGTCTCGCTCTGTGGCCCAGGCTGGAGTGCAGTGGCGCGATCTCGGCTCACTGCAAGCTCCGCCTCCCGGGTTCACGCCATTCTCCTGCCTCAGCCTCTCCAAGTAGCTGGGACTACAGGTGCCCGCCACCACGCCCGGCTAATTTTTTGTATTTTTAGTAGAGACGGGGTTTCACCGTGGTCTCAATCTCCTGACCTCGTGATCCACCCGCCTCGGCCTCCCAAAGTGCTGGGATTACAAGCGTGAGCCACCGCGCCCGGCCCCAAGAATTACATAATTTAATAAGATAAGTAATATAAATATTTCCAAGCACTATGAAATAAATGTCACTAAAATTCTGTGCATATTAAAATTAAAAATAGCATTTTCAGAAGGAATGTTGCATATTTAACATTAATTTCCTGATTTATATAAGTCTGGGCTATATTAAAAATATATAAATATACATAAATGTATATATAAAATATACTCTCATTTGACATGTGCATAGACATTTAAGACAACAGAATGTTAGGCTTAAAAAACACCAGTAAAACTAACCCCCACAAAAGTATTACCTCTGAAAGAGCATTGTAATTACATTTGCATCTGCTGGTGCTAAATTCTCCTTTATTGTAATGATAATTAATTATGCTTTCTGATAATTTTTAAGTAATCTTAATTTATCTATATGAAAATATATGCATTCAAAGCAAATGGTTTCTCAAGTTTTTAATTAAAAGTGTTCATGATTTAGCTCCAAAAACACTTTCACAAATTAGATGTTTTGGATTCCTTAGATAATACAGGTGGGAGTTACCAATTGTTTCTGCATTTGGGGTTAAATATGGGATGCCTCATCAACCGTGAGACTGTCATGAATAGGAGAAAGAAGACATGGGACTGATTAATCTTAATTTTAATTTCTCACTAGATGTTAAGAATAGCATTTTCCCCCAAATATATAAGATGTTTTATGATTACTTCTAGGCAAACACGATAGGATAAATCCGAGAACTCAGATGCTTTTCTATAAATGTCTAAATCTGAAGTTGAAAGGGAACACCACTCCTGATTCCAACCAGGACCATGTAGTTCTGGGTGATTTTGCCAGTGTACACAGCATCAGTGAGAACTGGGAGGACATCTGCACCTCCAGTTAGCAGAGGATCCTGGTGTGGCTGGAGCATCTTCTGCCTACCCCTTCCCCTGCCATGTCAACTCCTTGCCCTCTCCAAGCCATATAGTTAAAGACATGGGGCCAGATGCCCAGCCCCTTCTTCCAGCCAGTGTGCCACTCCTCACTCCTCCATTTTAGAAATCCTACAGATATCACTGGCTCTACACTGGCATGCTTATCAGAAGCAAAAATCATATTAAAGGATGAAAATAAAAGCTTTTTAAAAAAGTCATTCTTGGCCAGGTGTGGTGGCTCATGCCTGTAATCCCAGCACTTTGGGAGGCTGAGGCGGGTGGATCATGAGGTCAGGAGATCGAGACCGTCCTGGCTAACATGGTGAAACCCCATCTCTACTAAAATACAAAAAACATTAGCTGGGCGTGGTGGCGGGCACCTGTAGTCCCAGCTACTTGGGAGGCTGAGGCAGGAGAATGGTGTGAACCCGGGAGGCAGAGCTTTCAGTGAGCCACACCACTGCACTCCAGCTTCCACGACGGAGCGAGACTCCATCTCAAAACAAACAAACAAACAAACAAACAAACGAAGAAACAAAGTCATTCTTATTAGCCATCCCAATACAGAGCCCACAGGACAATGGTGCTCTGTAGAGAAGGGGTGGGGTGAGCCGGGGGCCACAGGCCTTGCAGGCAGGGCAGGGTCTCTCTCTTTTACATATTGGTTTCTCCACATGCTTCCCTTCAAAGAGAGGATTCTAAGAATGAAAAATGTCTCCAAACCACCATGCCAGGCAATACAAATTTTGAAAGACTGTTATTGATGAATACACATACACACACACACACACACACACTCACTTCTGGTGCACTGTAACAAAAATGAAAATGACTTTCTGAGAGGCTTAACAAATACTTTTCCTTTGAAACATGGTTTATGAAATGACCAAATATTTTAAAGAAATGTATATTCTGAAAAATGAGAGAAAACTAACATTGATGTCACTCTTTTGCATAAGCAATACTGCCATCCAAGTGATTAGGAAAAGCAGCCCTAAATAATGCAGATGTGAACCAAACTGCATTTTAATATGATAAACATTCAGAAGTGATCCATGCTATCATTTTTTATACAATGCATTCTTTTCTCAATTGATCTGAAGACTGTGCATCTTAAAAGTAAACTGAATTCTGCTCTTTCTGTAATTCCCATGGAGGCAATTATCTACCATAAGTATTTTTCTCTACTCATGTAATTTCTACTGTTTTTATCTGGGAAACTGCTTAATTGTTAGTTTAAGAATACAGACAGGAAAAAAAGCACCATCAGCATTTCTTAAAGATATGCTGCCTTCCTGATTATCAGCCTTCCTCATACACTCATAAAAGCATTTCTTGCAATCCCATTGTAGTTAATTAATTAATTTATTTTTTTTGAGACAGGAGTCTCGCTCTGTCACCCAGGCTGGAGTGCAGTGGCGTGATCTCGGCTCACTGCAACCTCCACCTCCCTGGATCAAGCAATTCCCCTGCCTCAGCCTCTTGAGTAGCTGGGATTACAGGCGCACACCACCATGCCCAGCTAATTTTTTTGTATTTTTTGTAGAGATGGGGTTTTACCATGTTGGACAGACTGGGCTGGAACTCCTGACCTCAGGCAATCCGCCCGCCTCAGCCTCCCAAAGTGCTGGGATTACAGGTGTGAGCCACCGCCCCTGGCCGTAGTTAATATTTTTAACAAACACAAATATTTTGGTACAGAATAAGTATTCCTCTTATCCATTTAGAGAGCTGGATTTCGAAGAAAGTTAATAATGAATTAGTATCAATATTGATTCTCAATAAGAAACCTTACTAAAAATGGTTCCATCTTTCACTAGTTAGAATATTTCAGTAAGCATTTCTTACCTGGGAATATTCAAAGTCAGTGATAGGGGCTATGCTCTTGATGTAGTCTGATCGAAATTGGTTTTCAGGGTTGGCCAGCGGAACTGGAGGTATTATAGTACTCATTGCTGAAACAATTGTCTAAAATGGAATAAGAAAAAAATATGGATAAACATTTAGGCTCCGTGTATGATAATCTACAATATGTAATTTCTGTCTACACAGTTTTAGAATGAAGAGCACTTGACTTTTCTAGTAAACAATCATTTAAAAAAGTCCTTACCACGATAGCATCTTTAACATTTTTCCGGATGTCCAGAATTTTCTGTTTCTTTTCCCTGTATTGAAAGAGAGTTGTTAT
This sequence comes from Hylobates moloch, assembly GCF_009828535.3. Taxonomy (NCBI): domain Eukaryota; kingdom Metazoa; phylum Chordata; class Mammalia; order Primates; family Hylobatidae; genus Hylobates; species Hylobates moloch. Next base: position 69,799,099 of record NW_026652280.1, read on the forward strand.
TAGCTTAATTTACTCTTAGCACTGATTCCAATCAATTGAGTGGGATTTTAAATTTCCAGCTACAGCACTGACCTAGACTGCTTTCACTAGAGGTCAGTATCGACCCCCAAGACAACATCTGCAAAGGTTTTATCTGGGAAAGGAAAGCACCCTCCTTCTCTAATTTGTACTCTAAACAAACTTGAATGCACACTTTTTTTTTTTAAATCTATAGCTTTAAACAACTATGCAGGTTACACAAAAACAAGGCAAAATCGCCATGGATATTGCATATAAATATAACGATGCAGTTACACTTGTAAATGTATTTTACCTAGATCTATCCCGTGGATAATATGTTGACAGTTATAAACTGAAATAGATGCAAACAAATAATATTATATTGAAAAAATATATTGAGATATTGGTTAAGTGTGCTCAGAGCAATACCAGTAATACAGATCAATACCCCAAGAATACCTATAAATCATATTTTGTTAAGCAAGTTTTCATTAGACAGTAGCAGAAAAAGGATTTGCCTAAATATACCAAATTCAACAGCAAATATCTAATTTTTTCCCCCTTGAATGTCTACTCCATTATCAAATAACTTGAAATTGTTTAGAGAAAGCACTTCTGGGACGTCTGGGAGAGAGATGAAGTTTGCATGCAGTTTGGAAGCAAAACCGAAATTGATCATTCTTACTCGGGATTAAACCCATTGACGTGCAGGATCCTCATCTGTTTGACGATAGTGCTTTTCCCAGACTCACCAGCCCCTGCAAACAAACACAAAGAACGCTGTGATCTGTGTCCGGATATTGCTGCCATCTCTCACCACTAGCCAGGTCTGAGCAATTCTCCTCCCCCAGCACGGGGATTTCCTACACTTGGGTTCCTGGCTGGAGGAGCTCGCCCCGGCCGCCGTCTGGGCTCAGCCGCCCGGAGGTGCGCGCGACCCTCGCCCGGCCCTGCCCGCCCAGCTCGGCGCTCGCCGCTCCTGGCTGTGCGCTACGCTGGGGCCAGGAGCCGCCGCGCGCCCCTCGGCCTTACCCAGGAGCAGCAGGCGGTGGGTAGCCTTGTAAGCCAGCCGCTCTTTCTGCAACTGCTTCTCGATCTTTTTGTTGGCCTCGCGTCGTTCTTTTTCATCGACGCCCTGGTCTTCCGTCGTCTTGCTGTTGCCGCCCAAACACCCCATGCCTGCCCGCTGGGATGGACGTCAGAAGTTAGGAATGTGCGCAAAAAGCAATAGAGAGTTGGAGACGTGTGCGGCTCCTGCGACGGCTCCTCTCTTTCCTGCTGCTGAAAGAGATGGTCTGGTCTCTTCGGTGTTTTCCGATTCAGAGCAGGCGTTTCTTCTCCCTCCCCCTGCCCACCGCAAACTCCCAACTAAATGGCTGTAAGGAAGACGCGCGGAGTAAAATGCCTTTTTAAACGAGAATTGTTTTAAAATCTGCTGGATGAATACGGCACAATGAACGGAGACGGGGGACGAGGGCGCCGGTCTCCTCTGGAGACAGCCGAGGTGGCGCAGCGCCCTGGGTTCGCCCCGCGTCCCTTCGCCCGCACTGCAAGCCTCGCTCAGCCCCGCCCAGCGGGTCCCCGAGGGGGCGGCGCGCTCGGCTGGGTGCCAGGTCCCAACCAGCCGGGGTGGTGGCTGAGCGTGGCGCGGAGGACAGAGCGCGCCACCGGAGTCCCACAGGGCGACGATGGGCACCTGCCGGGCCGGCTCGCGCTTCGCTATTCCTCAGCCGTCGGACGTGCGCCCCCTCCCTGGTCTGGGATCCCGGTGCGGGGAAGGGAGAGGGAGGCTGGCTTTGGGGGCGGCCGGGCCGCTGGTCCCGGAGCTCTCGGAGAGGCGCTACCGCGCTGGAAGGGTCAGGGAGCTGACCCCCCACGGAACCCGGCCGGCTGGGGCGCTTACACGCTGACCGGCCTGGGTTCCGGGCCCGCAGCCCCTCCGCCGCGCCGCGGCCGCCTGGCTCTCTTGCACCCCGAGCCGGGAAAGTGCGTCTGGGCGCGCGCTCCGTGTTGGCTCGGACGCGTCCCTGCTCCTGGCGGGCGAAGACTCGCGCAGGATCATGCATATTCTAGCAGGGAGGAGGATCCCTCCGAGGCTCACCAGTCACACCGCCTTTGTTCTGCTCAGCTTCTAGACTATTCCAGCTCGCCCACGTCGCCGCCTCCCGAGCCTCCTGTCTTTACCTCCAGCCCCCGTTTCTCCTGTGCAGTGCTCCCAAGCAGCACTACCACTCTTCCAGAAGGCACTGTGGCCTCGAACTTGGCGTTGTAGCAGAGGAATGAACTAGGGCGCGAGACTGGCACCTGCCCTCCGTTACTGAGACCCCTCCAATAGGGCCGCAGCCGGCAGCTTGGCGTTTGGAGTGTTGTACTTGGGGGAAGGAGGTCAGAAGAGGGGGCCGGGCCGAAGTCGTGGACACCAGCCGTGGGCGTGGAGAAGTCACTGTTCCTTGTGTGTGGCTGCTCCCAGTTGACAGCTTGGCGCTGCGCTGTCTACTTGCCTTTGCTCAGCTCTGTCGTCGAGTCCCTCCACCTTGCAAGAAACCTACACGGTCTTCTTCACTGCGGAGCTGGCCTTCTTCAGGAGAACAGACCCCAGCCCGCCCCGGCCCCCCAGGCGGCGCTTCCCCTACCCTCAGGCCCGCCGCTGCCCTATGGACCTTCGCCTCTCACCTAGCGCACCTTCCCCTCTCCACTCTTGCTTCAACCTCTCCTGCTACTGGCTGGTTTCCCTCAAGCAAGCGAACACATTCAACTCTGTCCCACCTGAACCACACAACACCTTTCATCTCACGCCCCTTGTTAGTTCCACCAGTTTTCCTCCTGCCCACCGCAGCCAAGAGTTAGAAAGGTCGTCCGACCCCGCCTGTATTCCCCTCCTGCTGCTCCCACCTCAGTCCCTGGCAGCCTGGCTTCGACATTCACCCCATAGGGAAAATACTCTCCTCAAGGTCATCTAGGGCCCCCCAGGGGCTAAGTCTCATCCATGAATTTTGGTCTTTATTTTCTTCGCGTCTCTGTGGCTCCTGCTTTGATCCCTCCTAGAGACTGCATTGGGTTTCAGGCTGTCCCTCTGGCCGGTGCATCCGGGCTCCTCCACCCAGGGGTCCGAGGTGCCTTCCCCACAGCACAGCCTCTCAAGCCACACACGTTCCTGATGGGCTGACTGCATCCTCCATACTCTGCCCACTCAGCTCTCACCGTGCCCACCGCGGATCCCTAACCCAGCCCATCCTGCTGACCACCAGCGTCCCCAGACACACCGCCCCCACGGTGCCGCAGGTGTCTGGAATTCACCTTGCCAAGGATTGAGCTCATGCCCCGTGCCACCCTCACACCACCTACCTGCTCCTTTCTCAGTTCTTTCTCTGGAATAAGGGCCCCTAATTTTCCAAACCAGAACGGTGGGAGTTATGCCAGATTCCATTTTCTTACAAACCCCAACAGTTACTGCATCCCGTTGGGGCCGTTTCCGTGGCGTCTGCCACTGCTGTGGTCTTAGATTACTAATACAGAGCTGGATTTCAGAGGCCTCCGGACGGTTTCCACTGCCTGCTGTCTCATTTCAGTGCACCCTGCACAATGCTGCCACTGCGATAGTACAAATCCAGCCACATCACTGTCCCCATCATCTACAAACCCTGGGCCTGGTCCTTCTGTTGGGTTGGTATAAACTCTCCCCTTCTTAGGGCTTACCCCAACCCTCCTAACACTCTCAGTTCCTGAACAGGCTGGTCAGGTGCATGTGCTGCTTGTGTCTTGGAAATACCTGGGGACTCTCTTTTCTGGGTCAACCCCCCTAGTTATCCTTCCAGCCTCAAGCTGGGCCTCACTGCCTCCCTCACATTGGGGGTTAGGCCACACCTTCTCAAGCTCTAAGGGAGCACCAGAGTCTCTGCTGGTCTCACCCATCACCTTGCATTGTGATGGTTTAACTGTATCCTCAAAACTCCACGAGACTGTGGACTCCTTGAGGGCCGAGGCTGAGCCTGTCCTTGTACCTGCCGCACCAGTACCTGGTTCAGTGCCTGACCCAGAGGAGATGCTCTGGGAATATTTGTCAAGGGAATGAATGACGTCATGAAAGCGAAAGATAACTCCAGCTCAAAGTGTGAATTCTCATCAAAGGAATGTCATGACCACACGTAAAAAATATTTGTTCAATACAGTACTTTTCAATAAATATTCTTACTGAAAATAAAAATACATTTTAAAAATGCAATGAATTACTTTTCTAGACATAGGCAGAAGCAAACATACAGTGTCAGACTCCATTCTGAGTTAGGTTAAAAGTTGAAGTTTTGTGGAAGGAGACTGTTTAGCACAGTTTCCACAGCTCACATCTTGTGAGTGTGTAAACACATATATTCACACGTGGCAATATCAACCCAGCATGAGCTATGACTAGTGGGGCAGTCAGAAGGTAAGTTTTTTTTTTTTTTTTTTTTTTGAGACGGAGTCTGTCTCTGTTACCCAGGCTGGAGTGCCATGGCATGATCTCAGCTCACTGCAACCTCTGCCTCCCAGCTTCAAGGGCTTCTCAGGCCTTAGCCTCCTGAGTAGCTGGGATTATAGGCACCTGCCACCACACCCAGCTAATTTTTTGTATTTTTAGTAGAGACGGGGTTTCACCATGTTGGCCAGGCTGGTCTCGAACTCCTGACCTCAAGTGATCCAACCACCTCGGCCTCCCAAAGAGCTGGGATTATAGACCTGAGCCACTGCGCCTGGCCAGAAAATGTATGTATCTATGCTTTTTTTTGAAAAAAGCATAGAGTAGTGGGATTTTTATAAGGATTTGCCAACTTTTTTTAATGTCAAGATTTCTATAAAATGTTGGAGAGCAGGGGACAAAATAAATCCCTTGAAAACTTATAAAGGGAGAATTATGTTAGAACCTAGAAGTCACATTTTTAAGGAAGTTTGATATTTAGTTTCCCTAAAAATATAGCAAAAGATTTCCACTTGTTCAGATTTAGCAACAGTGTTAAAGATAAATTCTATATTTGAAATTTAAGAAGGATTAGGTAAACAGATGTGATGAAAAACGTACCAAAATATACCCAGGAAGTTAATATATTAATAATATAATGATAATGTGTGTGCTGTAAAACTGCTTCTAGTTATGGAGTGATTGCTGGCACTGGGTGAAATCCTTTCCATGGAACAATTTACTTGGTATTTGCCCTAAAAGGTGGGAACTATTGTCGTCATCATTTTACAGAGACTGAGAGGCTGAGTAAGAAGAGTATCTGGGACACAGACCCTTGTAGCCTGGCTGCAACATTCGCACTATTACCTGCATTGTGTGCCACAACACACTGCCAACACTCTAAAACATAAAAGCACTTTCTTTATACAGTGACGAGACATTTCTCATGAAAAATGCAAAGCCAATCTTAGCCTATTTTCAGGTAGGAATTCAACACACCTTAAAAAAATTTTTAACCCAATCACCTGACCTTTTTCTAGTCTGGTCTGGGAAACCGATTCTCATTTGTGTTTAGAACCATTGGATCAGCATCAGGTGTACCAGCTGGCCACCTGGAGCAGTGGGAGCAGGGCTGGTGGGGAGGGTACCGAGAGCAGAGTGGCGTCGGCTACCAATGTGAGCGTCTGTTGCTAGGCAACTGCAGCAGCAGCATTGCGCTCCCCAGCAACACACCCACCTGCGGGGACCCAGGGCTGCCCTGGGAGCCGCGGGCAGAGGGTCCAGGCTGACTGCGCCAGAGCCAGGAAGAGAAGGTCCTGGTCACCTCATGGAGAATTTGAAAGGCACAAAAGTAAAACAGTTGTTTCCTCACTCTTGTTGAAGTTTAATACATACAGGATGTCTCAGAAGTCTTTTTCTTTTTTTTTCTTTAAGTTTAAGACTTTTATTTTTTTCACACCCCAGTAGGCCTGGGTGGTTGATTTTCCTTGCCCCCCTATCCATCCCCAGTACCCCTACCCTTCACAACGAGAACATCTGCTGTTGCTCTTTGGCTCAGAGAGCACCTAGGCTTAGGCAGCTGACTTGTAGTGGGTCAGTGAGTGGGCATCGATCCATGTGGGCATGCGGTACTGGCTCAGCCACCCCACCCTGCCTGGGTAGTGGCATTCAAGCCTCAAGGGCAGGAATAGACTTCTTTGGCTTTAGGATATTGAAGGGAAACTTCTGGCCCACATTTGCTGTCATTGCGTCTTCAACCTGATGTTCAACATATTCCTATAACACCTTAAACCAGGCATTCTTATTCTATCCCTGAAGGCTTTTGTTCCCCAGAGAATCTCTTCAGGGTGTCAGATTGGAGTCCTCAAATGTCTCTTTCAGGAGCTGTTTCTCCACCTCATCTTCAGAATTCTCATTTCTGGTGGCAGAGACATGTAACAGGAAGAAAATCGATGATGCAGAAACCAGACTCTCAGTTCAAGGCTGTGGGCAGCGTGGGCAGTTCGATCTGCACTGAGAACATCAAACAAATAGAGCTCCTTCAGAGGCCTCTCTCTCCTCGGCCTCATGAAAATATATGTAACCCTGCATAAGTTCATCTGATCTCTGTCCAGAGAAGATCACCATGCTATCTGTGTTCTTCCAAATCTACTTGGAAATTAAATACTTACCTACTGAAGTGCGAACTGTTGTAATGTCCTAAGTTTCCAAGGAAAATATAACTTCATCCAGAGCCTGAGTGCCTTCCTCAGAGTTCAAGAGGGTTTCATGATGTTCACTTCCAATATGATCTGCCACTCTTCCAGCAACCAATAAATCAGGGCTGCCCTCCATGCCAGTCACAAATGTCTGGGGAGTGTATTTTCTACTGCATCTCTTTCAGCTGCTTCACCTGGGTGGCAGCAACCAAGCCAGAGTCCAAGCCCCTAATAAAATGGAGCCTATCCTTCTGTCTGTTGTCAAAATTATCCTTCTCCCTTTTCTCCCTCTCCTTCTTCTTCTTTCTTCTTTTTAGAGACAGGGTCTCACTCTGCTGCCAGGCTTGAGTGCAGTGGCACAATCACGGCTCACTGTAGCCTCAACCTCTTGGGCTGGAGGGATCCTCTCGCCTTGGCCTCCCAAGTAGCTGGGACTACAGGCATGTGCCACCATTCCTAGGTAATTTTTAAATTTTCTGTAGAGACAGGGTCTTGCTATGTTGCCCAAGCTGGTCTTAAACTCCTGGGCTCAAGTGATCCTTCCACCTTGGCCTCCCAAAGTGCTGGGATTACCGGTGTGAGCCACTGCACCCGGCCTTAAATTCTTCTTAAGATCATTGTTAAAAAGGAATCAAAGCTTGCTCTTCAAAGTTTCTGTCTCTAAACCTGAGAAGAGCTTCTCCACATTGTCACAGAGGGCATGCAGAGGTTGTGCCTACAGTGATGATATTTAACCATTTCCACAGATGCAACTTTGCCATTTACCTTTAAATCCAAAACTCCATAGTGTCCCAGAGGAAAAGGCTCCACTTTTAAAAGGGGAGTCATGGAGTGCTCCAATGGAACAAGAACTTCAGCTTCTGAACACACAACCAAAATCCATCTTCTGTTACGGCTTTAAACAAAACTCAACTCCCTAGGTATCTCTGCCCAAGAACACTTTCTTATTGGCAGTATCTAGCAAAGTAATTGCAAACACATCATCCAACATACAAACTGTTTGCTCAATCCCTCTTTTGTCGTAAAGATGACGATTATCTCACCATTCACGTTGGTCTGGTGTTCAAATTCAAAATGGTGTTGCATCTCTTTCTGTGGTTGTAGCTTTCACTATTGTAACAGGGCTACAAATATGGATATTTCTTCACTCAAATTGGCTGCATTCCAAATAGCTGATCAACCACTGCCAACTGGTGAAATCCAAAGAAGCAGTTGGTGTGTCCATTGGCATTCTCAAAACGAAATGCGTGTGAACAGAAAGGCAGTCGTCACTGCCAAAGAGGGCCCAAATGTCATACATCGTGCAGTGAAGCCATGGGCTCTAAGTGATTTATTCAAAAGTGATGGAAGAGACTACGCACCAGCGGGTCAGGTTGGAGGGGACAGCCAGGGCCAGGGCTGCAGAAGGCATCTCAGAAGTCTTAGCGCATTTGAAAGTTTAATTATTCAAATTTCTTTTATACTTAGTTTTGTAAATTTTGAATAATAATTTAAAAACTTGGTCTCTTTCAGTCCTTCTGATTGAAGATGGCAAATGTTGAAAAAAAAGTCACCTGTTCTCTGATTAGCTGAGCTCAAGTCCCCAATAGCAGTAAGAAGGAAATTTGTTCCCCTTATAAGAAGCCTCCCACCCCCACAGAAATTTAATTAACAACTGGATGAAAGGATGAAAAAATTCAAGGCAGCTGTTTCAGTTCACGACAGGCCAAGCAGGAGATGCTGATCAAGTGTGAAAACTGACTAGACGTATGTATAGCACAAGATGGTGGATACATTAAATTTTAATAAAAAAATCAATAGAACATGTAATAACTGGTCTTCTGTAGTCTTTATACTTTAAAGGTTATTAAAGATGAAAACTGCATTAAGACTTCTGGAACAGGTACATCAACAATTTTAACGCCCATCACAGTGGCTCACACCTGTAGTCCCAGCACTTTGGGAGACCAAGGAGGGGCAGATTGCCTGAGCTCCAGAGTTTGAAACCAGCCTGGGCAACATGGCGAAACCCCAATTCTACAAAAATTACAAAAGTTAGCCGGGCATGGTGGCATGCACCTGTAGTCCCAGCTACTTGGAAGGCTGAGGCAGGAGGATTGCTAGAGCCCAGGAGGTCGAGGCTGCAGTGAGTCATGTTTGCATCAGTGCACTCCAGCCTGGGTGACAGAGCGAGACTCTGTCTCTGAGGAACAAAACAGTTTACGAAAGGTGAATGGTCACTAAATTCTATGCACTAACAATGCTCCAAGAAGCCGACAGCTATAGCCCAAGAGTTGCAAACAACTGGGTGGTGCTGGAGTTGTGGCCACTGAGTAACCCGTGTGCACACAGCCCTCAGCTGGAGGTCCCTTCGGGACATTTTAAACAACTTGCTGTTGTTTTATCTCTCTTTTTTTTCTTAGTATCTTGGTGGAAATAACCTGAGTAGATGATCGTTCATTTTTAGCAGCAGAGATCATTCTGTGACCTAATTATAATACACTTAAAAAACATCATGATAAAAATTTTAACAATTTTTAGAGAAAAGCAGGGAAACATTTTTCCATTTTCCTTTTCTGTACATAATAATCTGTGATCAAATATTTTAGAATGTATTGAAATAATTTATCTTCTATTTTTCTTACCCCTATAACCAAAGTAATATTAAGGAGCTTTTAGAAGTGTCATCTGTAAAGGAGAATAACACATTCTTCTTTAACTCACAGCTTTAAAAACGAAAATAACACTGAATCAGTAGGAAAAGTAGGTTACATGTCTCTGACTTTGCCCCTTGTCCAAAAATCCAGAACTGAAATATTCCCACTAAAGCACTGGACTCAGTGGTACAGATAGGAGTTTAATTACTGTGTTAGAAGGTGGAAAGTCCATTGAATATGTTAAAATAAAACCAAACAAAAGCGTATCCCACAAAGTATAACAAGAGGAACCTGCAAATAGAATGAACTATCAAGGTCTCACAATTCAAAAATATGGTCAGGCTGTGAGGCAAGGGCAGGTGTGGGGACCACTGGTGTATCTTAAGAGAAACCACACACATCAAAGTTGCATTTAAAACACATTTTACAAACCAGAAATCAAATAAAGTGCCCAATAATTTGCATCTGAACAGTGAAAATCAGCAACCCCATCTGTTTCAATCTGCTATTTAACCTCAAATAGCCTAGCAGCATTTTGGACTACAGCAGATATTCAAACACATGTTTTTTAGCCAATGTGTTTTAATACCAAAGTGAAGTTTCAAAACCAGTCTAAAAAGCTTTAAAGATGGTGCTTTCTTTACTAATTAACAAACATCAGATGAAGTAAAATGTAAAAATTTTTCAAGCAAATCTACCATATATATGAGCAAAGTTTCTTTCTGAAGGGATATTTTATGATAAACAATAATTTTAGCACTTAGAGACAGTTCTAGATACCCTGACTTTTCTACTCTTCAAATAATTATATTCACAAACATATTTTCGTATAAAGTGAGTCAGACTCCACCAAGTCCCTTGATTTGGAGCAAAAAGACAGAGGAACAATGTGGTCTGCATTTTAAATGCCTAACAGTGGTGGTTTTTTTTTCTTTTTTTTTTTTTTTTTGTATTAGTGAGCGCTCCTGTGGAAAATCAAAGGCGTGGTGACGTGAATCCCAGTGTTGACACCTGATTCTGTGTAAATCCTAGCGCCAACACCTGATCTCATGTGGCCCCTAGGCTAACACCTGATTCCATATGAATCCTAGAACTAGCACTGATCCAATGTTGGAATTCAGTAATGTCTGTCTGTCTGCCTGCCTCACACTGTTCTCATATTTTAAGCAAATCAAGTGAGGATATACCATAAGGGAAGATGGTTTGTAGAGTCCGATTTCGTGTCCGCACAAAAAGGAAAGGAAGATTCAAGTAGTTGAACACGTGGATATTGCTACCTACAGGCTGTCGCCCATAGAGATGTACTCCAGAAAGGGTAAGAACACTCTTAAGACCAATTTCGTAAGTTTCTGTGCAGTTGAGCAAATAGGACTAACACAGCCCACTCACTCAGAGGGCACTGTGCGAGGATGGGTATGAGCCGAGGGCTAGGTGGCGTGGGAGGGACGCTGAGGGGTGTGTGAGGGTCCTTGGAATCGGGCAAAGCTTCATCATGGGAGCGGCATCCGAGGCCGGTGTTGAGGAGTGGTAGAGTCAGACCACATGGAGAGAAGGCGCACATTTCAGGTTCGAAGGCACTGCAGAAGGATAGGCAGAGGGGAGGGAACTGGTATCGCCCAGGAGGCAGGTTGGCAGACAATGAAACTCAGTCTCAGAGGTCGGGTGAGCATATGAGCCGCAGGATTCGTGTTCTTGGCACGGAAACTTTTCTTAAGAGGCAGCCCCTGCACTGGGTGCAGCATAGTGGTTGCTGAACAAGAATGCCAGCAGAGGTCCCTTTCTTTGTTATTCTCTGTCCTTCTCAGTGCATGGGTGAGGGTAACAGTACTCCCCTCATGGGGCTGTGGTAAGTATCAGATGAACTGATTCACTGCATCAAGCTCCCAGGAAGTGGACTGTGGTAATTATGACGATCATTCAATAGGAATAGAACTAATATATATCCATCTTATCCCTCTGCATGAGGCAGCATGCGGACATCCTTGAGGATTTCCTAACTTTTTCTGCTGGGCAGACACATGAACAACGAACTATAGTACGGTCAACAAAGACCCACTGAGGGCCTGTGACATTCAGCTGAGCACAGTGTAAGCTGCTGGCTGGGAACACACAGGTAACAAAGCATACTGGGAACTGTACAAAAACGCACATGTGATGGGCGAATGGGTAAGCAAAATGTGGTAGAAACAGAAAGTATAATGGTGGTATCCAGGGGCTGGGAAGAGAGGAGAAATGAGAAGTTAGTGTTTAACGGGTACAGAGATTCAGTTTGGGAGGATGAAAAATTTCTGGTGATGGATGGTTGTGAAGATTGCACGATGATGCGAATGTACTTAATGCCACTGTGCTGTACTCTTAACAATGATTTAAATGGTACATTTTATATTGCATATATTTTACCAAAATAAAAAAGAACAAAATGCACATGTAGAATTTTCAGCACAGCAATTATGGGAGAGAGTCTCCTGGTGACAGCTGAGTGACTTCAATTCCTTGTTCTTAGACACATTTACTGCAATTATACTTTTACACCAGCAGGTGACAACATGGAGCCTGGGGGACAGATGGAGGCTCTGAGGTGCTTTTAAAGCAATGCATGTTCATTCATTCATTCATTCATCATAAAGCATTTTTTGAACACCTACTATACATCTAGCACACTTCCATGCCTTGAGATTATAAGGATAAATCAGACACTGTCCCTGATCCCATTAATTTAATAGTCTAGTTGAGAGGGATGGACCTGTAGTCAAGTTTTCTGAATTCTGTAATGATTACAGTGGGAGCACAGAGGAGTTTGTGTGGTCAATTCTGCAAGTGCATAAAAAACATCATTTCATTTTTTTTAGAGAAATTTATGCTAATATTTGTAAGTCACTCTTCATTTTTAAAAGACACTGAAAGGTGCTTTATTTTCAGCATCTCATTTGATGATTATAGAATGCACCATATTGCCCACAATTTGGTCCACAGCTTTCACAGGGGTCTGAAAGGGTAGAGTTCTGTTGGATTCCAAAGCCTCCACCCTTTCCCGGATGAACTCTGAGGCCTCTTACGGATTTTAAAAAACTACACCCTTCTCTCTTCTACTAATTCCAAAAGGAAAAATCAAACAAGCCTACCTCCTTTCCCACTCAGTTAGGCAGATTAATCTGCATATAATGACTGATGAATTAATTATCTCTTTGCCCAGTTGCCTTAGCAACTGGTTTCTTTTAGAATTTGGTTTAGTTACAGAGTTTAAAGCAACAGTATTCCTTGTAATAGAATATCGAATTGTCTATGCAATTAAACATAACATAAACTTTTCTTATCACAGGTAGGAACTATGAGCCTTTCTCAGAGAAGCTGGAGTGGCTCATCCTCAAACTTGCAGGGCTGTTGACAAAGAAGAAGGGGCACAGAGCTTCATCTTTGTCGATGTTTGCGTTGCATGGTTTGCTTTTATTTGTCATTACGTAGCAACATTTGATGAATTTAAACTATGGGTAAGTTGAGATTGACATTCAAAAGGGATTCCCTCATTGCACACGAATCCCAAACAAATTTAGATGTATTGTATGGTTGAGCAAATGAAGAAATGTGTTATGTTGTGAATGAGAGCCAGGATTTTCAGAAAGGAAGAGGCAACACACACATATGGAATGAAGAGACGCAAGAAAGAGGCCTGTGGGGATGGACTGGAATTGCAAGAATTGGTATGAGCTCATGATTTCTAAAATATACATGGACACGCTCATGATTCTGTCCACAAATGGGTGTGTGCAAGTGTATTTGTGGGCCAGTGTATGTTTGTCCCTGCGTATCTACATGCATGTATTTCCTACTTCTGTCTGCTGAAATGCCAAGAAGTTAAGACTCTCCAATAACAGCAAGCAGGGACAGTACCCAGATCTTGGTCATCCTTAGAGAAATAGCTAACTGGGGGTGTGGGGTGTGGAGTGGGCAGGGCAGGGTAGCTATGAGCTAAACCTGGAACATTGTTACGTCGGAAAGTAAGGAAGTACCCAAAAATGCTGGGGGCACACCACTAGCACACAAGAGCTGGATTGAAGGGGCTCTCATTTGGCCAAATCTGGGATGATGTGAGCACCAAAACAGTTAAGTACTGTAACGAATTCTAAGCCACCGAAAATTACAGGCCTGTCAAGTGTCCCTGCCAACAACAGACAGATAAATAAATAAATAAATAAATAGAAAAGGGAGGACTCTAGCCAAAGGCAGCCAGTGAATGCAGAAGGAGGGCTGGGACAGGGGACACATCCTTTTCGACCACCGTGGGGAAGCATGGGTCGGGTGGAATTGGCAGCAGATGCTGAATGCAGGGGGAGGTTTTAATGAGGAGCAAGAGGGCTGTATGGTCTCAAAGTGCCTCCCCATAGGTTGCTTATTAGTGGCAAAATAAAAAAAAAAGAGTAACCACACAGTGGAGAAACTGGACACCAAGTTGGGTCATCACAATTGACCCCACCAATGTGGGAGGTGTGGGCATCACAGGTTTCCACAGGTGAGACCCCGGGAAGGACACCACAGAGTGTATGCAGTGTTCTAGCCAGAAAGGTATTTACTGAATTTAAGTCAGGAGGAAACATCGGGCAAACCTAAAATTAAAAAAAATAAAAGGATAGGGACCTGTATTCTTCACAAATGCCAACGTCATAAAGAGCTAAGGAGCGATGACACCCTAGTGCAATACCTCCAATCCTGGAGGGGAAAATGCTGGAGAACACATAGAGGGGCCGACCGATGAAACTGCTGTGCAGATGATGACAGGTCAGACCACTTATTGTCTCAATGTCCAATCGAGTGATTTTGAGAACTGTACCATGGTCACCTAAGGAAACACCCTGCCCCTAGAAACACAACGGACGTCCTTTAGGAGTAAAGGGCCATGATGGCCACAGCAAGCTCTCAGAAGATTGAGAAAGATTCACCTGTCTACACCTCCACCTGCACATCTACAGAATGTATGCAAATGAGAAGGCACACAGGGAAATGTGAACAAGAGGCGAACCTGGGTGAGGGGCATTTAGGAAGCCTTTGAAGTCTTATTCTTGCAACTTTTTTCTAAGTTTGGGATTGTTTCCAAATGAAAAGTTGAATAATGAGAACAGCCTCAGATGCTCTGTTCTGTAAGAATTTCCCTGAATCTGAGCACCAAGTGCCCCCAGGGATCTAGGCTGCGCAGGGCACTCTCTGGGTCCTCACCTGCCCTCGTTCAGTGGGCAGCAGACACCATCATGGTGTTTCTGCTCGTGTACTTCGGTGATGCATTGATCGCATGAAATAAGGCAGTAAGATGTTATGACGTCAGGTGGCAAACAGCAGTGGGCTCCTCTGCAGCACTGAGGTTCTGTGGGCGTTGAGTCCCCCAGGTCACTGCCGTCCTGCCTGGCAACCCGCACATCCTCCTCATCCTCACCAGCTCTGCACGGACTCACGCCACGCAATTTTTCAATTCTGCCTGGAAGGAGTGCCTCCTCCTTTTCCCTGGGGAATAACTGCTTCAAGAGGAAAGGCTTGGCTGGGCGTGGTGGCTCGTGCTTGTAATCCCAGCACTCTGGGAGGCCGAGGCAGGTGGATCACTCGAGGCCAGGAGTTCGAGACCAGCCTGGCCAACATGGTGAAACCCTATTTCCAGTGAAAATACAAAAAATTAGCTAGGTTTGGTGGTGGTGGGCACCTGTAATCCCAGCTACTCAGCAGGCTGAAGCAGGAGAATTGCTTGAATCCGGGAGGTGGAGGTTACAGTGAGCTGAGATACGGGAAGCTGGGGCATGTCTGCCTCGGCAGCGAGCTGGTCATGAAGGTGCCATGCTGGGCTCTGCTCACAGAGGTCAGGCCGTCTTAGGTGACAGCCCTCCCCTCGGGGAGCTTGGTGTCCCAGCAGAGACATTGCTGCCCACAGCAGACCTGGCCTGGCCAATGCATGCTACAAGAAGTTAAGACACAGAAGCCAAGGGCCAGGGGTCCAGTGGCCCAGGCTGTGCTTGGGCAGGAGCCTAAACTCTGGAGGAGGCCTTTGGGGCCTGCTTGGAACAGTAGGACTTTTGGGGTGGGTGGTGCAGGCTAAGATCACGTTGGGAGCCTGGAGCCAGAGGAGCTAGAAGAGAGAAAGCCTGGAAGTAGGGTCTGTGGGAGGCTTTGATATTAAAAGAGGAAATGCAAGTCAGCCCTTCATCTGCTGAGTGATGAGCTACCAGCAGGTCTGTCAGCCCCAAGTCCACTGCCTTCTGTGAAGCAGAGCCTGGACGCTGGGGGTTCTGCTGGCCTGCAGACCCACCCTCTCTGGCCCAGGGGGCTGGCTCTGCAGACAGCCTCCACTGGGTTTCCTGGCTCAGCTCCTGTGGGTGCAGGGGGAATGGCAGGGTGAGGGTAGGAGGTCAGGGTCCTTCCCCCGTTCCCCCATGCCAGGCTGAATGCCTTCATCAAGCTCTCTTCAGTAACCTGTTTTGAGGGGATTGTTTGTTTTCTGCCAGATTTCTCACCCAAATGGTTCCCTTCCTCTGGGCTGATATGTCCCTGTGCCCAGCACAGGGCTTGGGGAGCAGAGGCATCTGGATTTCAGTCCCCATGGCTACTCTGGTCAGATGACCCTGTGCAGATAGAAACCTGCACTGCTGTGTGGGTGGCCCCGGCACACTGGCAGGTCTGGGCAGCTTTGATCTGACAAGGGCTGTGCTTTCAGAAGGAAGGTGAACCAGTGGACTGGAGAGACGGGGAGAGTGGGCAGGAGGGCAGTGAAACCCACTGCAGAGACCCCGAGGTGCAGCCAGGGAGGTGAGCGCAACAGACATTCAGAAGAGTGGAAGAGAGAAACATTCAGAGAGACTTGGAAGGCCTTGGGGGCTGATCAGACTTGAAGGTCGGGGAGAGGGAGATGAGAAAATGCCTTAGGATTCTTATAATTTGACTAGAAAACAATATACACAATTTAAAGCATTGGTAGGCATTACTGTAATGAAGCAAGCTATTTTCTCTTCTGCAAAGATGATTAAAACATGCACAGTAAGCTCATTGTATATATAGTAGTCCTCAGATGAATATTTAACAAAATGTATTTTTTAAAGTTTGAAATACTCCATTTACCCGCATGTGATTGTTACACATTGGATACTTGTATCAAAATATCTCATGCAACCCATAAATAGATACACCAACTACGCATCCATAAAATTTAAAAAAATTGAAATAATTCCAAGCTCACCGAAAGAATAGTATAAAAATGTTCCACATACTCTTCACCCAGTTACTTCAATTGTTAGCATTTTGCTACATTTGCTTTGTCATATACTTTCCCTATCTGTATGTTTTCATGTTCATATTTACACATTTTTTTCCCCTGAACCATTTGAAAGTAAGCTGGAGCCAGTATGCCCTTGTCCATATGTATTTCCTAAGGCTGAGATTCTCTTACATAACTACAAAGGTTGCTACAGTCCTATTGACTAATCAACCGCCCATATACAAAGTCTGCTAACAGAACCAAGTGTCCTTTGTAGCAATCTCCCCATCCTTCTTCCAGGGGCTGGCCCAGGATCACACAGCATTTAGCTGTCCTGTTTCTCTTCTAACGCAACTGGGGAATTTACACCCTGCAGTTGACATGGGAAAATGATTGTGAAGGTTGTTCTTCATGAGCTAGAGGAAGTTATCATCACACCAGCAGCTTCTAAACAGCAAGGCTCAATCTCTCAGACACACCAAGCACCTTCTGCAAACAGGGGCTGCAGAAGTCAAGTACAAATCTTTCAAAACAACTGCTGTACAAATGCAGTTTAAAGGTATGTGATACTTTAAATCTTATTTAAAATAAAACTAATACTTCTATATACAAAAAAATAAAACCACAAAGAAGTATCTTTAAAAAATAATAGAGATAGGGTCTTGCTCTGTTGCCCAGGCTGGAACACAATGGTGTGATCATAGCTTACTGCAGCCTCTAACACTTGGGTTCAAGTGATCCTCCCACCTTGGCCTCCTGAGTAGCTAAGACTACAGGTGTGTGCCACCACGCATGGCTAATTTTTAAATTTTTTGTAGACATGAAGTCTCACTATGTTGCTCAGGCTGGTCTGGAACTCTTAGCCTCAAGCAATCTTCCCGCCTCAGCCTCCCAAAGTGTTGGAATTACATGTGAACCACCATGCCCAGCCAGAAGTATCTTTAATAAAAGAAGTCTCTCCCTCTGTGGGAAGAAAATAGACTAGATTTGGAGATGTACTGGCACGTTAAGTCCCAGAGTAGGCTGCGGTACAAGACAGAGAGTAGTAAACTCTGCATATCAAATCACTATGTTAATGGATTCTTGTATATGAACAGGGGGAGGGCTCGAAGGCATCCGATAAACAACTGGGACCCAGGAAGGGAGCGTTTCCTATGTTGCTGTCTGTCCTTTTCCATTCTCTGAACTTTTTACTGTGACCCTGCATTTTTTTCCCCTTCCTTTCTTCCTTCCTTCCTTCCTTCCTTCCTTCCTTCCTTCCTTCCTTCCTTCCTTCCTTCCTTCCTTCCATCCTTTCCTTCCTTCCCTCCCTCCCTCCTTTCTTTCTCTCTTTCTTTCTTTTTTTTTTGAGACAGGTTCTCACTCTGTGGCTCAGGCTGGAGTGCAGTGGCACAATCTCGGCTCACTGCAAACTCCTCCACCTCTAGCGCTCAAGCAATCCTCTCAACTCAGCCTCCCAAGTAGCTGTTACTACAGGTGCATGCCACCACACCTGGCCAACTTTTTTATAGTTTTAGTAGAGGCGAGGTTTTGCCATGTTGCCCAGGCTGATCTCGAACTCCTGGACTCAAGTGATTCTCTGGCCTCAGCCTCCTAAAGTGCTAGGATTACAGGTGTGAGCTTCATACCTGGTCACATTCTTTTCTAATTAAAGAGACCAATGAGCTACGCTTATTTAAACGATCCATTCCTCATCATCACTCTCTTCATTGAGCTCAACTCACTTATTAATACGACTTATCAATACCTTATCAGGTCAGACGCAGTGGCTCACACCAGTAATCCCAGCACTTTGGAAGGGCAAGGTGGGTGGATCACTTGAGGTCAGGAGTTTGAGACCAGCCCGGTCAACATGGTGAAACCCCGTCTCTACCAGAAACACAAAAATTAGACGGGTGTGGTGGTGCGAGCCTGTAGTTCCAGCTACTCGTGAGGTTGAGGCAGGAGAATCACTTGAACCTGGGAGGTGGAGGTTGCAGTGAGCCAAGATCATGCCATTGCACTATAACCTGGGTGATAAGAGCGAAACTCCATCTCAAAAAAAAAACCCCACAAAAACAATAAACAAAACCTTATCAAATGCCCACCAATCCTCACGTCGGCCTGGCGTTTTCCCTGTGCCCACCTGAGTCCAGCCTTTCTCTTTATCTAGGATGCTCTCCTCCCACTTCTCTGCATGTCCATCAAACCAGTTCTATACTTGGTTCAACCACTCCTGCATCAGACAGGGGACGGTGGTCTAAATGCCATTTGCCCTTTAGCTTCCTGCCTGGTTGCTGTGGTTCTCTGAGAATGTCAGGTTTTTCCAGGAGAATAAATCCCCCCAAAGGCTATTTCCTACATGCTCATCAGATCATTGATGCTTACTGAGTGAACTACAGAATGACCCCAGCAGTGGTCCTGCTGAGGGTCTGGTAGCATTCCCTTTGCAACCTAAAACCTCACCTGTTGAACGATGCCATGAGATCTTTAGAGTCCTAGGCGAGCCTATGAAACTCCCGTGCTATCTAGAATGCAAGCTATTGCTAATTTCTCAGAACTTGCTGCTCTCCAAGGACATGTCATTTAAGCCACACAGCCATGCTCCAGCCCTCGGAGCCCAGACATGATTGCCTCCACTGAATCCATTCTATGTGATTTGATCCTGTCCTGTAAAGAAAATCTAGGCCCGGCGCAGTGGGTCACACCTGTAATCCCAGCACTCTGGGAGGCTGAGGCGGGTGGATCACGAGGTCAAGGGATCGAAACCATCCTGGCCAACATGGTGAAAGCCCATCTCTACTAAAAATACAAAAATTAGCTGGGCATGGTGGTCCTCGCCTGTAGTCCTGGCTACTCGGGAGGCTGAGGCAGGAGAATCGCCTGAACTGGGAGGTGGAGGTTGCAGTGAGCTGAGATCGCGCCACTGCACTCCAGCCTGGTGACAGAGTGAGACTCTGTCTCAAAAAAAAAAAGAAAAGCTTATTGCTCTTCCCTAACCCCCAGTTCCATCGAGAAACCACCAAGCCTCTGGAAAGATGGTTTCATCTGAACTAAGAGCTGTTTCAAAAAGGATGAGGCCACCCCACATTTTCATCCCTTCTGGTGTGGCTGGGGCCTCCTCCAGGAGAGAAGTGATGGCGCAGTTCTGCAGAACGGACACAGGACCTGTCCAGGAATGTGCAGAATGACACGCACACCCAAGTTCTGGGCTTGGACTTTTTTCTTTTTTTTTCAGTGATAGACATAGGGGATACAAGTGCAGTTTTGCTGCATGGATATAGAGCATAATGTAGGCATCACTTGAATAGCGTACACTGTACCCAGTAAGTAATCGTCCCTCCCTCGCTCACACCCTCCCTCTCTAATGAATGTTCTTCCACTCCTGTGTCCACGTGCACACATTGTTTCACTCTCACTTATGAGACCATGTGGCATTTGACTTTTGTTTCTGAGTTATTTCACTTAGAGAATTACCCTCAAGAAGACATGATTTTACTCTTTTTACAGCTGAATAGTATTCCATAGTGTATTAAGTACCACATTTGCTTTATCCAGTCATCTGTTGATGGACTTGGAATGTTTTTTAAGACAGAAAAAACACCTCCAAAAGAGGAAAATGAGAACACACCAGTGAGAGGCTAGGACCTTGCTGCCATTTAGCTCCAGCTCTGGAGAACTGGCTGTGTCCAGCAAGTCCCCCCAGCCTCACTGGCCTCACCTCCCATCTTCGCCTCTGCTCTCCGCCACCTGGGTACAGCATTCAGCAGGCAGAGCAGTTCAAAGGGTGAGCAGAGGGAAACAGCTCACCCTTTTATATAGCAGGAGCTTCACACATGACAGCTGTCCCTCAGACACAGCATGAGAGGCCCACACTTCCAAGTTCCCAGTCCACGGCTCCCTGCGCCCGGGCGCAGCTTGATGCATTGCAGGAGCCTTTCCCTCGCCAGCGCCCCTGTGCCACAGCGCCACCTGGCGGCCGTTCGAGAAACAACCCGACTCTGAGCACAGAGCAGCGTCTTCTCTTCACATGTCCAGGTGTCCACAGCGGACCAGAAAACACTACTTCCTTCCAAGCAAGTTTTATTTCTTCTTTCCTTGCTGTCTGCAATTTTTGACAAATCAGTTAATCACTGCCCAGAAAGCTCCTATTTCATGAATACATAACTATAGGCATCCCTATACCCACTCCTGTGTTCCCGCCTATTTTTGCTGTTTCCCTCTTCGTGAACTTCCCTGTGCTTCTGCTTATGTGATTGCTGTAGCTAACTTACTGTGCTTCTCATCAGTTACTGGGTTCTGCTGATTTAACATTTACATGGACAAAACAATGTTTCAAAGCATATTAACATTTTCTTTTGAACATTCCGTGTATCCCTCCTCCATTTGTAAATGTTGGGAAAATCCATATTTAGAACCATGTAGTTAAAACTTGTTAGCATTGAATATTGCTAACATACAACACAATTGAAATGATAAAATCGGGGCAAAACTTGACACTATTCTTTTTTGAACAGATACCCACAGGTGAGGACAGACTAAGTGTAGAGTTATGTGTGCTTGAGAACAAAGGCTCTAGTATCCAGAGTATTTAAGGAACTACCACAACTCAACAATAAAAGAATAACCCAATTAAAACAGGAACAAAGGATTTCAACAGACATTTCTCTAAAGAAGATATACAAATAATCAATTTGCATAAGAAATGATGCTCAACATTATTAATTAGGGAACTGCAAATCAAAAGCACAGTGAATAACATCTCACATCCACTAGGATGGCTATAATAAAAAAGATAGTAACGAGTGTCGGTGAGATGTGGAAAAATTAGGACCCTTCATACACTGCTGGTGGGAAAGTAAAATGATGCAGCCACATTGGAAAACTGTTTACCTTTTTCTTAAAAAGTTGAACATACAGTTACCACATGACCCAGCAATTCCAATTCTTGGTAATACCCAAGAGAAATAAAGCATATATTTAGACAAAAACCTGTACACAAATGTCCATAGCAGCACTATTCATGAAAGCACAGAATCAGAAACACACAAATGTCCACCAATGATAAATAGACAAAATATGGTATACCTATATGATGGAATATTGTTCAACCACAAAAAGGAATGAAGTAGAGATGTATGTTACACATAGATACAAACATTATGCTAAGAAAAAGAAGCTAGTCACAAAAGACCACATATTATATGATTATTTATGTCAAATGTCCAGAATAGGCAAATCTACAAAGAGAGAAAATAGACTAATGGTTGTTGAGAGGAAGAGCAGGAGGGGAAACGGGGAGTGACTGCTAATGGGTCCAGGGCTTCTTTGCAGATGATGAAAACATTCGGGAATTAGATATTCCAGTCCTTCAGCAGTGGGCTCCCAAGGACGGTGGTGATGGTTCCACAACCTTGTGAATATGCTAAACACACTGAATTGTACAATTTTAAGAGGTGTGAATTCATGATATGTGAGTTATTTCTGCATGGGGGAATAAAAGAACAAATGGCAATCTTTCTGCATTGGAATTCAATTGCGTAGTGGGATTTCTACGTTCTTTCTTCTGTTTTGTTAAGGGTTATATTCGACCTATTGTAAACTAAAAATAAAATCCTAAGGCCCCCCACTGACTGAATGAAGCTTCTTGGCCAGGGGTAACCCCAGAAAAACCTTAAAAACTGAATTCCCGGTCGGGCACGGTGGCTCACGCCTGTAATCCCAGCACTTTGGGAGGCCAAGGCGGGCGGATCACCTGAGGTCAGGAGTTGGAGAACCAGCCTGGCCAACATGGAGAAACCCTGTCTCTACTAAAAATACAAAAATTAGCTGGGCGTAGTGGCATGGGCCTGTAATCCCAGCTACTCCGGAGGCTGAGACAAGAGAATCGCTTGAACCCAGGAGGCTGAGGTTTCAGTGAGCTGAGATCACACCACTGCACTCTAGCTTGGGCAACAGAGTGAGACTCCGTCTCAAAAACAACAACAACAACAACAACAAAAAACTGAATTCATGGCCATGATGGTAAGGGAAGTCAGACACACCTCATACCCCATTCTTTTTGGAGTTTTGGCACAAATGACTGGAATTAACATTAAAACAGAGATCATCAGTCTAACACAATAGATTCTGTGTGGCAATAAAATACCAGATTATAAACAGGACCTAAGGCCATGCTAGGCAAGGGTTAAGTCACATGCTGCAAACTATGAAAGCTTGCTAAAGGTTTTTGTTTGTTTGTCTTTAATTAACCCGATATGACATGGCTTACTTTCCAATTTGACTCTGGTATAGTATCACATGACAGATAGCTGACCCCCTTAACTTAAGCATCCTTTGTACTGACTTCAAGTCTTTATTTTATTTTATTTTTTTCCTTTTTGAGATGGAGTCTCACTCTGTTACCCAGGCTGGGGTGCAGTGACGCAATCTCAGGTCACTGTAACCTCCGCCTCCTGTGTTTGAGCGATTTTCCTGCTTCAGCCTCCTGAGTAGCTGGGACTACAGGTGCATGCCACCATGCCTGGCTAATTTTTGTATTTTTAGTAGAGATGGGGTTTCACCATGTTGGCCAGGCTGGTCTCGAACTCCTGACCTCAGGTGATCCACCTGCGTTGGCCTCCCAAAGTGCTGGGATTACAGGTGTGAGCCACTGTGCCCGGCAAGTCTTTAGAAAAACTTAACTCGGCCAGGTACGGTGGCTCACACCTGTAATCCCAGCATTTTGGGAGGCCGAGGCAGGCAGATTACCTGAGGTCAGGAGTTCGAGACCAGCATGGCCAACATGGGGAAACCCCCGTCTCTACTAAAACTACAAAAATTAGCTGGGCGTGGTGCCGGCACCTGTAATCCTAGCTACTCAGGAGGCTGAGGCAGAAGAATCGCTTGAACTGGGAGGTGGAGGCTGCAGTGAGCTGAGATCGCGCCACTGCACTCCAGCTTGGGTGACAGAGGGATACTCCGCCTCAAAAAAAAAAAAAAAAAAGTGGGAGGCTGAGGCAGGAGAATGGTGTGAACCTGGGAAGCAAGAGCTTGTAGTGAGCCGAGACAGCGCCACTGCAGTTTGGCCTGGGCGAAAGAGCGAGACTCCATCTCAAAAGAAAAGAAAAGAAAAGAAAAACTTAACTCTTTCAACCCACTGCCAACTAAATAAAGAATCCCTAAAACCCACCTATGACTTGTAAGCCCCTGCTTCCAGATGTCTCGCCTTTTTGGGCCAAATTAACGTAGAATTTCCATGTGTTGCTTTATGATTTTACCTGCAATTCCAGTCTCCCTAATGTGTAAAATCAAGCTGTAACCCGACTGCCTCGGGGCCACTTAATCAAGGTTTCCTGGGTTTGTGTTTTCTCCCAGCCGTGGGCAGCCACACTGGCTCAGAATAAACCTCTTTATTAATAAAATATTTTACAGGGTTTGGTTTTCCTGTTTACAGCATTTTATGCCAGATTCTGCTGGGTGGTGTGGAGGATACAGAAATGAATCAGAATGGATATGACTCGCACAGAATATAGAATCTGCTAATGCATTTAAGTGAAACTTACAAATATCTACAATAAAAGATAATGAGTGTTATGAAGGAAGTACATAATAAAACGAGTGGAGACTTAAGGAAGAGAACTTCCAACACAGAGGGTCAGAAAATGTTTCAGAGAGGGGGTAACATTTGTAATCGACCGTTAAATTTGGAGAGGATCTGGCTACTCAGGAGTGTGGGAGAGGGATTCCAAGGGCAGAGGGAGACGAGGAAGCTCTGGAATTGGTGAGCAGAGGCATCCTCTAGCTGGTTCACTGTGCTTAGGGAAGGCAGAGTGGGCAAAAGAATGGACAGCCACACAGGTGGGGCCGGAGGAGTGCTCAGGCCACTGCTCCATAGGCAGGAAGCATGTTTTCCTTCTAACTGCCCAGGAAAATAATGGCCACTTTCTCTTGTACCCAACACATCTATGAACCTGCGATCTCACAGTCTTCATATTCTAAATGTTCAGTTCCAGGATTCTAGAAATGTAGGTTAACTATCTCGTTTGCAGCCAAATACCAAATCATCAATAAAAAGACCAAAGAGCAAATCAAAAATATGACGCCAGAGATCCCTCCCCCACCCAAATGGCTCTGATGTTTCTTGAGGAGACTTTATCTACTAACCAGTACTAACCCGTCCATCCCATCCCAGTGTGTTTAAACTCTCAGAGCTTTGAGTGATTTCTCCCAAGAGGAGTCAGCCTTTCATCAGCAGGCTCCCAAGGAAACAATTTGTTTTCAAAATGTATAAATGTCTTTGGCATGCAATATTGATTTGTATTACACAACACAAAACTCATCATCTAGGACAGGAATCCAGGAATCCTACATTTTCTTACAGAGATGTAGCAAGTATCTGTATTTCTGTCTGTATCATCACTGTAAGAAAACAAAAGAACAATGCGAAGGAATCAATGTCTGTGCAGACTGAGGGTGAAATGAAGTTCAGAAATAATTTTAGAAACTATTAAGCAGATTTATCTTAAAAAGAAACTTTGAGGTTTGGGACAAGAGCAAACACCTGTTAGAAACAATTCTAAGCTCCCGCCTGAATTGTCCAACTCAGAATTGCAAGGAGCCCCCGGAGCCTCTCTCCACTGTGCTGCTGAGACTTCGTGAAGGTGGAGCTCCTGGAAGCAAGTGTGAAAATGCGGCCAGAAGAGGGCAGAATCAAGACAGGGGAGAGAGCTTATGTGACACTGGCTGTGAGAGCAGGTGGACTTCCAAAAGTAAATAACTTTTGCCTGAAGAATGTGAGTCCTTTTAAATCATCAGGCTCAGAGAGACATTAAAATGAGACAATAATCATGCCCTACCCCCCCGCCGCCCACACCGCACCCCCTGCCTGCATCACCATTTTGAGCTATCTATTCATCTTTTGTTGTTGTTGTTAATTAAAGAGATAGGGTCTTGCTCTGTCACCCAGGCTAGAGTGGAGTGGTGTGATCATAGCTCACTGTGGCCTCAATCTCCTGGGCTCAAGGGATCTCCCTGAGGAGCTGGGACCACAGGCACAGATCACCACGCCCAGCTAAATTTTTGATTTTTTTGTAGAGACAAAGTCTGCCTATGTTGCCCAGGCTGGTCTCGAACTCCTGGCCTCAAGTGATCTTCCTGCCTCAGCATCCCAGATTGTTGGTGTTATAGGCATGAGCCATCACGCCAGCCTGTATTCATCTCTTAAAACTGCCTTCCGTTGCCACAAATAGCTATAAATTAACTTAACAATGCCACACTGGACACCATAACCCACACTCTATAAGTTAAAATGTATAGCCAGTTACTAATCAATGTTACTTCTGTAAACGAATGAAAATTCCTGACAAATAATTTTGTATCAGACTACTCTCTTTCCCCACTTTTTGCTTTTAAAACCCTGATTACCTGAGTCAAAAAAACTCCTCCTCTCTACCTTACACTTGTTTGAGTTGGAATTCTATCATTTACAATGGAAAAGGGTCTGGATTAAAACAAGAGATGTACAATATCCCTACACAATTGGCTCAATAAATGCCTCCACATCCAACATTCTGCCTTTGAGTTTCAGGCTTATCATTTCCGTTTGGGGTCCTGGTGTAAGCAGAAGATGAGGGGAGCAGAAGCTGCAGCCCATCCGTTACTGGAACAGTAGCAAACCATATATATATATATTATATATATATAATATATATAAAAAATATATACAATATATATATTTAATATATATAATATATATTTGATATATATAATATATAATATTATATTTAATATATAATATATTATATATTATATATAAAGTATATATATTATATATATATTATATATTATATATAATATATTATATATATAAAGTATATATATATTATATATATATATATATTTTTTTTTGAGATGGAGTCTCACTCTGTCACCCAGGCTGCAGTGCAATGGCACGAACTCAGCTCACTGCAACCTCTGTCTCCCGGGTTCATGCCATTCTCCTGCCTCAGCCTCCCAAGTAGCTGAGACTACAGGCATGCACCACCACACCCAGCTAATTTTTGTATTTTTAGTAAAGACAGGGTTTCACCATGTTGGCCAGGATGGTCTTGATCTCTTGACCTCGTGATCTGCCCACCTCAGCCATCCAAAGTGCTGGAATTTCAGGCATGAGCCACTGCGCCCAGCCCAAACCCAATGTTAAAGCAGTTTGTAGCACATGAAGGGCACTTCTTTGTTGTCATGGTACAGTGTGAAGACACGCTTCCTTCTTCCCTCTTCTGGAGTGTGAAGGTGTGCCGGTTCCTTGGACTATAGTGGATAGGGGCACTTTCTTCCTCCTTTGCTACTGCATGTTCTGTGCGTCCTTTGTCATCACACTGTTCCTTTGCTGTTATTCCCAGCTTGAAGGGGGGCTTCCTTTGTCATTAGTGCCTTCTCTGAGTCTCTGTGAAATGTGCCAGCAGGATGTATGTTTCTTAACTTAGAGAAGCATTATTAAAACCACATTAAACAGACAAATTGCTTTAGGAAAATACTTTCATATCTTCAGGCAGGCCTTATGGAAAAGGAGAAATATTTTATTTCTGTGGAAGTTTAATGAGCTCCTATTTTGTGTTAAGGTTTATGCAAAATACTAAAGGCACAAAGATGAGTCATATAAAAGCCCTGTGATATTTTTTGGAGACAGAAACAAAAATAGTGCTTCCACCCCAAGGAGGTAATGTTAGAATATAGTGACTATAAGATGCTTTGGGAGTAGAAGGTCAGGAAAGGCCAGAAATAGGATGCATTTTTTTGTTTGTTTGTTTGTTTTGAGACTGAGTCATGCTCTGTTGCCCTGGCTGGAGTGCAGTGGCGTGATCTCAGCTCACTGCAACCTCCGCCTCCCAGGTTCCAGCAATTCTCCTGCCTCAGCCTCCTGAGTAGCTGGGATTACAGGTGCGTGCCACCACGCCTGGCTAGTTTTCGTACTTTTAGTAGAGACGAGGTTTCGCCACGTTGGCCAAGCTGGTCTCGAACTCCTGACCTCATGTGATGCACCCACCTTGGCCTCCCAAAGTACTGGGATTACAGGCGTGAGCCATCACGCCTGACCAGGAAGCATGTCTTGACATCAGCCTCCAGGTTGAGTTGGGGATACACTAAGTGAACAGAGGGTGAGCGCATCTTACGAGTTCAGGAAGGAGCAGAGCAAGGTCGGGCTGTGGGGGACGCACAGGGCATACTGGTGTGGGTAAGAGTTGCTCCTTAGATTTGTTTGTGATGATAGCCAGCAGCAGCTTGCAGAATGGAATAAATGGAGTGCAGAGTTTAGAGGCAGGAGAGCTAGTTTGGGTGTCTTGGCAGTCCTGCTGGGTTGAGAAGAAAGGGCCTAGACCAGGTAGAGGGAGTGAAACGGCCTCTGCAAAAATTATAACTGAGGAAATGATGACAGTGAAAGAAATTGAACCTAACTGACTCCATCTTGTTCTAACCTTTAAGATGTCCTTGTTCATTCCTGGGTGTAGGCCAAACTAACTTTGGGAAGGAATTCAGTTCATGGTTTGAGTCTGAAACAAAATTGATAATAGCCCTTTCCCGAAGAGACCTCATTCTTGCCTGGGGACCAGTCTGCCTTTGCAGGACAAACAAATTAGCTACAAGATTAGATATTACAGTCTGGGGGTCATGCAGTCTCTGGCTCCAAGAGTCTGAACCTCCCCAAACTGCTCCTGGGGATAACATCACTACTGTAGAACCTAAGTTCAGTGCTTGAGATATTTTTGCAGACCCTGCACTCCACGGATCAGCTGACACCACTGACTGGTAATCTGCCTCAACCAGTTCTGCCATCCCACCCAGGAACAGAAGACAGCAAGAAAAACTCACTTCAGCCCCCTATGATACCATCTCCAATGACCAGTCAGCACTCCCCACTTCCCAGGCCCCTACCCGCCAAATTATCTTTAAAAACTCTGACGGATTTGAGTAATAATAAAACTCTGGTCTTCTGCACGGCTGGCTCTGCGTGAATCACTTTTTCTCCATTGCAGTTCCTGTCTTGATAAATCGGCTCTGTCTAGGCAGCAGGCAAGGTAAACCCATTAGGTGGTTACAGGAGGAGTTATGGTTGTCAGGTCAGGGTGACCAGCGGGGTGCGGGTGACAAAAGACAGCCAGGAGGCAGGATCCCTTTGAGGTACCAGCCAAGGCCAAGGAGTGAATGCTGATGCTGTCAGCCAGGAGAAGTAGGCTGCGTGAGGAAGGATGGAGGAGGACAGCAGGCCTGGAGGCTTCATTTATGTCAGATGGGAGACAGGTGCGAGGGGGGAAAAAGAGAACAGAATACATGGATTCTACCTAAGAAACTGTGTCCATCACCTGGACTTCATTTCAAGGTGACAGCATTTAAAAATAAGTATCAACACTCTCGGAAAAGGGCATTTTAGATCTCTTCTTAAAGGGACATTCAACATGAAGGCCAGTCTGCCGGGTCACCGTGGAGTGTGTGGATACCGACAAGGCATGTCAGAGCTGTGGACTGGGAAGGGCCGAGAGCCCAGGAAGGCAATTCCAAAAACCCCAGTTCCTGAGCGAGGCCGATCAGCTCCTCCACGGCTTATAAACAAAGCAGAAAAGCCCCAACATGCAATGAGAGGCAAAGCCTCAGAAAGGGGAAAGGCCTCTGTCTAAAAATGGCTTGAGGCTCTAGAGGCTACACCATCCCCCTGGAGAGCCAGCGACATTGTGGCTCAAGGATCGTGACCAGCGTCGGACTGGGGAGTTTTCCTGAGCAGCGAGGCTGAGCTCACGCTAGGAAAGCCGTAGACAGGACATTCTCTTGTAGCCAATAACCCTCATTTTTCTAAGAGATAGTTTAATTATTTTCTTACTATTTTCTCTTCTTTTCTCCTCTCCTGATTTCCCCTGTTCCCTGCTTTTTGCTTCGCCTTTTAGAAATGCAAATATAACCTTTCACCTCCCCTTCACCAGATGTTCCCTACAGGGCAAGTTCATCTAACTCCTAGATGGATATCTCCTGGAGAGCTGCCAGTTGATGGCAACCAAAGCATGGCCCCCAGTGGAGCTCTCACTTCCAGGGTGTCTCCCTGGAACTCACACCCATTAGGAGGGCACGTCGAAAGCGTGCCCACTTGGCCACCTTTACAACTTATTTCTGCCCAGGAAGGTGCCAACCCAACTGCCTGTTAGATAATTGCCCCATAGATAACTGCCTGGTAGGTAACAACTGCCCCATAGCAAGGGGGCCCTGCCCTTGCTCATTTCCTCCCTTACCTTATAAAAATGCCTGCTTTCTGCTCCAAAGCGAAAAGTGCCACATTTAAAGGCAGGACACTTTGCGCCCCTGCAAAGCTAGCTTTGGAATAAATTCACTTTTTTTTCTTTCTTTTTTTTTTTGACACAGGATCTCACTTTGTCATCCAGGCTGGATTGCAGTGGCACCATCTTGGCTCACTGCAGCCTTGACCTCCTGGTTTCAATCAATCCTCTTGCGTCAGCTTCCCAAGTAGCTGGGACTACAGTTGCACCTGGCTAATTTATGTATTTTTTGTACAGGCG
This sequence comes from Hylobates moloch, assembly GCF_009828535.3. NCBI lineage: Eukaryota > Metazoa > Chordata > Mammalia > Primates > Hylobatidae > Hylobates > Hylobates moloch. The sequence goes on from NW_026652280.1 coordinate 69,829,110, forward strand.
GTGTTTCACTGTGTAGCCCAGGCTGGTCTGGAACTCCTGAGCTCAAGCTGTCTGCCTGCCTCAGCCTCTCAAAGTGCTGGGATTACAGGCATGAGCCACCATGCCTGGCCCACTTTTTTGGTATCACAAGTCACTGTTTTTAACTGGACTCTACGTGAGGTGAGCAACTAAGCTGGTTCTTTGTTACACCGTGGGCCTCTGGGAAGGGAAGCCAAATGCAGTCAGTGTCCAGAGGCTTCACATGTAATCCCACAAGGATCCTCCCAGGAAACTAAGACACGAAGTTGCAGAAGTGACTCAGGGTGGCTCACCCAGTGAAGACGGCGGCGAGGCTCAAGCCCCTATGCTGCTGACCCCAAGGCACGTTCCTCCACCTCTTCCTACTGTGGATAGGACCTTCACCTGCTGCGTCCTGAGGTGCCCTGTTTACACCTCCACCTCCTGCACTGTGATGTAAAAGATATTTTCATTGAACCAATTCGTATTTTGTACTCAAATTTCTTTTCTTTTTCTTTTCTTTTCTTTCTTTTTTTTTTTTAAAGGGATAGGGTCTACCTCTGTGGCCAGCCTGGAGTGCAGTGGTGCAAACATGGCTCACTGAAGCCTCGACCTCTTGGGCTCAAGTGATCTTCCTGTCTCAGCTTCTGCAGTAGCTAGGACCACAGATGGGCACCACTATGCCCAGGTAATTTTTTATTTTTTGTAGAGAGGGGTCTCTTGCTCAGGTTGGTCTCAAACTCCAGGGTTCACATTTATTCGAAAGGGTAGCTGGCAGATAAAGAAATAAAAAGATGGCCCAGGAAAAAGGTGGGAAGGACACGGCCTCAGAGGGAAGAAGTGCAGTTGGAGTGAGAGGCAGCAGGGACAGGGTCTGGGGCTGCTACCCCACAAGGCAGGTGGGAAAGTGTGGGGACTCCCAGGCTTGGGATGCCTGACACCCTGCAGCTCTGCCCAGATGGAGGGCAGCAGAGAAGCTGGTAGAGAGGGTGTGCAGGGAAGCTGCTGAGCCCAGGGAGGGGACTTGCAGGGCTGGGCAGGGTGGTAGTGGGGACCCAGTGAGAGCAGAGGGCACAGGGTGTGAGCAGGGAAGGGCCTACACTGAACAGCAAGGAGGGAGGGGCACCCAGCGTGGACTAGGGCTGGGGGTGTGGAGGACGCACACAGAGGCTGCTACCGAGGACCCCAAGCAGCCTGGTTCCTGGTGTCACTAAAGAAAGCTTTGCTCCCTGATCTCAAATGTTTTCTAACCTTCTTAAGAAAAAAAAAAAAAAAAAGACTACTTTTCCCTACAACCTGTCCCATTCTGTCTAACCAGCGCAGGCTTGATTTTATGTCTTAAACACTGGGGTTTTGGCTAGGATTCATTTTGATTATTTTAAAACAAACAATGAAGGCAGTGTGATTTTGTTGTAGAACTTAACACTACCTGTCTGTTTTTGATGATGAATCTCATGCTTTGACTCATGGTTACATAATTCTATTAGGACATGGTTGATTCAGGCATGGGAGGGTATTAACAGAGCAACAGCAACTCCACGCTGAAAGCCTACCCCAGAGACAGAAAAGGAAAGAAGGACCCACCGTCCAGGAAGGAAGTGCCCACTGGCACAGTGGATCAGAAGATCCCAGGATAAACATGGAGAAGAAACCCCAGGGCGCGGAGGTGCCCCAGAGAGGGGCAGAGGCCCAGGAGCTCAGAGACAGCTTCTTCTGCTCACTGAATTCTGCGGTCCACTTCGATTTGCTTATATTCATCAGTGTTCACAGCACAGAGATTTGCACAAATGGTTATTAATAAGCAGTGGCATTTGCTGTTTAAATCTGAAATGACAATAGAGAATCCAAGAAATCTAGGTTCCTAAGAATCCTAAAAGAGGAAGAAGATAGAGTGGAAATGGTGAATTATTGTTCACCAAGGCCTATTAAATTCTTAACAGAGGTCAACTCTGGCTAATTTAGTCAGAAAAGGAATGTGCTAAAGGGAAAGTTAACAGCCAGCACAATATTGAAGAAGAATGAAGTCAGAGGACTGACACTACATGATTTCAAGACTCACTATAACATAAAGCTACAGTGATCTGGTGCAACAACAGATATGCAGATCAATGGAAGAGAGAGCCCAGAAACAGACCCACAGAAATACCGTCAACTGATCTTTGACAAAAGAGCAAATGCAAGTCAATGGAGAAAGGACAGTCTTTTCAAAAGATGGTGCTGGGACCGGACAGTCACAGGCAAGGTGGCTAAGATTGAAAACACCAACACCACCAAATGCTGGTGAGGATGTGGAGGAACAGGAACTCTCATTCATTGCTGGTGGGAATAAAAATGTTACAGCTGCTTTAAAAGACAGTTTGGTAGTTTCCTGCAAAGCTAAATATACTCTTACCACATGATCCAGCAATCACACTCCTTGGTATTTACTCAAATGAGTTGAGAACTTACATCCACTCAAAAACCTGCATGCAAATGCTCACAGCAGTTTTACTCATGATTGCCAAAACTTAGAGGTAACCAAGATGTCCAACAGGTGAATGAATAAACAAACTACTATTTGATGATGAAAAGAAATGAACTATCACGCCATGAAAAGACATGGAGCACCTTAAATGCATTTTACTAAGTGAAAGAAGTCTGAAAAGACTACATACTATATGATTCCAACAATACAACATTCTGGAAAAGCCAAAAGGATGATATATTCGTTTACTAGAGCTGCCGTAATAAAGTATCACCGACTGGGTGGCTTAAACAACAGAAATTTATTTTCTCACAATTTTGGAGCTTAGAAGTTCAAGGCCAAGGTGTCGGCAGGGTTAGTCTCTTCTGAGGTCTCTTTCCCTGGCTTGCAGATGGCGTCCTCTCCCTGGGTCTTCCCTCTGTGCCTGTCTGTGTCCTAATCTCCTTTTCTTGTAAGGACAACAGGCATACTGGATTAGGGTCCATCCTAATCTCATTTTATCCTAATTACCCTTTAAATCCCCAATCTCCAAATGCAGTCACATTCTGAGAGGCTGCGGGTTAGGACTTCAATACATGATTTTGTGGGAGGCAGCCCCTAACGTTTGGGTGTGTGACTCCGGCTCATTTATTTAGTGATCCAAAAAGCTGCTAGTTTTGAGTGGTGCCCAGAACAAGGGAAGGCTCTGCAACACGTCCAGGCTGCTGTGCAAGCTGCTCTCCCCTTTGGGCCATATGACCCAGCAGATCCCACAGTGCTCGAGGTGTCAGAGGCAGATGGAGATGCTGTTTGGAGCCTTTGGCAGGCCCCTACAAGCAAATTGCAGCACAAGTCTCTAGGATTTTGGAGTAAGGAACTACCATTCTCTGGGGATAAGGACTTTCCTTTTAAGAAACAACACTTGGCCTGCTCCTGGGCCTTTGTAGACGCTGAATGCTTGACTACAGGCCACTGAGTTACCACGGGACCTGTGCTGGGGGTTGACACTATAACATCAGGCGTGCACAGCAGCACTCCATCATCAAATGGAAGTGGGTAGTCGTGACTGGGCCTGAGCAGGCCCCGAAGGCACCAGGAAGTTATATGCAGAAGTGGCCCAAATTCCTGTCATCCCCACTCCTGCTGTACCCTGCCTGCACCTACAGCCTCATTGGAAGTTCCCTACAATCAGCCGACAGAGGAAAAGAAGACTCAGGTCATGTGTGTGGATGGTTCTGCACGATTTGCAAGCACCCCCGCTAAGAGGACAGCTGCAGCACTGCAGCGTCTTTCTGGGACATCGCTGAAGGACAGTGGGGAAGGGACATCCTTTCAGCAGGCAGAACTACGAGAAAGTCCACTTCTGTTGTATAAGCCACGCAGCCTGTGGTGCTCTATCAGGGCAGTCCTAGGAAGTGAATACAAATTATACTAACACACATTGCTCAGTGAAAGAAGTCAGCCTGAAAATGCTGCACACTCTGTGATTCTTAGGATGTGACACTCTGGAAAGAGCAGAACCATGGAGACAGTGAAAAGATCAGTGGCTCCAGGGGCTGGAGGGGAGGAAGGGGTGAACAGGTGAAACACAGAGGGTTTTTAGGGCAGTGACACTATTCTGTGTGATACTATAATGTGGATACATGGCCTTATACATTTGCCCAAACCCACAGAATGTACAACACCAAGAGTGGACCCCAAATGTAAACTGTGGACTGTGGGTGATGACGATGTGTCAGTGCAGGTTCACTGATTGTAACAAATGTGTCACACTAATACAAGATGTTAATAGGGGACCCTGTGGGGGGAGGTAAATGGGAACTCTGTACTTTCTGCTCAACTTTTCTGTAAATCTAAAATTGCTCTTAAAAAAAAAACCTCTAAAAATGAAACAGAAAACAAACAAAACTCAAAAGAAATAGATTGCTTGCAGACCAGAGTTTGGAGTCTCTGAACGTCCACAGTGACAGAGCAGAACCAAACCAGAGAAGCAAGCTGTTGCCCCTGCCTTGGGTGCACACAAAGCAGCCCAGTACATCACAGTACAGACCCTGGACCAGCGGCCAGAACTGCCACCACTGCTTTCCCTGGCACTGAATGTGGCACTGAATGTAGCACCTGTTTCTTGGTGTGCTGGTTTCTAGGGTGGGGCCAGTGAGTCCACTGGGGTGTCTGCTGTCAGCTGAGCCGCAGCTGCCTTAGGGGCTGGGAAGGGCCTGTCTGGCTTTTTCAGCTTCTCCAGTTGCGGGGAGGGCTCTGCCTCATAAGAGGAAGAGCTTGTAAAAGCTTACACACCAGGGGAGTTCTCAAATACAGCCAGGTTCAGATGCTGGGAAGCCAAGACTGATAACACCAAATGCCCAGCACACTCACAGTGCTGCCATCAAAGCGTGGTCAAACCACCTCTCAACACAGCAGCAGGCTGGCATCCACAGCGTGCTGCTCAAAGTGTCCGAAACAGGAGGATCAGCGTCACCTGGGAGCTTGCTAGAAATGCGACTCCTAGGGCCTCACCTCAGGCCTAAGGAATCAAAACCCGGGTATAGCTCAGACACAATCAAAATCTGCGTGAGACCGCCTGTGGTTTGATGTACAGTGAATTTTGAAGAGCACTGCTTGAAACCCTTTTCTAATCATGGCCTGAAATTTAAAAAGACAAAAAAAAAAAAAAAAGAGAGAGAGAGAGACAAAAAGAAACAAAGAGAAAACACTAGCAAACGAGATGCTTTTTAATTTCTGTAGTGAGAAAGGGCAGAAGGTGTGGGCAGAAGCAGGGTAGGGTGCCCAGGCAGAGGAAGGGTGTGACTGGAAGGATCTGGGCCCCAAAGGTGTCCCCATCCTACTCCCAGAGCCTGTGAATATGTCAGGCTCCCTGGCACAGGGAATTAGGTTACAAATCGGCTGACCTTGAGAAAGGGAGATGAGCCTGGGTTATTCTGGTGGGACCCACCCCATCACGAGGATCCTTAAAAGTGGAAGAGGAGAGGGAGGAGGCAGAAGCAGAGACAACAGCATGAGAAGCTGATGGTGTTGGAGGTGAGTAAGGGGCCACCAGCCAAGGAATGCAGGTGGTCTACAGCAGCTGGGACAGGCAAGGAAGTGAATTCTCCCTGGGAGCCTCCAAAAAGGACCCTGCCCTGCTGACCCTGACCCCAGTGCAGGGAGACTCCTGTAGGGCTTTGATATGGTTTAGATCTGTGTCCCCACCAAATCTCATGTCACATTGGAATCCCCAGTGTTGGAGATGCGGCCTGGTGGGAGGTGACTGGATCATGGAGGTGGTTTCTCGTGGTTTAACACCATCCTTCCACGGTGCTGTCGTAATAATGAGCTTCTGTAAGATGTCGTTGTTTAGAATCACCCTCTCTCTTGCTCCTGCTCCGGCCATGTAAAGTGCTGTTCCCCCTCTGCCTTCTGCCATGATTGTAAGTTTCCTGAGGTCCCCCCTAGAAGCTGAGCAGATGCCAGCATCATGCTTTCTGTACAGCTTGTGGAAATGTGAGCCAATTAAACCTCTTTTCTTTGTAAGTTTCCCAGTCTCAGGCATTTCTTTCTAGCAATGCAAGAACAGACTAATACAGGCTTCTAACCTAAGGACGGGTAAGATAATAAATTTGTGCTGTTTCAAGCCACTAAGTTTGCGGTAATTCAAGACAGCAGCAAGAGGAAACGACTACAATAGGCTCTCAGCTATTTTCCACTCTCTCCAAGAGGGTACGACCCCCTTCCGAAGACCGGTTCCTTCTCATCCCAAGCCAAGCCTGCCTTTCAGCTCAGAAGAGAAGGGAATTCTTTTTGTGTAGAAAAGGGTCTGTGCAGAGTGGGGAAGAGGTGCCACACTCCCATTAGGTCCACTCCTGTACTGTGCCACCCACTAGGAGAGACAGGCTGTGTCAGAAAAGAGGGGAGTGACTCCCAGGGCCCGTGGACAGAAGAAAGGGGAGTGGGACCTCCAAGGACACTCAGATATCACGGGAGGGGGCTGGGCTTCCTGCAGGGCCCCGCCTCCTTTTCTGGGATATTAATGCAAAGGGCTGGAGCACTTCAGGGTGCCTGGATGACACCACCTTGTGTGTGAAGGACCTGCTGAGGTTCCTGTATGTACTTGATAAGTATTTGAATAGCACTATGTGCCTCTTTCATAGTAATACATGGGGGTAGTTACTGTTCTTGATAAAATGACGTTTTAGAATGAATATCTTGTTCATATGCTTGGGGTTGTCTATATAGAGTCTAGACCAGGCATTAGCAAACCAAGTCCTGTGGGCTAAATCTGTCTTGCCGCCTGTTTTTGCATGAGCTAAGAATGATTTTTACATTTTTTAAATGGTTGCAAAATAACAAAAAGAGGATGATTTCATGACATGTGAGAACTATACGAAGTTCAAATGTTAGTGTTTGTAAAGTTTGATTGGAACACAGTCACACTCCTCCATTTATGTATTGTGGCCTTGGCCTGTTTTCATGTTGTACAGACTACAACATTTTATTTTTTTATTTTTTTCAAGACAGAGTCTCACTCTGTCACCCAGGCTGGAGTGCAGTGGCACGATCTTGGCTCACTGCAACCTCTGCCTCCTAGGTTCAAGTGATTCTCCTGCCTTAGCCTCTGGAGTAGCTGGGATTACAGGCATGCGCCACCATGCCTGGCTAATTTTTTTTTGAGACGAAGTTTCGCTCTTGTTGCCCAGGCTGGAGTGCAGCGGCGCGATCTTGGCTCACCACAACCTCCGCCTCCCAGGTTCAAGTGATTCTCCTGCCTCAGTCTCTTGAGTAGCTGGGATTACAGGCATGCGCCACCACGCCCAGCTAATTTTGTATTTTTAGTAGAGACAGGGTTTCTCCATGTTGGTCAGGCTGGTCTCAAACTCCTGACCTCAGGTGATCCACCTGCCTCGGCCTCCCAAAGTGCTGGGATTACAGGCCTGAGCCACCGCACCCTGCCCAATTTTTGTATTTTCAGTTAGAGATGGGGTTTCATCATGTTGTCTAGGGTGGCCTCGAACTCCTGACATCAGGTGATCTGCTCACCTTGGCCTCCCAAATTGCTGGGATTACAGGTGTCAGCCACCACCCCGGCCAACATTTTATTTATTATCAGTAAATACCTACTTTGTCAAAGCAAGAAACAACAAGTGGACTTAGAGCCTCCCATCTTTATGGTACAGTGAAGGGTGCTTTATTTGCTAACAAATTACATGGCAAAGCACTGTTGTACTATGCAATGATGCTATATCTCTGCTAGAAGAATATATAATACATGTCACTGTTAGCAGACCTACCACTCACCACAATATCCCCAACTCACAGAAAAGCAATGGTCAGAAAAATCAGAAAACTTAAAATGGAATGCCTCATCACAGCAGAATTTTCTTTACCCAAGTTTCTGAGTGGCTCATTTGTTAGGCAAGCAGGAAAAATCATTTGCTGGTGGTAAGTTAATTAAATCATGTTTGATTGCAACTGCTGAAGAAATGTGTCCAGAGAAAATAAACTGTTAGTCTTTTGGCGAGAACAGTTGTTTGGAGAATTGAGAATGTCGGGAACAACATTATTTGTCAATTCAAAACCGAGGTGAATAATTTTGAGTGGCTTTCCTTGGCTAGTGATGTTAACACCGATGATGCTCAGTTGTTACTGTTTATTCAAGGAGTCAATGCTGAGTTCAAAGGAACTGAAAATTTAGCCTCTGTGAACTGGCTTTGTGAATCAGCTATGGTGAGACTATTTTATTTATTATTTATTTATTTATTTATTTATTTTTTGAGACAGAGTTTCACTCTTGTCTCCCAGGCTGGAGTGCAATGGCATGATCTTGGCTCGCCACAACCTGTGCCTTCAGGGTTCAAGGCCAAGGTGGGCAGATCACCTGAGGTCAGGAGTTCGAGACCAGCCTAGCCAACATTGTGAAAACCTGACTCTAACTAGCCAGGCATGTTAGACTCTAATTAGCCAGGCATGGTGGCTGGCTACCAGAGACAGATTCTTCTATCTCAGCCTCCAGAGTAGCTGGGATTATAAGTACCTGCCACCATGCCTGGCTAACTTTTGTATTTTTAATAGAGACGGGGTTTCACCATGTTGGCGAGTCTGGTCTCGAACTCCTGACCTCAGGTGATCTGCCCACCTCAACCTCCCAAAGTGCTAGGATTACAGGCATTTGAGTCACCGCGTCCGGCCGGTGAGACTATTTTCAAAGACATTAAGGAAAATTAATTCAGTGAACCTGAATAAGTGGAATCCACTAAGATGAGTGACCACTGATGGTGGTAAAAATATCTGTGGAGCAGAAAAAGGTTTAGTTGGACAAATTTACAAAGCTTGTTAAATGTAAGGTTTTAAAATCCCATCGGTATTTATCTTACTATTCACTAGCAAGTGCTCTGCAGACGATGTTTGAATCTGTCATGAGTTTTTGAACCCTTAGCATCAGGAGTGAAATTTACTTCTGTGAACATCGTCAGTTTCATTAATGTTTGTTAAAAACAGAAGCTGAGTATCCTGACTCAGCTTACAGCAGTACAGTGGCTTAGCAGTGGTAAAGTTTTATTGTGAATTTTTGAACTTAGAGCTGAGATGAACACTTTTCTGGAAGAGAAGAACCTTTGACACTCTCCATTATTGAACACTGAATTGCTTTGAAAATTGGCTTTTGCTGAAGAACTGTGCAATTGAGAAGCTTCCACTTCAACTTCAATTGGAAGTGGTTAGTTCGCAATGTTATGCAATGACAGAAGGCAGATATCAAGAGAAGAATCAAACACAATTTATAGATGTCTTCCAAATGATGAATATGCTCAATTAAAAATCACAAGCTTGTGGACTGACATCCATATTTGGCAGTATCTGTCTGAGTGAAAAGACATTTTTGCAAAGATGAAACACATAACGTCGCACTACGAGTCAGCATTGACAGACGACATTTGCTATTGATTTTGATAATGGGAGCACTTACTTTGAACATTAATTTAGTGAAATGTTATCCCTCCCCCAAAACAGTTTCATTCTTTTTATTAGTAGACTTATCTTACAAAAAATTGTACACAATTATTTTTGTTATATTTTATGTTTTAGATTTCATTAATAAAAATTTGGTGGAAATTTGTTTTCTCTCTTCTTACGTAAGTATCTACATAATAATCTTTGATTTTACCACTTAGTCTATAAAACCTAAACTATTCATCCTACAGAAACAGTCTGCTAACTCTTGGTCTAGACTCACCTTGCTATTCAAAATACACAGTCTAGCCTGATAAGCATCATGTGGTGCTTGCTGGGAAAACAGAATTGTGGGCCCCACCTGAGACCTACTAAATCAGAATCTGCATTTTTATCAAAATCCCTGGGGATTCAAATGTATATGAAAGGTTGAGGAGCCCTGCTGTGGAACACAAGCAAAAAACAGCAAGTAGGTATGCTGTGTGGTCCACCAACTCCCAGGGACATCTGTCTCTTGCACTCTATTGCTGGCGCACACACATGCTGCTGTAAGTGTCTTGATGTTGCCGCTGCAGCATGGTGTGAGCGCAGCTCTGCACTGTCCATGGCCGCTGCAGCATGGTGTGAGCGCAGCTCTGCACTGTCCATGGCAGCCTGCTTCCATTCTTCCAGGGTGAGGCATCAGCCACTCAAATGCTTCAAGGAATAGTAGGTGTGCTAGATTTGTCTCCAAAAGCTACAACCCAACTACATATCCAGGGCACAAGCAATTTAATATCAACAGATTGCATGACTTAGATAAGAGGAACCCAGATTTTCATGGATTTCTTCTTCCACTTGTATTTAAGGCAGGCTCAGCTGTTCAGCCGCCTGATGGTCTCAGTTTCCCTCTGTTTGAATAAAATGCCAGTGTCATCAAAGGAAGAAACCGAGGACTTGGATTTTATCCACCTAAACTCAGGCTGAAATACAGCAATACTAGGTACCTTTTATAATAACATGACTATCTGGTAACCCTGACTGTTTTGCAATACATCTTTGCTGCTGTCAGTCTTCCTGTCATTTGTAAAGAAGATAAATTAAAAAAAAAAATCCACATCAAACACCTCCACTCCTTCAATCCTCAACCATCACGTGACTGGTGTCTTCATTTAAATTGTGAGGATACATTTTTTTTTAATGATAGAATTCAGACACAACAGTTTCAACTATTTATATAGTTATAATGTTTTTAAATAGTTGTGATGTTTGGAGAATATATAGTACATATATGAGGTCCTCAATACATTTTAGCTCTATCTGTCCCCACCAAATGACAATCAGCCTTGACTCCTCACCTTCTGTCCTATTTATATCCAATTCATCAGCAAATTTTTTATTTTCTTCTTGTTAGTTTGTGTACCATTTAGTTCATGGCAGTTGTATTAAATTTGCTTTCTAAAGTCATGGCTTTAAAAATGGAAACAACTTGACAAAATATTCATCATGAAATTTTGAGACCATTAAGACAAACTATAATTTTAAAAAGCCAGAAAAGAACACATTAACCGTTCTTCACTACATATAGTTATTAGGAGGAATAAAACAAGTCACAGATCATCGTCTCAGTACAGTACAGTTCTCTTATTTAGAATTGGTTTATTAGGGCAATTGTTAATGCTGTTCAGAGAAACACTGAGAACAAATATCCACTGGCGGTAAAGTGATTGAAACCTTAGCTAGAGGATGCTTATGATCTAATTATTATTTGAAAGTAGATAGAGCAGGGGAAAATCCATTTTCATGTACAGTTTTGATTTTTTGGGTATAAGAGATGAATCTGTGAATGATTTTATAAAGGACGTTGAGAGGTCTTTCATAAACATTGTTCCATTTAAATAACTTATAATCATATTTAGAAAAATAAAAGGTGCATCATATTACCAAAACTTTGAAACAAAGACAGAATGTAAAATCCCTGACCCTACTGACTCTGCCGTATTGATTACATAGCACACTTGCATTATGGCTGATTGTCTCTGAATGACTTAATCAAATGTCAATATCTAACCTTAAAGATAATGATAAATGCCAATCATATTTCAGATTCTTGAAAAACGAATGACGATTTGCACTAAAAATTTAAGAAAATGTAAGAATAAATGATTATGTCACATAAGATTCTTTTCTTTTTCTTTTTATTCTTTATCCTTACTTTTCAAATTTCCCCCTGTGAACATGTATTACCTTGGTAATCTGATAAAGAATGCAACATTTTTTTTTAAACTGCTAGGTATTTTGTCTGGTACATTATTTATTTAATAATTGATTGTATTCTTAGCAGTAAATTAAATTATCTTCTAACACTGTCATGTAATATGAAGATATAAGCAATCCATATACCTATTTCTAGTAGACTTGTTTAGCATGTTTGCTTAAGACTGATTTCTTTTTTTTTCTTAACTTTTATTTTAGGTTCAGAGGTACACGTGCAGGTTTATTATATAGGCAAACTTGTGTCTTGAGGGTTTATTGTACAGATTATTTCATTACCCAGGTATTAAGCCTAGTACCCATTAGTTATTTTTCCTGATCCTCTTCCTCCTCCCAACCTCCACCATCTGAAAGGTTCCAGTGTATATTGTTCCCCTCTATGGGTCCATGTGTTCTCATCATTTATCTCCCACTTATAAGTGAGAACATGCAGTATTTGGTGTTCTGTTCCCACGTTAGTTTGCTAAGGACAATGGACTCCAGCTCCATCCATGTTCCTGCAAAGAACATGACCTCATTCTTTTTTATGGCTGCATAATATTCCATGGTGTACATGTATCACATTTTTCTTATCCAATCTACCACTGACAGACATTTAGGTTGATTCCATGTCTTTGCTATTTTGAATAGTGCTGCAATGAACATTCGCGTGCATTTGTCTTTATGGTAGGATTATTAATATTCTTTTGGGTATATACCCAGTAATGAGATTGCTGTGTCGAATGGTAGTTCTGTTTTTAGGTCTTTGAGGAATCGCCACACTGTTTTCTACAATGGTTAAACTAATTTACACTCCCACCAACAGTGTATAAGCATTTCTTTTTCTCCACAACCTTACCAGCATCTGTTTTTAATAATAGCCTTTTTAATAATAGCCATTCTGATTGGTGTGAGATGGTATCTCATTGTAGTTTTGATTTGCATTTCTCTAATGATTAGCGATGTTGAGCTTTTTTTTCATATATTCATCAGCAAATTGTTAATTTGCCTTCAAATTCTATCTAGAACTTGACCACTTCTCATCACTCCATTACTACCACCCACCCTGCTCCCAGCTTCTACTGGCTGCTTGGATTATTACAAATAGCCAAAGTAAAACCCAAGGTCCTTTTAGCGCCTTATATGTTCCTACTTGGTTGACCACGGGCCTGTGGCTTATTCCTTGAACACACCAGTTCACGCAAACCTCAGGGCATCTGCACCTGGCTCGCCATATCCCACTGCTCTTCTCCAGAGAATGACCTGGTCCCCTCTTTTGATTCCTCCAGACCCTGGCTAAAATGTCCACTTTCTCAACAAAGCCTTCCTGACCACTTTATTTAAACTTGCAACCTGCTCAGCAATCCCTGTGCTCATTTGTTATCTTCTCTTTTTTTTTTTGAGACAGAGTCTTGCTCTGTCGCCCAGGCTGGAGTGCAGTGGCACAATCTCGGCTCACTGCAAGCTCCGCCTCCTGGGTTCATGCCATTCTCCTGCCTCAGCCTCCCGAGTAGCTGGGACTACAGGCGCCCGCCACCATGCCCGGCTAATTTTTTGTATTTTTTTAGTAGAGATGGGGTTTCACCGTGTTAGCCAGGATGGTCTTGATCTCCTGACCTCGTGATCCACCCGCCTCGGCCTCCCAAAGTGCTGGGATTACAGGCGTGAGCCACCGTGCCTGGCCTTGTTATCTTTCTTTCTTTCTTTCTTTTTTTTTATGAGACAGGATCTCACTCTGTTGCTCAGGCCAGAGTGCAGTGGCACCATCATGGCTCACTGCAGCCTCAACCTGCTGGGCTCAAGCAATCCTCCCACCTCAGCCTTCTGAGTAGTTGGGACTACAGGCGCGCCCCACCATGCCTGGTTAATTTTTTTGGTATTTTTCTGTAGACACAGGGTTTCACCATGTTGCCTAGGCTGGCCTTGAACTCTGGGCTCAAGTGATCCACCTGCTTTGGCCTCCCAAAGTGCTGGTGTGAACCACCACACCCAGCATTAGCTATCCTTAATGTGAAAGGAAAATAAAATCTCGGGACCCTAAACTCACTATGCCAAAGGGAAAGTTACACTTGGGAACTGAATCATACAAAAACTGCCTTCCTTTTGTTCCTAAACAGATGGCTACAAAGACAGAAGATAGGTCACCTATCTCCCCAGGTGGCCTCCCTCACTAACTGCTCACAAGGAAATTCTTTGTGAGCCCTAAAACGGAGTTTTGTTTCGTTTCACTCTGACAATACAAATTAACAGTGTATCTTCACAGGTACAGGACAAAGACAAGACTAGAAATCATCCCTCTGAGAGATATGCGTATTTGACTTCTTCCTCTACTCCACATTTCCTTTATCTCATATAAAATGCAGATTCACTGAGCGGGAGACAAACGCATAATTAACATACCTCTACCCCTGCTTTTACATGTGGATTCAGTGAGTGCTCAGCAAAGCCTCACAAGACTGTGGGCACTCACCTCAGCACCCACTCTCCCTTTTTTTCTTCCCTCCTTCCCCTCCTGTCTGCTCTTTCCTCTTTAAAATTCTTAAAATCTTCTTTGGAAAAAGCACAGTCCACAAATCCTACTGTGACTTGTGTCTTTTTTCCTTGGGCTGTCCTCAACCTTGGCAAAATGAAACTAAACTGACTGAGATCTGTCTCAAATACTTTTTGGGTCATGCGTTTCACTGATGGAATATGGCAGGGGTACCTAGTGGGCAGGCCCCAGGAAGAGAAGTATTTATAGAAGGGTGGGAGAAATCACAATCCAAGCTTCCCTGACTTTTGTGATGCAGTTTAGTTGCTGGCATTGGAGATGCCCCTTAAGAATCCCACAACTCTGAAGCTGTTCCCTTTTTTCAAACCTAGGCCTTGTCCCTGATAAAATGCAAATGTGTCAAGGACAGAGAAGGTGTTAGGCGTTGCCCTTTAGACCTCAGTGTGAACTTGGCAGTGACAGGAAAAGGAGGGCAGGAGACCCCAATCACCAGACCCTGCTCTGTGCATGGGTCTCACCTTGCAGATTTTTGTAACAATTTTTCTGGACAACATTCCCATCTTCATTTTATGCTCCAGGAAAGGGAGCTCGGAGGTGCTCAGTGACCGGCCAGAAGTGGCAGAGCCAGAAATCAAGTCAGGTCCTGGCCCTAGAGCCTGTTCTTTCCTTGTATAGCAGAGGTTTTCTGCTTATTTTTAAATGATTGTTTTCACTCAAGATATGTGTTGAGGGACTGAATATATAAACAGGCAATGGCCAGGCTACATATAAAAATATATATAGTCTGACCCACAACCTGCAGCAACTGGCCTAGGAAGGCAACTACTATTGACAGTATCCAGTACAACAGTAACCACTCCAGGAAGCCAAACAATAACCTTTGTTAACAGGTGGCTCCAAATGGCCACAACTTGACTAATTTTTGCTCCTACTTACGACCAACTGGAGAAACCCAAAGATGCTCTGCTAACCGATTGCATGGGATGTCCCCTTTGTACTTAGCCAGCCTACAGCTTCCTCACGCCAACAGCCTCCAATCAGGGAATATCTGAAGCCTTTCCTTTTTCCACTAAAAAGCTTTCCCACTCATCTGCCTGTCTTTGAGTCTGCCGAACACAAGTGATGGTCACTAACTCTTTTGCTATAGCAAGTTCTAAATAAATAGCCTCTGCTTGTTCTCATTTGGGTGGCCTTCATTTGTTTTCTCCCTGTGCTCACAGAAGTCACTTCGTGTTGTACACACATGTCTTGTGGACACAGTTTTCATTGATAAAATTGTTCTTAGCATGAAGGAATTAAACATATCAGTGTTTCACAGTGGTCTGCAAACAGCGCAGTTGCCCCATATGGAGTTCCATGGTGTTCATGGGCTGGGGACATCAGAGACGGGTCATTCCTAGTTGACCTGGGAGGGGGTCCTTCCCTCTCCTTCTTTTTCTCACTTCTCTCATCCCTTGCCCATGAGGGAGTTTCAGGTAAGATGAAGGAAACACAGGATAGTGAATGACACAGGGAATGTAGTCTATGAAAGGCAGCTACTATGAGCAAGGAAAAAATCTGTTCACCTTGTAGATATGTTTTTCTGAGAGACCTGACCAGGTCTAATCACGTCCTCTGCTCCTGTAGAGGGAGAACTGAATAACTAAGAATCTGTGCTTGCTAGGGAGGATTAAGGAGTAAATGGGACAGAGAGAGAAATCAGATATTTCCAATTGGACTGGTAACTCTGTAGAAAAAAATTATAAATGTTCACACACCATCCTTTGTCTCTATTTGAGTTTAAATTATGTAATAATACAATTTTATTTTTGAGAGTGATGTCAGCAAGATGGCAAAATAGAAAGTCCCAGTCCTCATTTACTGCCCCGCTGAAAAATTGATGTAACAAAATATATGGGCCAAAACACCTTTATGAGAGCTCTAGAATGCAGTTAAGAAGTCACAGTACTCCAGATAAGTAAAAAGCCAAAGCAGTTGCAGCACAGCTCTGCCTGACTGGGAAAAGGTGCAAAACTCATGACTTCTCCCCAGGGAGGGAGGGAGAAGAGTGGGGCGCCCTGGCCTATGGTATAGTAGTGAGACACCAGAAGGAGGGAGGGAGAAGAGTGGGGCACCCTGGCCTATGGTATAGTAGTGAGACACCAGAAGGAGCAAGAGATTATGGGCTCCTGAAAAAAGAAACCAGTAAATCCCTATAATTAAAATGCACAAGTCCAGGGAAGACACATCCACAGAAAAAGTTTGAGAGCTTCCCAGAATCTCTAGCTAGGTTGATTGGTGAAGATCTTTCCCTGCTGAAGCCAGTCCATAAGGACTGGGAGAGGTGGCTGTTTCTTCAAATGGACAGATACCAACATAAAGCTATAAGGAACATGAAGAAAGAGGGAAATGGGACACAACTAAATGAACAAAATAAATCACCAGTAACCTACCCTAAAGAAATGGAGATCTATAAACAGAGATCAAAGAATTAAAAATAATCATCTTATGAAGCTCAGAGAGTTACCACAGAACACAGGCAACTGAGTGAAATCAGAAAACTATGTATGCATAAAATTAGAATATCAACAAAGAAATAGAAACTATAAAACAGAGAACGAAACACAAATTGTAAAGCTGAAGAATATTAACTGAACTGAAAATAATCACTACAGGGCTCAAGAGCAGACTTGAGTTAGTAGAGGAAAGAATCAGCAAACTCAAAGACAGGTCATTTGAAATTATCTAGTCAGAAGAGTAAAAAGGAAAAAAAAAGAATGAAAACTTGAAGATAGCCTAAGGAAGTTATAGGACACCATTAAGCTAATCAATATATACATTTTGAGAATCCTAGAAGGTGAAGAAAGAAACTGAGGAAGAAAGCTTATTAAAAGAAATAATGGTCAAAACATCCCAAATCTGGAGAGGGAAATGGATATCTGGATTCATGAAGCTCAATGAATCACGAACAAGATAAAGCCAAAGCAGTTCATACTGAGGACCGGGCGCGGTGGCTCATGCCTGTAATCCCAGCACTTTGGGAGGCTGAGGTGGGTGGATCACAAGGTCAGGAGATTGAGACCATCCTGGCTAACATGGTGAAACCCCATCTCTACTAAAAATACAAAAAATTAGCCGGGTGCGGTGGCAGGCGCCTGTAGACACAGCTACTCAGGAGGCTGAGGCAGGAGAATGGTGTGAACCTGGGAGGTGGAGCTTGCAGTGAGCCGAGATTGCGCCACTGCACTCCAGCCTGGATGACAGAGCGAGACACCATCTCAAAAAAAAAAAAAAACAGTTCATACTGAGACACATTATAATCAAATTGCTAAAAGTCAAAGACAAATAACTTTTAGAGCAGCTAGAGAAAAGCAACTTGTCATACAAAAGGGAGCCCTCATAAGACTATTGGCAGATTTCTTAGCAAAAATCTTTCAGGTCAGGAAGGAGTAGGATGATATATTCAACATTCTAAAATAAAAAAGTGCCAACCATAGAACACTATACCTGGCAAAACTATCCTCCAAAAAAAGAAGGAGAGAGAAAAAATTTCCCAAACAAAAGTTGAGGATATTCATCACCACCATATATGACATACAAGAAATGCTAAGGAGAGTTTTTCAAGTTGAAATGAAAGAATACTAAACAGCAATAAGAAAGCATATGAAAGTATAAAGTTCATTTGTAAAGGTAAATATGTAGACAAATACAGAATACTGTAATGTTGATATGTAAATAATTTTACTTCTAACTTAAAAGTTAAAAGACAAAGTATTAACACTAACTATATAAAAATGTGTTAATGGATACACAACATAAAAAGATGTAAACCGCATCATCAGTAACATAAAGGGAACACTTCCAAACTCATTTTATGAAGCCAGTGTATGCTGATACCAAAGTCAGATGAAGGCACTACAAGAAAAGAAACTATAGGCTAATATTTCTGATGTCCACAGATGCAAAAATCCTTAATAAAGTATTAGCAAACTGAACTCAACAGCACTATGACCAAGTGGGATTTATCCCTGAAATGCAAGGATGATTCAACACGTGTAAATCAATTAGTGTGATACACCACATTAATAGTGTGAAGGATAAAAATAACAGTGATCTCAATAGATACAAAAAAAGCATTTAACAAAATTCAACACCATTTCATGATTAAACACTCTCAATAAACTAGGTATAGAATAAATTTAACTGACTATAATTAAGGCTGTATGTGAAAAGTCCACAGCTAATATTATATTTAATGGTGAAAAAGCAAAAGCTTTTCCTCTAGGATTAGGAAGAAGGCAAAGATGCCCACTCTCATCACTTCTATTCAGCACACCACAGGAAGTCCCAGCCAAAGCACATAGGCAAGAAAAAGAAATAAAAAGCATCAAAATTCAAAAGGAAGAAGTACAATTATCTGCTTGCAGATGGCTTGATCTTATACATACAAAAATATAAAAATTTCACCAAAAAACTATTAGAACTAATAAATGAATTCAGCAAAGTTGCAGGATACAAAATTGATGTATAAAATCAGTCGCAGTTTTACATACAAACAATGAACTATCTGAAAATGAAATTAAAAAAAAATCTCATTTACAACAACATCAAAAATAGCAAAACACTTAGGAATTAACCAAGGAGGAGAAAGACCTTTATACTGAAAACTACAAAACAGTGATACAAGAAATGAAAGAAGATACAAATGAATGGAAAAAAATCCCATGTTCACAAACTGGAAGATTTATATTGTTAAAATGTCCATACTACCCAAAGCTACCTACTGATTCAATGCAATCCCCAGGGAAATCCTAATGACTTTTTTTTTTTTTAACAAAAATAGAGAAAACAGTCCTAAAATTCAGAAGGAACCACAAAGGACCCCAAGTAGACAAAGTAATCTTGAGAAAGAAGAACAAAGCTAGAAGCATCACATTTCCTAACTTCAAAACATACTACACATTATAGTAATTAAAACAATATGGTACTGGCATAAAGATAGATACATAAACCAATGGAAGAGAATACAGAGTCCAGAAATAAATCCACAAATATAGTCAATTGATCTTTGACAAGAGTGCCAAGAATATAAAATGAGGAAAGGATAGTTTCTGCAACAAATGGTGTTGGGAAAATTGTATATGCAGATGCAAAAGAATGAAATTGGAACTTTATCTTACACTACACACAAAAAGTAAATTGAAATGGATTAAAGACATAATTGTAAGACCTGAAACTGTAAAACTATTGAACAAAAACATAGGAAAAAAGTTTCCTGACATTAATTGATCTTGGCAATGATTTCTTGGATATGACACCAACAGCACAGGCAACAATGACAAAATTGGCAAGTGAGATGACATCAAACTGAGGGGCTTCTGCACAGCAAACAATCAACAGAACGAAGAGGCAACCTATTGAATGGGAGAAAATATGTGTAAACCACATAAAGGCGCACCTTGTTTTATTGTGTTTCACTTTATTGTGTTTTGCAGATATTGCATTTATACAAATTTACAGATTTTTAATAAATTTCAGGTCTGTGGTAACCTTGTGTTGAGCAAGTCTATTGGCACCATTTTTCCAACAGCATGTGCTCACTTTGTGTCTCTGTGTTACGTTTTGGTAATCTTTGCAATATTCCAAATATTTGCATTATTATTATATCTGTTAAAATGACCTGTGATAAGGGATCTTGGATGTTACTATTGTAGTTGTTGCGAGGTGTCACGTATAGCACCCATATAAGATGGCAAACTCAATCGATAAATGGTGTGTGTGTTCTGACTGCTGTACTGACCAGCCATTCCCCCATCTCTCTCCCTCTCCTGGGCCCTCCCTATGCCCTGAGACATAACAGTATTGAAATCAGGGCCATTTAATAATCCTACAATAGCCTCTAAGTGTTCAAGTGAAAGGAAGACTGTCTCACTTTAAATCCAAAGCTAGAAATGATTAAGCTTACTGAGGAAGGCATGTCAAAAGCCAAGACAGGCCAAAAGTTGGGTCTCTTGTGCCAAACAGCCAAGTTGTGAATGCCAAGAGAAAGTTCTTGAAGGAAATTAAAAGTGCTACTCCAGTGAACACACTAATGAGAAAGTGAAATAGCCACATGGCTGAAATGAAGAAAGTTTGAGTGGTCTGGATAGAAGATTAAACCAGCCACAGCATTCCCCAAAGCCAAAGCCTAAGTCGGAACAAGGCCCTAACTCTTTTCAATTCTAGGAAGGTTGAGAGAGGCGAGGAAGCTGCAGAAGAAAAGCTGAAAGCTAGCAGAGGTTGATTCACGAGGTTTAAGGAAAACAGTTGTCTCCATAACATACAAGTACAAGGTAAGGCAGCAAATGCTAATATAGAAGCTGCAGCAAGTTAACCAGAAGATCTAGCTAAAATCACCGATGAAGGTGGCTACACTAAACAACAGCTTTCAATGGAGGTGGAACAGCCTTCTGTGGGAAGAAAATGCCACCTAGGACTTTCATAAGTAAAGAGGAAAAGTCAATCCCTGGCTCCACAGCTTCAAAGGATAGGCTGACTTCTTGTTAGGTGCTAATGCAACTGGTAATTTTAAGTTGAAATCAATGCTCATTTACCATTCTGAAAATCCTAGGGCCCTCAAGAATTAGGCTAAATTTGCTTTGTTTGTGCTCTATCAGTGGAAAAACAGAGCCTGGATGACAGCATATCTGCTTACATCATGGTTTACTGAATATTTTAAGCCAACTGTTGGGACGTATCCCTCGGAAAAAAAAGATTACTTTCAAATTATTACTGCTCATTTACTATGCACCCGGTAACCCAAGAGCTCTGATGGAGGTGTACAAGGAGATTAATATTGTTTTCATGCCTGTCAACACAACATCCATTCTTTGGCCCATGGATCAAGCAGTAATTTTTACTTTGCATTCTTATTATTTCAGAAATATGTTTCATAGCACTAGAAGTGCCATAGACAGCGATTGCTCTACTGGACCTAAGCAAAGTAAATTGGAAGCCTTCTGGATTATCCAAGCATGGTGGCATATGCCTGTAGTCTCAGTTACTCGAGAGGCTGAGGCAGGAGAATCACTTGAGCCTGGGAGGTTGGGGCTGCAGTGAGTCATGATTATGCCACCACACTCCAGCCTGGGTGACAGAGTGAGACCCTGTCTCAAAACAACAACAACCACAACAACAACAACAACAAACCTGGCAACAGTTCACAATTCTAGATGACATTATGAGCACTCATGATTCATGGGAAGAGGTCAAAATAGCAACATGAACAGGAATTTGGAAGAAGTTGATTGCAACCCTCATGGATTGCTTTGAGGGATTCAAGACTTTAGTAAAGGAAGTAACTGGAGATGTGGTAGAAATAGCAAGAGAACTAGAATTAAAAGTGGAGCCCAAAGATGTGACTAAATTGCTGCAATCTCTGGATACAATGTTAATGGGTGAGGAGTTGCTTCTTATGGATGAGCAAAGAAAGAGGTTTCTTGAGATGCAATCTTCTCCTGGTGAAGATGCTGTGAACATTGTTGAAACTATTACAAAGGATTTAGAATATTCCATAAACTTAGCTGATAAAGCAGCATGTTTGAGAGGACTGACCCCAATTTTGAAAGTTCTACGATGAATAGAATGCTATCAAAAGCATCACATGCTGCAGAGAAATCTTTCATGAAAGAAAGAGTTAACTGATGTGATCAACTTCATTGTTGTCTTAGTCTAAGAAACTGTCTTCAGCAACAACTGCCCTGATCAGTCAGCAGCCACGGATATCGAGGCAAGACCTTCCACCAGCAAAGAGATCTGGACTCACTGAAGGCTCAGATGATCGTTAGCATTTTTTATCAATATTTTTAAATTAAAGTGTGCTTTTTTTTAAAGACATGATGTGACTGCACACTTAACAGATACAGTATAGTATAAACACAATTTTTATATGCACTGAGAAAAAAATTCATGTGACTTTCTTTCTATATTAACTTTATTGGGGTGGTTTGGAACTGAACCTGCAATATCTCTGAGATATGCTTATATCTGATAAGGGGATAATCTCTGAAATATATAAAGAGCTCCTACAACTCAATAGCAACAAAATAAAACAAAACAAAAAACAAATATCCAGATTAAAAAATGGGCTAATGACATGAATAGACCTTTCTTAAAGAAGACATACACTGTAATCCCAGCACTTTGAAAGGCCGAGGTGGGCAGATCACTTGAAGTCAGGAGTTCAAGACCAGCCTGGCCAACATGGCGAAACCCTGCTTCTACTAAAATACAAAATTTTGCCAGGCATGCTGGCAGGAGCCTGTAATCCCAGCCACTCAGGAGGCTGAGGCAGGGGAATCGCTTGAACCTGGGAGGCGAAGGTTGCAGTGAGCCAAAATCGCGCCACTGCAATCCAGCCTGGGTGACAGAGGAAGGCTGTGTCTCAGAAAAAAAAAAAAAGACATAGAAATGTCCAACAGGTATATGAAAAGCTCAATGTCATTAATCATGAAGAAAATATCAAATCAAAACCATAATGAGATATCACCTCACACCTGTTAGGATGGCCATTATCAAAAAGACAAAAGTTAGTAAGTGTTGGCAAAGATGCGGAGAAACTGAAACCCTTGTACACTGCTGGTGGGAATTAAAATGGTACAGCTGCTATGGAAAACAGTATGGAAATTCCTTTAAAAAATCAAAATATAGAATTACCATAAAATCCAGCCATCCCACTTCTGCGTATATATTCAAAAGAACTGAAATCAGAATCTCCAGGAGATAGCTGCACTCTTATGTTTGCTGCAGCAATTTTTCCAATAGCCAAGATACTGAAGCAGCCTAAATGTCCACTGGAAGATGAATGAAGAAAGAAAATGTGGAACATACATACAATGGAATATTATTCAACCTCAAAAAAGAAAAGAAGGGAATGCAGCCAGATGCAACAACATGGATGAACCTGGAGGACAGTATGCTAAGTTAAGCCAGCCACAGAAGGAGAAATACTGCATGATTCCATTTATATGAGGACTTATAATAGTCAAACTCACAGAAGCAGAGAGTAGCACGGTCATTTCTAGGGTTTGGGGGAGAGGAAAGTGGAGAGTTGCTATTCAAGGAGTAAAACATTTCAGACATGCAAGATGATTAAGTTGTAGAGCTCTGCTGTACAACATTGTCCCCATATAGAAGAGTATGGTATTGTACATTTAAAAACTTTTTAAGAGGGCAGATCTCATGTTAAGTGTTCTTACCATGACAAAATAAGGAAATCAACTCAAACATGCAGGAGGAAACTTTCAGAGGTGATGGATATGCTCTCAGGTGTATACACACATCAAAACTAACCAAACTGTACACTTTAAATATGTGCTGTTTTCTGTATGCATTTCAACTGTATCTCAAAAAAGCTGTTAAATTTAAAAAAATTTGGTAATGGACTTAACCTTCACCTCCATTAATAATTTCACAGGAACGAGTAAAATGTTCTGGGTATGAGCAAGCTTTGATAAGGAGAAACTAAAAGAAAATACTGATATTAAGGAAGAAAGGAGACAAAAACGTAAGAGATGGAGTCCAAAGACCCCAGAGTAGGCTGCGTGGCTGGGTCTGGAAACTGGGGAGGGAGCCTGGAAGCGGGCCAGATAGCTGAGCTGCTCTCCCTCTGTACCTGTGGGTTAGCAGGAGTTGGAGCACATATTACAGACGGGGGTACTTATCATTACTGCTCACTGATCACCCTAGGCCCATTCCTCACGATTCCCACTTTCAGCTGGAAGACCCTGGGCCATTAGTTGTGCCTTGGACTGCTCAGGGCATAGTGAAGCCACAGCAAAGGGTTCAGCGGAAGGCCTGCTCTGGAGGCCGGGGTGACTGTGTGGCTCTTCCTGGCATTCCAAGCTCTAATTCCAAATAAACTGTGTGATCCAGGCTGTGTCCTAGGGTATAATCCATATGTGGGATCCACAATGTGTTCCGTGGTACGACCCACGGGTCTAGGGTGTGACCCACTGTGTGATCAGGGAGTGCAGAAGGCTGTGACTCACTGTGGGACCCATGATGTTCAGGCTCCACGGAAGAACACCAATGCTGCTTCCTTTGTATTGTGGGTTGAATAACAGGATTTTGAGATTACTCTAGAAACCCATCCTCTGTTTTCCTAAACGAACATTCCGTATAAAAAATTAAAATTAATTTATCCTATTTGAAGTTAGGATAACCTGTAGGAATTTCGGTGAAGGAAAGGCTGAGGCTGAACACCACCAGCAGAACTAAGATGCTTTTCTTCTGAGGCCACAGACTAGGGTGCAGCCTGCCTCCATCTGTCCCCAGGCAGCAAGGGCTGACACGGCCACAGAGCTTCCTGCACTTCACTCTGTGTGTGTGTGTGTGTGTGTGTGTTTGTGTGTGTGCCCATCGACACTGGGCCTCCTATCCCCTGTTCCAAGCTCATTATTGTACCCAAGCCCAAGGGTGGAGAGCATTACTTCTGAGAAAATGTCATTAGAGCAAAAAAGGCAAATGGATCTGAGAGTTAAATATCGTCCTCCATTAGGCACAGCGAAGTCTATTGGATCAACCACAGCTCGGCATGCTTTTTAGTTCCATGCAGCGCTTATCAAATAGCTGATGTTCAGGAGGCTGTTACATTAAAAAGTAATTCTAAAACAAAGTACCAGTTAAAATAATTTCAGAGATAAAGAGTCACATAACTGTTTCTTAATTGGCACTACTTTATCCGTATTTTATTGGTTCTTTTCAGCACATTGAATTTCTTTGTACAATGAAAACCTATAACAAATAACACGTTTCTCTATTTTCTTAAAAAAGAGGGACACTTCCTTATAGGTCACATATATCAATTAGAGCATATTCTAAATGGATTTTCAACTAAACAGACTTAAAGCAGATGCAGGAGTTTCGATAAAACTATGCACAGAGCGTTTTGTTTTTCATTTGCTCCGCGTGGCACCTGCTTTTTTCCAATGAGCCTCTCAAAATGAGGGGTTTCGCAAACTTGTCGATTTTAAGAACAGAACTATACTCTACAAATACGGTTTTGCTTGTTTTGTTTTTGAGACTGAGTCTTGCTCTGTCACCCAGGCTGGAGTGCAGTGGCGCAATCTCGGCTCACTGAAACCTCCGGTTCCCGGGTTCAAGTCATTCTCCTGCCTCAGCTTCCCGAGTAGCTGGGATTACAGGCTCATGCCACCATGCCCATCTAATTTTTGTAATTTTAGTAGAGATGGGGTTTTGCCATGCTGGCCAGGCTGGTCTGGAACTCCTGATCTCATGTGATCCACCCGCCTCAGCCTCCCAAAGTGTTGGGATTGCAGGAGTGAGCCACCGCACCGGGCTATTTTTTTTTTTTTTTTTTTTTAAGTGGGAAGGTTCTTGGAAGCTGCTGCCCTCCTCCTCAGTCCTGCCTCCCTTCTCACTGGGGCGAGAGCTGCTCCCACCGTCTTCTGTGCCTGCATGGATGTATTTTATACTGTGCTGCAATGGCTGGTTGATGCCTTTGTCTCCTGCACAAGGTCATAAGCTCCTGAGCACACAGAACAGCTCCTGAGACAGCTTCAGTTTGTAGACCGAAGCCTGACAGAACCTGGAATGTGGTAGATGTGCTACTGAATGTCAGTAATTGCTACTGAATAAACAAATAGTAGCCTGTAACACAGCACTGACGTCCTTCTCAATAGACAAGTTGCTCTACAAATCAAACAGCTGATTGATGTGTGGCGCAGTCTAACTCTCTGGGGTATGCTGGCTTGGGCCTTGTTCTGGGCTTCCTCACCAGGACAGCTGCGGGCTTCTGGTTCATTTACACCACCCTCTGAGGGTGACAGGGAAGAAGGAGGCCGGCTCTGGGATCAGCACTCGCCTCTTGCTCGGTCCTGATTCCTCCCTGGGGCCACTCTTGCATTCTGAGTCTTGCTCTGCTGGCGAGCTTTGTATCTACAGATTTCTGTGTCTGGCCTAATTCCAGTGGCTGATATTTTCCCAGAAAAGAAAATACAGCTGGGGTCGAGGCAAATGTGTGCTCCATGATTCTGGGGCTGACCTGTGTTTCTCCTGTGGCCTCCTGGCCAGCAGACTCCAAATCACGCTCTCTAGATGCTCCCGAAGTGCCTGTAAAACACAAATGCTGCTCTGCAGCCAAGTTAAAGGTTCCCTTTTGTGGCTTTTTATCCACCTTCCTTTCAGTGATTCTCTAATGAGTGGATTTCTTGGGGAAAAAAAGGATAAACGTTTCATTTTGTTTTCTTCATGCCGATTTACAATCTCCAGCTTCCCATGATGGTGCAATCTATAAAATGCAGCTCCTAATATTGACTTGTGGAGCACTTTGATGGCTGGAGATAAAAGGAGCAGTCTCCTTCCCGTTTGATAACACTGCACACTATTGCTCAAACTTTCTTCATCTTCTTGAAGCATCAGTTCCATTAGGTAAACACTCCAGGTTGCTGCTACATTCTGGGAGCTGTGGGTGCTTCTGGGTTCTTTCAGCAGCTCTTTGATGTACAGGAAACCAGCTGCCAGGTGCAAACTTGGAGCAGATTTCACAGCTGCTTCTGCTCATAGTTTGCACCCAGGATCAATAACAGCATTATGCTTTTTTTTTTTTTTTTTTTTTTTTGAGATTCTTGCTCTGTCACCCAGGCTGGAGTGCAATGGCGCACTCTTGGCTCATTGCAACCTCCTGCCTCAGCCTCCCGAGTAGCTGGGATTATAGGTACCCGCCACAACGTCTGGCTAATTTTTGTATTTTTAGTAGAGATGGGGTTTCACCATGTTGGCCAGGATGGTCTCGAACTCCTGACCTCAAGCGATCCACCCACCTCGGCCTCTCAAAGCGTTAGGATTACAGGTGTCAGCCACTGCGCCTGGCCAGCATTATGCATTTGTGTGCAAGCATTAACATTAAACAATCAAATTCCTACCTCCTCTGTACCTCCCCACTCATAAAATATCCTAAGGAAGGGGGATGCCCATCATGTTACTGAGAGGTTCCACATGAATCCCGGGACTCATGTTCTTGACCCACACTGCTGCCATTTATCTCCGAGCATGTGCAGGCTCAGACTGGTATTTTTCTCTTAGGTTCTTGTCCTTTCTCTTCAACAACACAGTGAACTTTTCCAGGGCTGAGGCTGTGCTCTCTGCCTTGTGGGATCTCCACATCGCCCAGAGAAGCACCTGGCACAGAGCAGGCCCTTGCAGAGATGCAAATGTTTGCAGCTGGTGAGTAATATAAGGGATTCAATGAATAAAGTGACCTTCTCCCTTGTGACTCAAAGTATGGGTATCATTGCACCTTATTTTTCTGTTTATGTCAAAATATTCTCTTCTTATGCTTTTCCTGGGAGGAGTTCACTTACTCAGAAAGAAAATTCACTTTTCAACTACAGAAGAACACACCAAGTGAGCATTAATCCAAAGCACAGTGATGCAACCTACATCTTCTCCAAGGCTCTTCTGCTAGGATTAGAGAAAGCAGATGCCACAGTGTGTTTACTGTCTTCCTCGATCCTCCATCAGTCGGCAGGTTGACCTGCCTCTCACTAAATAACATCTTCCCAGATCGGCAAATGAAATAACAGCAGGAAGGGTTGAAGAGAGTTGTCTAACCCTTGAAGATTTTGATGGGTGGCTTCCCTAACTCGCGCCTTCAGTGGCATTTGGTGTAACACCTGATAACAGCTGGGCAACAATCCTGTGATTCCTCCTGATGAGGCAGAGCTAGGGCAGCCTTACAGGATGGGACACAGGGCCAAGCCAAGCCAAGCGGCCTGCAGGAGCAGTGTGTGTGTGCCCCTCCTGTCAGGTGCTAACACTTCAATGCATGTCTAGAGGACTTTATTTGCTGAGAATAATTTAACCCCAGAACTGCAGTTGGAAAAGTCTTTAAATGATGCTTTTTTATTCATAAACCACAGCTTTCAATAATGGGCTATCTTTCCTGCTGCGGTTAACTGACCTGGGCTTTTTAGGAGTAGGGCCATCAGCTTATGGCCCTTAAACGGGCTCATTAGAAGAACCCTAGACCCTTCTGCTATGGCCACTGTGGTGTCCTCTTCTTCTCCACCAGCTCCTCCTCTTGGGATCCTAATTCAAGGACAAAATCCTTTACTGACTTCTTTTCTTAGTAAGTGACTAAAACAAAACGCCTATTATTTAGAGCAGTTTTAGGTTCACAGCAAAATTGAGAGGATGGTACAGAATACAGCTGCTATGTACTCCCTGCCCCGACAGGCACAGCCTCCCCCCCAGCAACATCCCTCACAGAGTGCTGCAATCCATGAAGCTACCCTGATGCATCACTGTCACCCAGTCCACAGGGCTGGAAGGGCTACACTAGGGTTCCCTCCTGGCGTTGTACATTTTGTGGATTGGACAAGTATGTGGTGACACTGTCCACTCTTATGGTATCATACGGAGCGGTTTTCCCTGCCCTAAAAGTCCTCTGTGCGCTGTCTGTCCATCCCTAGCAAGGGAATTCTGAAACAACAGGGAACAGTTTTCACTTGACCCCTAAACACACTTAGAGTCACTGCTTTAGCTGATAGAAGGTAATTTTCTGTTTTTCAGTAAAAGGGTTGGTTTCAGCTTAAAGCCAACAAAAAAAAAAACGAAAAAACCCAACAACTAAGTATTAATAAATTTAGACCCGGCTGGGCACGGTGGCTCATGCCTGTAATCCCAGCACTTTGGGAGTCTGAGGCAGATGGATCACCAGAGGTCAGGAGTTTGAGACCAGCCTGTCCAACATGGTAAAACCCTGTCTCTACTAAAAATACAAAAATTAAAAAAAAAAATTAGCCGGGTGTGGTGGTGGGTGCCTGTGGTCCTAGCTACTTGGGAGGCTGAGGCAAGAGAATCGCTTGAACCCGGGAGGTGGAGGTTGCAGTGAGCCAAGATGGTACTACTGCTCCGGCCTAGGCAACAGAGAGAGACTCTGTCTCTAAGTAAATAAATAAACAAAATTAAAAATATATAAATGTAGACTCAAAGTAAATTATCCTGGGTGCTGTGAGGTGAGAAATAATCATCTAGGGCTCCTTATTCGGATTTACGCAGTGGGGTTTTGGAGATCTTCTGATTATCACTTTCAATATCATGAGGTGATTTTAGGCCCTTGGAGTTAGGTCTTATCTTTGAAAATGCTAATCTTTGGAAACTTTTCATAGACAAATTAAATTAGCTAGATACCTGAATTAGCTAGGTATCTTGGTCTCAACTCAACTGAAAAACCTGCTTGCCATTAAAGAATTTCCCTCTAAATGACACACTAGTCTGACACTATCAGCAGGGAAAGTCACTTATGCTGGAGGAGCTGAGGTTGAGTCCAGGCACCTGAGTGTTTAGAAAGCGGATGCACAGCCAGGGTCAAACAAAGATCGACAATTCCTCTCCTGTCCTCTTCTCTTCATCCCCAGGAGCACCCACCATTCCAGTCTCATCCGTCATCACCCCGGCTGTTTCCTGGATGGCACAGGGTGCAGGAGTGGGCACACCTGTTTTGTCCTCCAGCAGCAAGGTCCTCCCAAGAGCAGCCACCCTCACTGCTTCAGTGTCTTCCTGTCCCTTCCAGTCTGAAGCCTCCTGCACCCGCCAGGCCATGAACCTGCACACTGCCTTTATTTATTTATTTATTTATTTTTGAGACGGAGTCTTGTTCTGTCTCCCAGGCTGGAGTGTAGTGGCGCAATCTTGGCTCACTGCAACCTCTGCCTCCTGGGTTCAAGTGATTCTCCTGCCTCAGCCTCCCAAGTAGCTAGGATCACAGGCGTGCACCACCACACCCAGCTAATTTTTGCATTTTTAGTAGAGACGAGGCTTTACCATGTTGGCCAGGATGGTCTTGATCTCTTGACCTCATGATCCACCCGCCTCGGCCTCCCAAAGTGCTGGAATTACAGGCATGAGCCACCGCGCCCGGCCTCAGCCCTCTTTATCTCTGAGCTCCCAAGTGACACTGCTGGTCACTGCCTTCCTCCAGAAACCTCTTCCTTTCTTGGCTGCTCCCAGCCCTCTGTCATTCTTCATACTCTTCTTCCTCCAGCCCTTTTTGAAAGGCTGGAGTCCCATGGCCTCCTATCCTGGGCCCTTCTCCCTTCCCTTCTCACTCTGCACGTCCTCCCCAGGTGACGTGTCCTCTCCGGGTGGCGTGTGGTCCCCAGGTGGCATGTCCAACCTGGCCAGTGCACTAATGACTCTGGGTGACACATCCATCTCTGGCTCTGCAGCCTCTCTGAGACCCAAGGCAAATGCCCAGCTGCTCTGCAGCCACTGCCCGCTGGACACCCAAGGCCCTTCAGTCTCAACACATCTAGACTGGAGCTGACTGTTCTCTTCTCCCTCCAACTGCCTCTTCCTCTTAAATTCCTTACTCGGAGAATGTCCTTGCCATTTTACTGAAGGGTTCAGTGACATTTCTTCACCCAGATGCTCTTCTTTCCCTCCATCTCATCAGTCACCAGGTTCCCTGGATTCCATTTTGCCCACACCCACAGACATGTCTGCCCCTTCCTGTCATTGTCACCGCATCTGAATGAGGTCGCCTCCTCATCTCTCTCTCTTTTTTTTTTTTTTTTCTGAGACTGAGTCTTGCTCTCTCCCCCAGGCTGGAGTGCAATGGCACGATCTCAACCCACTATAAACTCCGCCTCCCGGGTTCAAGTGATACTCCCACCTTAGCCTCCTGAGAAGCTGGGATTATAGGCACCCACCACCAGCTAATTAAAAGTTAGCTGGTAACCAGCTAATTTTTGTATTTTTAGTAGAGATGGGGTTTCACCATGTTGGCCAGGCTGGTCTCGAACTCCTGACCTCAGGTGACCTGCCCACCTCAGCCTCCCAAAGCGCTGGGATTACAGGCGTGCGCCACCGTGCCCGGCCTCCTCACATCTCTTAACTGGACTGTTGCAGCTGCCTCCAGCTGGCCTCACAGTCACTGGCTAATGTTGTTTGGCGAAGCCAGCCTGCCTGGGCTTGATCCTGGCTCAGTCACAGAGGGCTGTGTGCACCTGGGGCTGGATGCCCTTTGCTAGGATGTGTGATCTCATTATGTGAATTTATATACATTATTTCAATTAATTTCATTTACTCCTCTCAATAAGCCAATGGGATTAGGATTATCATTGAGATGGAAACTGAAGCTCTGGGGGGTGTACTTAAGTTTGTGCAACTGGACGATGGGGGTGCTAAGGGCCTCGGACAAGGTCTGACTCCAGTGCTGTGCTCTAACCATCACACACGCCCCTCCGCATCTTTTAGTGGGTAGTAGGATGTCCCCAAATTTTGAAGGAAGTGTTCATAAAATGGTCATATATTCCAGTGACACAACTACCTGCTTTCAGGGCCAGTATTAATCATGTGAATAAACACAAGAGGGTTGACAAGTCCAAGAGAGCATTTTTGACAGAGTGTTCTGAACTTCCAGTGTTTTGCCAGGTGAAAGAACGAGATAAACCCCTGGGATGAAATCAGGCTTCATGTAAACAACGGCAGTTTCCAGCCTATAAAATTTTAGTATCATTGCTATAACAGTCTATAACAAGTTATACCACATAAAAGTTTTGACTTAAATGCAACAACATCACTGCATTCTCTTTAAGGCTGTAAGGATGTGTTATGCGTGTTTTTTTTTTTTTTGAGACGGAGTCTTGCTCAGTCTCCCAAGCTGAAGTGCAGTGGCACGATCTCGGCTCATTGCAAGCTCTGCCTTCCGGGTTCACGTCATTCTCCTGCCTCAGCCTACCAGGTAGCTGGGACTACAGGTGCCTGGCTAATTTTTTTTGTATTTTTAGTAGAGACGGGGTTTCACCATGTTAGCCAGGATGGTCTCGATCTCCTGACCTCGTGATCCACCCGCCTCGGCCTCCCAAAGTGCTGGGATTACAGGCATGAGCCACCGCGCTCGGCCAGGATGTGTTATGCTTTTGTGAGTTCAGAAACATAAGGAATAGCCAGAGTATTGGGATTTCTTCTGACTTTGAAAGCCACGGTGCCACAGGAGACTGTGGCAAAAAACGAAGACAGCAAGTTAATAAGGACGTGCCCAAGGCTACTGCACAACTCCAAAACTATTGTCTTTTCTTGGTCACTTCTGCATTAATTAAGAAAGACATTTACTTGGGAAAAAAGTTATCAAAACCCCAGAGTGAAGAATATTCCTTCTGTTTTTTTTTCTTTTCCCTGTGTGTCTCTGTGTGTGTGTGTGTGTGTGTGTGTGTGTGCACGCGTGTCTGAGCATGTGTGCACCAGGCACTTCCTCTGACAGTAACTAAAGACACAGATTAAAATCATGCCAGCATTCTGATACAAAAGAAACCAGCAAATGTCCCAAAGAGATTGCTTCCTTCTTGAAAGATGTATTCCAGACAGAGAAATAGCAAATACACAAACTATAACAAGAAATAATTTAAAAAAGTAAAAAACACAAATCCTATCTACAGTTGAGGATTTAAAATTCGAATAACAATCCAGGAAAAGAATCATATTAAAAGAGTAGTTGAGTGGAACGTGATAACCCTTCCCCAATAGGAAGGTAGTGAACATAGTCAATGAAAGACAAAGAAAAATCAACGGCATTCACTCTGTTACAACTCCATGAACAGCAGAAAAATTCACCTGAAGAATGGTTAACACAGCTTTGTTTGCTGTATGTGTTCATTTGGCAGATTAAATATTTTGATTCACACCAATTCACATCAAGTATGCTTTTAATTGGTGTAGACCCAGGTCCCCTGCCAATGGTCTCTCATGTGCGTGAGCCCCTAAAGCCTAGTGCACAGCCTGCAGAAAAGTCTGTGTGACCTAGGTCAGATCAGCGGTAAGAGCTAGCAGCCCATGACTGTATTAGCCATGCAGATTACATTTTATTAATTTGAGCAAATGCTTAAAAATAGGTAGGTTTCAGAAATTCCGAAGACCTGGCAACTTTGGGCCTGTGTTCTCACAAGGCAACAGTGGGATGAAGCTAGGATGCAGCTGTCCCTTTTAAACAGGGCATGCACTCCCTGCCTTAGCCCTTGTAATGGACTGAATTGTGCTTCCCATCCCCCTGAATTCATATGTTGAAGCCCTAACCCCGCATATGACTGTATTTGGACATAGGGCCTTTAAGTAGGTAATTAAGGTAAGATGAGGCCATAAGGTGGGGCCCTAATCCCACAGTGTCCTTGTAAGAAGAGGAAGAGACACTGGAGATCTCTTCCTCTTTTTGTGTGCACACAGAGGAAAGGCCATGTGAGGATACTGTGAGAAGGTGGCCGTCTGCAAGCCAGGAAGGGAGCCCTCACCAGAAACCAACCCTGCTGGCACCTTGCACCTTGATCTTAGACTTCCAACCTCCAGAATTGTGAGAAAATAAACGTCTGTTTTTGGTCATTCAGCCTGTCGTATTTTGGTAGGTAAGCAAGCTGACTAACACATACCTCATGCTCAAGACCATGGGAGTTATCTGAGAATTCCTCTCATTACCTACCCTCCGTACCCAGTCATCTGACCTGCTCCCCAAGCCCACGAGTTCCCCACTCCTACTATACCACACTGCTCTAGTTTGGACCCCATGATTCCTTGTCTTGACCACTGCCTTCTAACTGGAAAGTTCCATCCCACCTCTGCACCTGCTTAAAATCCAGCCATGGCATGCTTCAACCATGCTCCACCTAAAAATTAAAACGGGACCATATCTCCTCATAGTCACAGTGGATCCCAGATTCTTGTGCTGTTGCCAGAGGATTGTGTGGGGTGCTACGTCCTGTGCAGGAAAGAAAGCTGAGTCATCAGGATTGACCCCATGGGGGAGACAGAGCACCAAGACACCTATGGAGCGATGTACCCCAGTGCTCCATGAGAGGAGCACAAAGAATTCACAGGACACAGGGAGTTCATCCTTTATTTCCACTAGAGGACTCTGGGAAGGTCTTCCTGAGGACTCATCATGATGGGAGACAGGACTCACCTCACACTAGCAGGCATGGAGTGATAAAGGGCACTTGACTGGACACAATGGCTCACACCTGTAATCCCAGCACTGTGGGCCAAGACGGGTGGATCACTTGATCTCAGAAGTCCAAGACCAGCGTGGGTAACATGGTGAAACCCCATCTCTATATAAAATGCAAAAGTTAGTCGGCCGTGGTAGCATGTACCCGTAGTCCCAGCTACTTTGGGGCTGAGGCAGGAAGATTGCTTGAGCTGGGGAGGTCCAGGCTGCAGTGAGCCACGATCACACCACTGCACTCCTGACTGGGTGACAAAGTGAGATCCTGTCTAAAAAAAAAAAATAGAGACATAGGCTCACTATGTTGCCCAGGCTGGTCTTGAACTCCTGGCCTCAAGTGATCTGCCCACCTCAGCATCCTAAAGTGCTGGGATTAAAAAAAAAAAAAAAGACACTGCTGGAGCGAGTGCACCTTCCCTGGGTCTGAGGTCTCTGAATCCAACGCCCAGCTTTCAGTGCACATTTCCAGAATAAACAAATGAATGTGGTCAGTGAGCAAGAATAAATGGCTGTTAAACACAATGGCAGCATAAGTAATTATCTGAGGATATTAATGGTCAATAAGTCATATTTCTGACTCAAAAATTTCCAGCTAAAACCATTTTAAAGCCTAATAAAATCAAGAAGCTTTGTGTGTTTAACTCAAATCTATATAAAATTGATAAACAATGTCAACCCCATCTAACAGTATGCGTTTTAGTGTAGATATCGCTGGGTGGAGGATACAATACACTCCCCCTGAAAAGTGAGTCATTTGATTTTATTTTAGATATGATGCTGATATATAAACTCTATGAGGCTATGAGATGATGTCTTCAAAGAGTACTTTCAAATGTGTTACAAGAAGCTGACTCTTTAGAGCTCACCATCTTATTCTTCAGACCATATCTCATCACATTTGTTTTTCACAGGTTCATAGTCTAATAATTTTTATTATATGTAAAGCATTTTCTGCTTCTCATATCCTTTTATTTTAAAATTATGTTCAACTGTATAATCACATCAAAACAACACTATATTGTCACAACTCCTGATCCTATGTGTCTTATTGTTAGTTTCTTGAGATGACAATTCTCTCCCCCCTTTAAAAAAATTCTCCCCTTTTTGAATTATTTTAATTTGATGCATTTAAAAAATTTTGGCTGAAGTAATTTCCAATTAATATCTTTCCAGGTAGAGCATGGTGGCTCATGCCTGTAATCCCAGCACTTTAGGATGCTGACGGGGGTGGATCACTTGAGGCCAGGAGTTTGAGATCAGCCTGGCCAACATGGTGAGACTTGTTTCTATTCTTTTATTTATTTATTTATTTATTTTTGAGACAGGGTCTCCAGCGCACCACCTGGCTAATTTTCGTATTTTTTTGTAGAGATGGGGTTTTACTATGTTACCCAGGCTGGTCTTGAACTCCTGAGATCAAGTGATCCACCAGCCCCAGCTTCTCAAAGTGCTGGGATTACAGGCATGAGCCACCGCTATGTCTCTATTTTTTTTTTTAAGTTTCCTTCCAGAAAAATATGTGGATGAGGGTATACTTTGAATACTTGCATATCTGAAGATTTATTTTACCCTCACACACCAACAACGGTTTAACAAGGTATGAAATTCTAAAGTTACACTTCTGTATCCTCAGACCTCTGGAAACGTGTGCTCTGCGATTTATGGAGGTGAGCACTGGAGGGGAGAGCTCTGCTACTGCTCAGCCCGCGTCCCTGTTGAGATAACCTGCGTATTTACTGTTCTTTGTTGTTGTTGTTGTTTCTTCAGAAACATTTCCCTTTGCTTTAGAAATTAGAAATTAGATATTTCACCAGGATACAACAGCTAGGTTTATGTTGTTTTAAATTATTCATTCTTGCAGTGGACAAGTCCTCTCAAACTCAATATTTATTGTATTCTAGATCTTAAATGAAAGTTGCATTCATTTTTAAGCAGGCATCTTGCTAAAGTCATGGAATAGCTCCTTCTCCCATGCATAGCAGAGAGCACAGACCTGAACTATTCTTCCTTACATCTCACAAAATTGCGATCAAAAGCCCAATTATTATTATTTTGTCTTAAAATTTAAAAGGCAACAAGTAGTATCAGGAAATCGTGATTTTTTTTTTTCATTCTACGGTAGAGTGCATAGAACCATGTTTTCTAATTGTTGCAGGAGCACACGTACTTGCTATAGCTAAGCTCTGAAACATACTACTAGGAGAGCAAGTATTTGGTTCCTTGAAAACGCTGGGATTCTAAGCCCGCCCTCCTGCACGCAGTTACACATCGAGCACCCTGGGGCCCGCCACCCTTTCGTACCGCTGGTTCTCAAGCGGAGCAAACCTCCCAGAGCCGGGGTTGAGCTTCCACAGTAAAATGCAAGTGCAGCTCAAGTTCTTTCTCAAAAGGCAGCAGGTCACACCCACCCACAACACTGTGATTGGAATAAAAGCTTTGCGGTCAAGCTAAAAGGCCTTATAAATCTCCTTTCATCTGTGTTCTTAAAACAAACTGCTAGCCTCCTCGTGTAGCAGGAAGTGAGAGGCTAGGGTTGACATCCCCGGGGATTAGACCCTGTGGAAGGTGATCAATGGAGGGGGAGACTTCCCAGAGAGGCTCATTAATTAGAGCGAGCGAGCGGCAGTAAGCTCAAGGCACTGGGAGATGCAGAATCAGCCCGTAGTGTCCTCCCGGCTAGGTCAGGGGAACCATTCCACCCACAGTTTAAACGCTCTGTAGCCCGTCCGCGCCCGCCGCCCCTCCGGGTCCAGTACCTGGATTCAAGAGCCCCTCCGGCCGCCGCTCCCCGGTGCCCGCCGCCCCCGCGGGCCCGGCGCGCTGTCCCCGGGGCGTCAGCCGACCTCGCGGCCGGGACCTACCGAGCAGCAGGAGCCGATGCGTCTGCTGCAGGTCGCGCTTCTGCTCGCGCAGCATGCGGTCGATGCCCCGGCTCACTTTCCTCGCCTCCTTGACCGCCTCGCGCTCCTCGGCGCTCAGCTGCTCGGTGCGCTGCCGCTTCTCCTTCGGCTTGTCTGCTTTGGGCCGAGCGCATGCCGGGCTCCCTTCGCCGACCCGAGGGAGCGGGGTCCGGGCCGTGTCCTTTGCGGCCGCCCGGACTGGGGCCAGGGCCGGGGCCGGGGCGGGCTGCGCGTCCTCCACCGGCGGCTCCGAGGCCGCGCAGGGGTCGTCCCCTGGGCCCCCGAAAAGCAGCGGCCGCAGACTGTAGCACAGACCCATGTGGGCGCGGCACAGCGGGGGCGGCGCGCGGGACTACGGCGGGCTGGGCGCCGAGGGCGGCCTGGTTCCCGCGCCCAGTTCAGGCCGGCGCCCCTGCGGAGGGGCGGGAGGGGGCTGCACCCGGACCCTGTTCGGCGCTGCGGTCAGCCAGCTGCGGGAAGGGGGTGCGGCAGGCCGGGGCCGAGGGCCACAGCCCCTCACTGCCCCAGAGGGCCATTTTGCATTTTCTGCTGGGTGCGAGGGGTGGCGGCCGCCTTGGCTGGAGATCACTTGATAACGCCCAGAGCGGGCAGAACCGACGGGCCTCCGCGAGCCCGGCCCCCGTTACCGTAAATGCCTCCGCCAGTCCAGCCCTCGCTACCGTAAATACAGCTGGCTTTCGTTACCGTAAATACTGCCGCCCAGGCTGGTCCCCGTTACCGTAAATACCGTCGCGCGGGCGAGTATTCTGTACCGTAAATAATGCCGTCTGAGCCCGGCGCGCAGCTGCGGACAGTGCCGCAGTGGCTGTGCAGTCAGCACCTGGAGCCGCAGTTGCGGCGATCAGAAAACCCGGGTGGCTTTGATCTTGGGCGATAGTAACTGAAGACGGAAAGCTGGGTGTAGGAATAGAGACCGTGGCTTTAGAGCCTTCAATTTCCCCAATCCATTGCTTGCAGAGATCTCTGCACCTTGCCACTCCCTTTTCTGCTCATTATCTTACACACACGTCTGCACACTCTTTATCCCTACTTTAATAGTGCTATACCTTTGACCTCTACAAAATCGCCAATTGTGGAGTCTGGTCCACGACACCATTTTCAAAAATCTCCACCCTTAAAAATGAAAACCGAGCACATATGATTGCCATGTACTATTTATATTTGGTGAAATGAGAATATGAGATTATACACTGTATTTTCTTAATCCACAATGTAGCGCAGAGAGGAGCAGATGCGCCTTCAGACTGGGTGCGCTCTCTCCATGACGCTGAGAAACAAGCCTGCCAGAGGTGCTATGTCTTCGGTTATTTCCCGCTGAATGCGCAGCATCTTATAGAGCTTCTGCAACAGGTGAGCATTTCAATATAGCTTGTGAAAAACCTGCTGTAAGATGTGTTCCTTGGAAAATGACATGGAATATTATAGCTGATAGTTAAATACATCTCTCATTAACACACCAGATTAGGCTGCTTAATGAAACACAGCATGTAGCACAGTGTGCACTGTACCCATTGGCACTAGATGTAAATACTACATTGGATTACATTTTTTCTTTTTGAAACAGTCTGGCTCTGTTGCCCAGGCTGGAGTGCAGTGGTGCAATCACGGCTCACTGCAACCTCTGCCTCCCTGGTTCCAGTGGTTCTACTGCCTCAGCCTCCTGAGTAGCTGGGACTACAGGCGCCCACCACCACTCCCAGCTAATTTTTCTTTTTCTTTTTTTTTGAATTTTTAGTAGAGACGAGTTCACCATGTTGGCCAGGCTGGTCTCGAACTCCTGACCTCGAAGGATCCACCCAAAGTGCTGGGATTACAGGCGTGAGCCTTTGCGCCGGGCCTGGATTACATTTTTAAATCAAGAAGTTGGAGATCTGGCATTCACATTTCTTTTGGGGGTCCTACTAATAACAAATGTGCATACACGTACTACTTTTGACCTAACATTGTTCCCCAAATTTTGCTAAAATTATGGCATACTTTTAGATATTTGAGCAAAAGAAAGGAGGACTATAGAAAATCTAACTTGGGAAAATAGAAAAAGTTACTAAATATCACTGTCATTTTCGCTATTCATTCACTCATCCATCTATCCATTTATCCATTCATCCATTTAATTAAGTGCCTACAGTATGCTAGGCATTCTTGTTGGTACTGGGTGAGGCAAAGACAGGGGTCCTCATGGAGTTTATAGACTAATGAGGTAGAAATATATGCAATCATAAAAACACAGGTAAATATATTAATTGTAAATTACGCTAATGCCATGAAGGGAAAAAACAGGATTCTCAGAGTTTAAAGGAAGGTCCTGTTCAAATCGAGATGCGGAAGAGTAGTGTGTGAGGCAGGAAAGGCTTTTAAAGAAACTGAGACCCAAGAGACTTACAGCAATTGCTTTTCTATTATAACTTATTAGCTAAACTTTATCAATATCATACAAGAAGGATAATATTTTGTTTGTATATTAAAGCCAGCTGAAAATGAAAACAAAATATTTTATGGATTTTCTTTTTTTTTTTTTAAGACAGGATCTCTCTCTGTCACCCAGGCTGGAATGCAGTGGCATGATCATAGCTCACTGCAATATAGAACTCCTGGGCTCAAGTAATCCTCCTGCCTCAGCTTCCAGAATAGCCAGGATTACAGGTGTGCACCATCAGGCCTGGCTAATTTTTAAAATTTTTATTTTTAGTAAAGACGAGGTTTCACTATGTTGTATAAGCTGATCTGAAACTCCTAGGCTCAAGAGATCCTCCCACCTTGTCCTCCCAAAGTGCTGGGATTACAGGTGTGAGCCACCACACCAGGCCTCGAATGGATTTTTATACTTAAGTACATCAGTTAAAATGTGGCCCCTCATTGAAAAACTAATAATTTCAAGACAGTGATAGCAGAACATTAAACCATGTGCGTGGCCCTTGTATGAATTTGCAGGTCACAGGCCCATGAAGCTGGCTGTACTTTCTGACTTGAAATGTCACAGAATACAATTTGGAGCTGGGAGAAAAACCAGACCATTAGCAGTGAAATCCTAGAAGGAAAGAAACTTCAGAGGTGTGACCCCCACACATTTGTATATCAAATCTACTCAACTCTTTGGCAGATCACTGAACAACAATGGATGGGGGAGACCTCAGTGGCCTGACAAAATACTAGAAAAGCTAAAAGAACAAAGATTTCAGGTGCTTCTCACTTTAGGGGAGACAGATTTTGGAGTCTGAGTCAAGCCAAGTGAACTTTTTGTAGTAAATAAGAAAACAAAAATCATTCATTAGAGAAATAAAACAGAACTACAAGTCTCTACAATGTATCATTCATAATGTCCAGTGTCAAACAAAAAGCACACTAGACATGCACAGAAACAGGAAAATATGACCCACAAAATTTGACGTAAATCGATGCCTAGATGACTCAACTGTAACAAATAGCAGACAAGGATTTTAAAGCAGCTATTATAAATATGTTCACATATTTCAAAGAAGAAATACACATAATAAATGAGCAAATGGAGAATCTCAGCAAGAAATTGAAGCATAACAAGAAACAAATGGAAATACTGAAATTGAAAATTACTATAACTGAAGTAAAAATTCACTGGAGGTGCCTAACAGCAAATTGAAGACAGAATAAATTGAGGAACTACAAAATAGATCAATAGAAATGATCCTATCTGAAAAACAGATGGAAGAAAAGCAGTGGAAGAAAAACACACAGATCTTCAGAGACCTGTTGGTCAATATAATCTGGTCTAATATAAGTGCAGAGTCTTAAGAAGTGAGGAAAAAGAAAATTTTGGAAGAAATAGTGGCTTCAAATTTCTGATACTTGGTAAAAGACAGTTTATAAATCCAAGAAACCCAATGAACCACAGGCAGGACCAATACATAGAAAATCAGACCTATGTATATATAGTAAAATTGCTGAATTACAAATATGAAGAGAAAATTATAAAAGCAGCTGAAGAAAAAAGAGACATTATGTGTGATAAACAACATATGAATAATGTTAGCTTTTTACTGGAAACAATAAAGGCCAAAAGGCACTAGAAAAACACAGATGAACCACTGAAAAACAATGATTAACCTATAATTTTACATGCTACAAAGTTATGTTTCAATAATAAAGGTAAAAAATAAGATAAAAATCTGAGAGAATTTGTCATCAGTTGACCCACACTATGAAAAATGATAAATGGAACTCTTTAGCAGGTATATGTCAAAAGATGGTATCAGATTAGGGGAAAAATAAAGATCAGCAGAAATGGTAAATATGTGGGTAAATATAAAGACTATATGTATTCTTTCCTTTTTTTTTTTTGTTTTTTGTTGTTGTTGTTGTTTTTTGGGACGGAGTCTCGCTCTGTCGTCCAGGCTGGAGTGCAGTGGTGCGATCTTGGCTCACTGCAAGCTCCGCCTCCCGGGTTCTCGCCATTCTCCTGCCTCAGCCTCCCGGGTAGCTGGGATTACAGGCGCCCGCCACCACGCCCGGCTAATTTTTTGTATTTTTTAGTAGAGACAGGGTTTCACCGTGTTAGCCAGGATGGTCTCAATCTCCTGAGCTTGGGATCCGCCCGCCTCAGCCTCCCAAAGTACTGGGATTACAGGCCTGAGCCACCGCACCCAGCCATATTCTTTCCTTTTAAACTTAAAAAATCATACTCCACTTCAAGAAAAAATATTAGTATTGTGGGCTTATGATGTATATAGATGAAATATATGTGAAATATATGAAAATGTTGCAAAAGATGGGGTTAAAGGAATTATATGCTCACAAAATCCCAATATTCTATGTTAAATAGTATATTAACTGTAAGTAGATTGTGATAAGTCACCAATACAACTTTTTGCAGTGTTAGAAATAGTCTATAACTGCTTTGTTGTGTATAAGATAGCCGCTAGTCACACATATTCATTGAACACTTCCAATGTGGATTTTGTGACTAAGGAACTAAATTTTAATTTTACATAATTTTAATTAGCTTAAATTTTAAATTTAAATAGCCACATTAGTTAGTAGCTATCATTTGGTAAAATGCAGCCCTACAGCAACCACTAAAAAATAATGCAAAGTAGTATGTCTTAAAAGCCAATAGAGAAATAAAACTGAAATACCAAAATGATTCAATTACACCCAAAGAAAGGAGGAGCAGAGAGAAACAAACGAACTGAATAGGAAACAAATATCAAAGTGGCAGATTTAAATTCAACTATAATTAAATATAAATGGACTAACTGCTGCCGCCCCCAAAATAAAGGACCAGAGAATGTCAGAGTGGATTAAAAAGAAAAGACCCAACTCAGTGCTGTTTATAAGGAACACACCTTAAATACAGACACAAGTAGGTTAGTAGTAAAAAGAATGAAAATATATACCACGGTGTTATGGACTGAATGTGTCTCTTTCAAATTCATATGTTGAAGTCCTAACCCCCCAGTGTGATGGTTTGTAGAGATGGAGCCTTTGGGAGGTAATTAGGGTTAGGTGAGGTCCTGCAGGTGGGGCCCCGTGATGGGATAAGTGCTCTTTTAAGAAGAGACACCAGAGAGCTTGCTTACACTGTTCCTGCCATGTGAGGGCACAGTGAGGTGGTCATCTACTCACCAGGAAGAGGACCCCACCAGAGGACAGCCACCTGGCATTCTGATCTTGGACTGGCAGCCTCTAGAACTGAGGTAAAATAAATTGTTAAGTCACTCAGTCCATGATATTATGTTGTAGCATAAACTTACTAAGGTACATGCTGTATTAATTTCCTAGGGCTGTGGTCAGAAATTATAAGCTGAGAAAGTTAAAACAACAGAAATTCATTATCTCACAGTTCTAGAGACCAGAAAGCAAAGTCAAGGTGTTGGCAAAGCCACATCCCTCTGAAGGCTCTAGGGGAGGATACTTTTTGGCCTCTTTCACCCTCTGGTGGCTTCCTCTTGGCTTGGCTTATGGCAGCATCACTCCAATCTCGGCTTTGTCTTTGCATGGCCTTCTTTCTTCTGTCCCTGTGTGTCCTTGTAAGTTCAGTCTTATTGGATGTGGAGCTCATCCTAATCCAATGTGATCTCATTTTGATCCTTACTTTAATTACAATCTACAAATATGATTTACAAATAAGGTCACATTCTGAGGTTCCAGGTGGAAGTGAATTATGGAGGAGCACTATTTAACCCACTAGACATGGAACCATCAGCCGTGAGAAACCTAGACTGTCTATATTAACATCAAGCAAAATAGGCTGCAAGATAAGAGGTTTATTGAGAACAGAGAGGTCTGGTTCATCACGTTGAAAAGGGTCAGAACATCAGGAAGACATAACAAATATAAATGTGTATACAGCAATTCAAAATATAATATCTGAAAGAGCAAAAGGGAGAAGCAAACAAATCCACAGTCCTAGTTGGATCTTTTAACATGCTTAAAAAACCAGAAGGTCTGAAGTATAAGCCATCTCTAATGAGCTGATATTTATAGAAACCTACACCTAACAAGGACAAAATGCTCTTCCCAAGTTGATGTGGAATTTTCACCAAGATAGAGCAGACCTCAGGCCAAAAGTAAGTCTCAACAAATTATAAAATACTGAGCATCTTCGAGCATGCTTTCTGGCCACAATGGGATTAAATGAGAATAACAGCAAAGTATGTAGAAAGTCCCCAGATATTTGGAAATCAAACAATAAACTTCTAAATAAACTGTGATTCTAGGAAGAAATAACAAGGAAATGAGAAGTATTTCAAACTTAAAGACAGCGAAAATAACACATATCAAAATTTGTGAGATGTAGCTAAAGCAGTTCTTAGATGTAACATTCATAGCTTTAATTGCTTACATTCAAAAGGAAGAAAGCCTTAAAATAATTGATTTTCATTTCCACCCTAAGAGTCTAGAAAAAGACAAGAAATTAAACCCAAAATAAGAAGGAAATAATGAAGAGCAAAAATCAAAGAAATTGAAAACAAACCAGGAGGAAATGAGGAAAGCAAAATACTATTATTTGAAAAGTTTAACAAAATTAATAAATCTCTAACAAGAAAGAAACACAAATTACCAGTATTAGGTTTAAAAGAGGGTATAGTGTTATAGAGTCTCTATGTATCAAAATCATAACCTGGGAAGATTATAAACAACTTTATGTCAACACATTTGACAACTTAGATGGAATGAACAAATGAAAAAATACAGCTTACCAAAACTAGTACAAGAAAAAAACAGAAAACCTGAATAGTGGTATATATAGTAAAGAAATTAGAGTTGCTTTAAAAGTGCCCTCACAGAGAAAACTCCAGGTATAGATTATTTCACTGATGAATTCTATACAACAGTTAAGGAAGAAATATTACCTATCTTATGCAAACTCTTTCAGAATACAGAGGAAGAAAAAAAATACTCTGTGACTTAAGGCCAACACAATATTAACACAAAAACTTGACATAAAATATAAAATCAGAAAATTTTAGGCCAAGATGGTTCATTAACATAGATGCAAAAAAACTTTAAAATATTATTCAATCCAACAATGTAGAAAAATAATATGTTATAACCAAGTGGGATTTATCCCCATAATGCCAGGTTGATTTCATATTTAATAGTTAATCAATGCAATTCACCACATTACTATGCTAACAAAAAATGGCATAGTTACTTCAATAGATGCAGAAAAAGCATTTGAAAAAAGTCCATATCAAGTTATGAAAAAACTCCAACTCTTAGAAAAAACTATAAACAGAAATAAACTTCTGATATTGGGACAGTCACTAAAATCCTGCGGCAAACATCGTTAATTAATAGTGAAATGCTGAAAACTTC
This sequence comes from Hylobates moloch, assembly GCF_009828535.3. NCBI lineage: Eukaryota > Metazoa > Chordata > Mammalia > Primates > Hylobatidae > Hylobates > Hylobates moloch. The sequence goes on from NW_026652280.1 coordinate 69,873,899, forward strand.
CTAACATTGGTAGCAAGGCAAGGATGTCTGTTCTCATCAGTTTTCTTTTTTTAAAAGACAAAGTCTCTCTTCTTTGTCACTCAGGCTGGAGTGCAGTGGTACGAGCATAGCCCACCATAACCTCTAATTGTCGGGGCTCAAGTGACCCGCTTGCCTTAGCCTCCTGGGTAGCTAAGACTACGGACGCACACCACCATGCTGGCTAATTAAAACAAATTTCTTTTTTTTTTTTTTTTTGTAGAGACAGGATCTCACTGTGTTGCCCAGGCTGGTCTCAAATTCCTGGCCTCAAGCGATCCTCCTGCCTCGGCCTCCCAAAGCACTGGGATACAGATGTGAGCCACCACACCTGGCCCCTCAACCTTTTAATTTAACATTACACTTGAGGTCTTAGCCATTTCAATAAGGCAAGAAAATGAATTTGTAAGTGTAAAGATTGGAAATGAAAAAGTAAAATTGTCTGTATTCCCAAAAGACATATTGTTTATATAGGGAATACTAAGGAATAATCTTAAAGGCGTTCTAGAGCTAATATGTGAGTCTAGCTAGGTCTCAGGATACAAGGTACACAAAAATAAATTATACTGCTGTATACTAAAAGACAACAACAACACAATTGGAACATGAAATTTTAAAATTTTCATCACAATAGAATCCCAAACAATGAAATACTTAGGAATAAATTTGATGAAAGATGTGCAAAACCTCTATATTGAAAACTACAAAACATTGCTGAGAGAAATTAAAGACCTAAACAAATGGAGGGGTATGAGCTGTGATGGATTGAATGCTCAATGTGTTAGGGTGCTTATTTTCTCAATTAACCTGTGGGTTCAATGCAATCTCAATTGTTATCCCAGAAGGCTTTTTCATAGTAATTGAAAAGCGGATTCTAAAATTTATGTGGAAATGGAAACGACCCAAAATATCCAAAGGAATTTTGATAAAGACCAAAGCTGGAGGATTTACATTACCTTCCTTTAAAGTTCACTATAATGCCACAGTAATCAAGATAGTGTGACATATAAGAATTGGCAAACAGATCAATGAAATACAACTGAATGAAGAAATAGACCCACACTAACATGGTCTGTTGGATGTCAACAAAGGTGCCAAAATAACTTAATGGGAGGAAGTTTTCTCAACAAACAATGATGGAACAACTGGATGTCCACATTAGAAAAAAGCAAACCTTGTCTCCCACCTCATATCACACACAAATAGTCAATAATTGAATACAGACCTAATGATAAAATCTAAAACTATGAAGCTTTTTTAGAAGAAAATGTAGGTGAATATTTTTTGTGACATTAAGACAGACAAAGATGTCTTTGATGGGACAGAAATATTAACCATTCAAGGAAAGCTGATAAAGTTGACTTCATAAAATTCAAAATGGCATGTTAAAATATACTACTAATATGAATAGATAGAAAGTATTTGCAATACCTATACCCACAATGAACTCCTATAAACCAATGAAAATAAGAGAACTCAAACACGAGTAAGGTATTTGGACAGACACTCCACAAAAGAAGGTATATGATTAACCAATGAGCAAATGAAGATGTGATCAACATCTTTAGTCATAAGCAAAATGCAAGTGAATAAGAAGAAACGACTAATACATTTCATAATGTAAATAAATCTCAGATGTTATATGCTCAGTATAACAAATGTTATACTGAGTAAAAAAGCCAACGCAAAAGAGTACACACTCCACTTATATGTAGTTCTGGAACAGAATTAATTCAAGTTGAAAAGAAATTATAACAATGGTTACCTCTGGTGCATGGTACTGAATGAAAAGTGCTATGAATGAACTTTGGGGGAGATGAAAAATGTTCACTATTTGATACAGATATGGGTTACTCTGATTTATCTATTTTCCCAAACTGTACAACTAAGATGTGTGCATTGCAGTATACATAAATTTTACCTAAAACAACTAAACTTTAGTGGGGTGTGGGAAGTGGGTAGAGTTAGGGATAAGTATAGCAGAATGTTTAAAATTGTTGAAGGTGAGTGATGAATGCATTTGGGTTCATTAAACTATCCTATTTATGTTTGAAAATGTCCACAATAGAACATTTAAAAATCATGAAGTATAAAAAATTAAGTAAATTATTCAACATTATGGTAACAAAGAATGTTGAAAATTTAGTGGCATGGAAAATCTTTGTGATAAATGAAAAAAGAAACTTTTAATTAATTAATTATTTTGATATGGAGTTTTGCTCTTGTTGCCCGGGCTGGAGTGCAGTGGTGCAGTCTCTGCACACTGCAACCTCTGCCTCCCAGGTTCAAGCGATTTTCCTGCCTCAGCCTCCCAAATAGCTAGGATTACAGGTGCCTGCCACCACGCCTGGCTAATTTTGTATTTTTGGTAGAGACGACGAGGTTTCTCCATATTGGTCAGGCTGGTCTCGAACTCCTGACCTCAGGTGATCCACCCACCTCAGCATCCCAAAGTGCTGGGATTACAGGCATGAGCCACCACGCCCAGCCATTGTTTTGTTTTGTTTTTAGAGATAGGGTTTTGCTCTGCTGCACAGGCTGGAATGTGGTGGCTCAGTCGTAGCTCATTGCAGCCTTGAACTGGTCTCAAGCGATCCGTCCCCCTCGGCCTCCCAAAGCACTGGGATTACAGGCATAAGCCATCATGCCCAGCCCTCCAAAAGGAACTTTAAAACAGAACATTTTGGAAAGAAACATATTGATGTGTAGAAAGTCACTGAAAAACTGCATTCTAAAGTATAAGCAGAGTTGTGTCTTAGTAGTGGGATTATAGGTAATTCTTGCATACAGTGATATCTAGTTCAAGCCACAGACAGTCTAGGCATTGGCTTATTCCATGTCTCCAGCAGTGCAGAGGAAGGCACTGAGGTGAACCCAAGACCCAGGAGGAATGTATTTACTTCTTCCCATGGTTCAGGTAGCTGAGGGATTCTGAGGCATGAGTAAATACTCTCAGGGAGTGTGCACAGTGGTTTCCTGAGATTTCAGACAAAAGAACAAGTACATCTCTCTCTAAAAAGTACATATTTTATCTAGATTCATTTCATACTGTCCTGTGTGTATGTTTCATAATGATCATGATATGTTAATTAGTACAGTTGATAAAGATACACACATTAAGGTTTGGGACTGAAATATTTTCTCTCTGATTGAGTGAACAAAACAATCTGAGGACACTGATTTGGAGAATAGTTGAGCTGAGCTGTGCTTGAAGAGTTCCCTGGGAAGGCACTTTGAGAGGGCATTTCCATCTGGGAAGTGAGTGAGGCCCTGCTGGACCCCTGGAGGGAGTGTTTGGTGAGTTGAGAATGCATCTGGTTCCCATTGTGGGTCAATGGACAGAGACTGACTGACCTAACCCAGAATGCTTCTCACAGCCACGGCCAGATGGCTGTCATGAGGGCTGTCCCCAACCTGACCCAGGTACAAGTGGACATGGAGGAGCTTTGCATCTTGAAGGCAGTTTTTGTGCACCCTTAAAAATGTGAATATACACATAGTACTACATTGTGTATACATGCCACATTTTCTCTATCCACTCATCCATTGATGGACACTGGTTTCCATAACCTGGCTACTGTGAGTAGTGCTGCAGTGAACATGGGAGTGTAGACAGCTCTTCAACATACTGATTGCAATTCCTTTGTGTACATGCCCAGTAGAGGGATTGCTGGAACATACGGCAATTCTATTTTTAGTTTTTTGAGGAAACTCCATACTGTATTTTATATTTAAAAATTGCTAAGAGTAGATTCTTTTTTCTTTTATGACTTCCATGGACCACAAAATCAACAATAGCAAAGGTGATGTCTCACGACATCCCTTGTCCCAACACCAGAACAAGAGACAATACCAGAACATCAGGGGCAGGTGACAATGCAACACGAGTGGTGCAGCACCCGTGGCCGAGGAGTTAATTTCATGCTGTCACTAACAGTGTCATAGTCTACAGCTAGACCGTGCGGGAGAAGGCAAGCCCAAAATCGTCAGACTGCATCAGGACTTAGGAGGAGGAGATGCAAACTCTCTCAGAGATAGTTTCTGTGAGATAGAAGGTAGGTGAGAAATGGCCTGAGAGCAACTCCTCATAACACTCCAGGAGAGTCACAGGGCATCCTACATCAGCGTAAGAGCAGCTGTGGCTAAGCCTTCCTTATGTGGCGTGAAAGTAGATTCTCAAATGTTTTCACCACAAAAAAAACTAGTAAGTATAGGAGGTGATGTATATGTTAATTAGCTTGACTTAATCATTCTACAATGTAAACAAAAATCAAAACATCACATTGTACCCTATACGTACATAAATTAGTGCCAGTTAAAAATTTTAAAAATGGAATGTTATCTATTTAATTCTAATTGTAAAGCCACTAATATTTCCTGCGCAAAATAGCTTTATGTTCTAGTGTAGTAGCCCACATAGTTCGCTTGTGGACATGGACTTAGATTCTTGATTTTTTTTTCTCTACTCAAACTCTGCCAGAAAAACACCAATAAGAAAACTAAAAACAAGCACCCAAATGCTACACCTCCAGTAAGAAGGAACTCAAGAAGTAAAGGGAGAACTTAATAACTATGTGTTCCTTTAATGATTGATAAAATATTGCAAAAAATGAAATTTACATGAGACATTTTCTGGTAATTTCATTTATCTAATCCAAGATTATCATGGTGAATTGCTCAGGGAGATACTTTAGCACAGTACTTAGAAAATGAGGTATTAAATGAATTACTAGGTATAAAATTTAACTGCATAAACAGTGAACTGTGAATGTATTTTTAAATATCATGGGTGTGATGAAAATAATTATTTAACAACTGAAACAGAGAAGCAGCATTTGGACAAGCCGATGAAGCCTGACGCATCTCACAATTTTCAGATCTCTTGGCTCCCATTCTGGTCACTTCTCATCTCACACCAGCCTCCTGCTGTGAGCACCCAATGTCATGACTCACGCTACACATGGTGGGCTGCTGGATAACCTATGGGCATGTATGTGTTTGGAAGGGTGTGTGCGTGTGTCTGACCACTCACTGGTGTATTTCCAGTGCCTAGAACATTGCGTGGCACACACTAGGCACTCAGTAGATACCAATGCTTATCAGCTGTAGTGCTGTGTCTGACACAACATCTCTCAGAAACTTTTTTTTTTGTTTAGTTTTATTTTTCTCAAAGTTATATACATATCATTTAGAGGCAAATTATTCTCTAATGTGTATGAAAAACTAGCTTTCCTCTGCCAGTCTTCCCACCCATTTCTTACTCTCAGGAAGTAACCGATTTCAACTTTCTTAGCTCTTCTTTAAAAAAAAAATTATTTTATTCTTCTGATTTCCATGTTGACGTTCCTACATCTTGATTATTCCATTTCAGGCATAATCTTTGGGGCTCCCTTTAGGGAAGATGGGAATTCAGCTCCTGTTATCACCTCTTGCTCACCCTCCACGCCAAACCCGACCCTTCACATCACACTCCCTTGTCATGCCCTCTCAGAAATCCCAAGAGAGTGTCACTGAAACTTAGATCACCATTTGGTATTTATTATGACTAGGTAAATCACATTTACCGGTCAGCCAGTTAGTAAAACAGAATCGCTTTTCCACTTCTACGTGCTGTTATGTTTCCTCTGAGTAAGTAATCCCTTTTGTCTATACTGGTTCCTATTACTAATTCCACTCCATATTCCACCCCGCTCCCTCCACCAGTGTTAAGAATCTCCTCTGATCACATTCAAACACATTTGCATGATCAATTTTGTCTTCTTTCAGAAGTGGCTCTCGGTTTCCGTCTGCTCCCACCTGGATGGGTGGTGCCCTCCGTCTGTTAATGAAAATTGTTGGGGCTCTCTCTTCACAAGGAAATGGCCTCAGCCTAGATATTTTCCCTCCTTTTCCATCTTTTTTTCCTATTTTATTACATGGTTGAAAACACAAAATTTAATTATTACATAACACTTCATCATTAGACATATGTTATTTTTGTTATTCATTCTGATGTTTTCCTTAGCAAATTTTGCTAGAAGCAGTATTATTGGTTTAAATGAATTAATTTAAAAAAACAGACTTTGTTTTTTAGGGCAGTTTTAGGTCCATAGTGAAACTGAGCAGAAGGTACAGAGAGTTCGCACACACCCCACCCCACACATGCACAGCCTCCCTCCCTGTCAACATCCCCGGCTAAGTGGTTCATTTCTTACTACTGATGAGCCTACATTGACACACCATTGTTACCCAGATTCCATGGTTTATATTAGGGTTCACTCTTGGCATTGTACATTCTATGGGCTTGAACAAAAATTTTTTTTTTTTTTTCAGACTGAGTCTCGGTCTGTCGCCCAGGCTGGGGTGCAGTGATATGATCTCGGCTCACTGCAACCTCTGCCTCCCAGGTTCAAGCGAGTCTCCTGCCTCAGCCTCCCTAGTAACTGGGATTGCAGGTGCGTACCATCACGCTCAGCTAATTTTTGTATTTTTAGTAGAGATGGTGTTTCACTGTGTTGGCCAGGCTGGTTTTGAACTCCTGACCTCAGGTGATCCACCTGCCTGGGCCTCCCAAAATGCTGGGATTATGGGCATGTGCCACCACAACTTGGTCCTGGGCTTGAACAAATTTATAATGACACACATCCATCATTCAAGTATCACACAGAATAGTTTCACTGCCCTAAAAGTCCTCCTTGCCTTGCCTATCACCTCCTCCCCCAACCCCTGGCAACCACTAATCCTTGACTGTCTCCACAGGTTTGCCTTTTCCAGAAGGTCATAGAATTAGTTTCATACAGTGTGTGGCCTTTTCAGAGTGACTTCTTTCATTTAGCAATATGCATTTGAAGTTCTTCCATGTCTTTTCATGGTTTGATACCTCATTTCTTTTAGAGCTGAGTAATATTCCATTATTTGGATGTACCACAGTTTGCCATTCACCTATGGAAGGTCATCTTGATTGCTTCCATAGTTTGGCGATTATGAATAAAGTTGCTGTAAACATTGTGTGAGGGTTTTTGTGTAGACATGGCTTTCCAACTCATTTTGGTAAATGCCAAGAAGAGCCATTGCTGAGTGTGGTGTCACTCCCGTGTTAGAGAGGATCCCCTATTTTCTGCTGCTGTGGATTTCTCTTTCTCGCTTTACTCCTGCTTTGTGAGAGACACTCCACCCACATGTTGGTGACCCCATGTTTCCATCTGTACTCCTCCTGTCTTCCCCTGGGTTCCAGGCTCCTATACTTCATTAATTGACATCTCCTTTTGGGTGTTTAATGGGCATCTTGTTTTAACCTGTGCAAAGTGGATTCATACTGCCCCCACCAACTCAATTCCATTTCCTCTCTTCCCCAACTCAGAGAAGGACGCCACAGCCCATCCAGGGCTCCAGCCAAACAACTGGGAGGCTTCCTTTCTCTTTCTCTTGCTCCACATCAACTCAGTGATCAAGTCCTGTCACTTCCACCTTCAGTCTGCATCTCAAATACTTCCAGTGCTGTCTCCGTTCCCTCAACCCTCGTTCAAATGGCTACCTCGTTGCACTTGATTTTCTGTAGGAACTTAATCCAAATGATTTCCCTGCTTCTGGTACAAAGTGGCTTCAGTAATCTTTTAAAAATATGAATACAATAATGTCACTCTACATCTTCTAAACCTTTGTTTCCCTTTGCAGTTGGAATGAAAACCCTGCCTCCTCTCCTCAGACTGCGCACCCTGAAGCTCTGGTTCTGCCCCTCTCTGATTCATGCCACTCTGCCACTCCCCTTGCAAAATGTCTCCGTCGCTCTCTCAGACTTTCTTTCTTTTCCTTAAATACCAGGTCGGTTTCTGCCTCTGTGCCTTTGCAATTGCCCTTTTCTCTGCCTGGAAAGCTTTCCCAAGCAGTAAGTGGCTTTTAGCATGACTGAAACTCTTGAACAGGGAACAGGAACTAAACCCAAGCTCCTTGGAAGTAGGAAGCTTGTTTTTCTAATTCACTGTAAACCCAAGTGTCTAGCAGTGAATGAATGAAAGTTATTTTAATCATGGTCTCCCAAAGGAAGAAGTGACTTGGCAAAGTGCTGAGAAGAGAGCTGAGAAGCATTCACAAGGAAAGTGGGGCATCCCCCACCCTATCTGGCCACATATCCCCAGAGCAGATTCTCCAAGTGTGGGGAAGGAGAGGAAGAAGGTGACGTGCCCTGCTTCCTGGGTGCAACACCAGCACTGCAGGAAGACCCTGAGGGAAATGACTACGAGCTCTTGCTGCGGTTTGAAAACAGAGTCACTGACAGCCCATGTGTCATGGAAGTGGCAGATAGTGCCATCAGACCTGAGGGGCCATGTGGCCACGCATGAGGAAAGACCCTGTGAGCAGGGGACTCGAGATGGACAGTCATTACAGCCGGCATCACGGCTCCCAGCAGCTCAGACAAATCCCCAGGGAGGGGCTGGCGAGGGTAGGTGCTGGCTATGGCAGGCTCCCCGGGCTTGCGAGGGCCTGACATTTGCAACTTTTTCTACGCCACCCTGCCCCAGTGCAGGGACATCATATTTGTAGCCTGGTACTGGCCATAGGTGGGAGTATTTACATCATGGAAATTAGGAAATATTAGAAATAAGGGCTTTTTCTTTTCTCCTCTGTTCTCCTTTTTTCCTCCCTGGAAATCCTGGCTTGTCAGTATACCATGTGGTAATTCAGATAGGCTTCAGTTTTAGGAATGCACCCTCCCATGCATGGGGAAAGGAGCAAGGTGGAGCCCCACTCCCTAAGAGTATTGGAAAAGCAGCAGCACAGCTTGGTCACGCGTGACTCCAGGACACAGACAAGGTCGTCTGCATCAGAAACACAGTGGGTCCACTGGGTGTGGCAGGCTTTGGCAACATCCTGGCAGCTGTCCAGGGCGCAGCACCCATCCAGTGTTGGAAATGGTTGAAGGGAGATTCCCGGCAGTGCTCTCTGCGGAAGCCCGGCACGGCTTTGGTCAGCATGGGGGCCTCTGTTCATGGCAGCAGCTCCCTGTAAGGAGGTGGTGTTAGGAAGGGTTTGGGAGGGCTTCTACTCCTGGGAACAACAGCGCCACCAAATGAGTGACTGATCGTTGAAGAAAGTTGAAATATTTTACCCTAAAATATATTTCTTTGACTTCTTTTGAAATGGCTGCCATAGGGCCAGCAGACTGAAATGGCCCTGCAAAGCTGTCTTGCGGGAGAAACCTGCATCTATAGAGAGTCTCCTTTCTTGCAGCCAGGCCTTCCTTTTCTAGGCCTTTCCTCAATCTAAGAGAGACTGAGACTCTGACACTTCCAAAGTTCTGAAAGGAAACATTTACCATCTATTTCCTCTGGGGCTGTATTATGAGGGACTTCCTCTAGACCACCTTTGCTGGCCATAACCTGTCCTGCCTCTAAAACCTAGTTTTGGTCATGCTCTGAGCCTGTATTCTTTCTATAACCTCAAGATGGTCTAGAAACTTCTATATTTTACTGGGGACTTGGGACTTCATTCTGAAGCCTCCTGTGGATACACGTTAAATAAATTTGTATGCATTTTCTCCTATTAATCAATCTGCCTCATGTCAGTTATTTTTCAAAGAACCTTCAGGGGCCAAGGCAAAATCTCTCCCTTGCCCCCCACATCTGGACCCAGGCATCAAGCCAGACACCCAGGAGGCAGGCAGGGAGGGCCGAGCCTCCGGATCTGTACAGGTACACAGCTCATTCTTACTTTAGTGGTTCCCAGAGAGCCTAGTGGCAAAGACCCAAGCGCAAGAGGGAGTTTGTTTCTCCCGGTTCAGAGAAAGCTTATTATAGGAGCAAAGACTTAAAATCAAAACCCACTCTGTGGTAGCTCCAGTCTATTATCCATCACTGATGGGTGGGCTCAGCCCACTGCCTGCCTCACTTGGAGACCACGATACCCCTCTACCAGCGTGGGCGCGGCTGACGTGTTCGTGCTGACTCCATCCCTTTAGCCATACTTAATCGGGTCAGGGTGGAGCCTTGACTGTAGATGAATCATTCTTGGTACAAGAATTAGTATCAAGAAAGCCATTCCTCCTCTGTTTTGGCACGTGACGTGCAGACTCAGGAGCTGTGGGGCAGCCCAGGGGCATCAGGGGACGCCGGTCATGGAGAGAAAAGAAGGAAATGCATGCTCAAAGAGGAGCAGAGGCAAGACCCGGACAGTGCTGGGGGTTTCCAGGTGGCGGCTCCAGGCCCTTCTGAAGCCAGCCGCGATCTCGGCCTTGCTCTCTGATAGACACTCCACTGTCTTCACAATGAAAGCCATCATTGTTGTCTTTCCCATTTTCTTTCTTGGGGACTTCCTCTTCATCCTTCCCAATTTTACTCAAGCCCCTTTCCTTTAGAGGACCCCCTCCAGACCTTTCTAGGCTGCTGGTTGCTTCCTTCTGTGTTTTCACAGAGCACTTTGCCTAGGTCCCTCTGAATTTCTTAAAGGTGTGGTGTCTAAATTTGTCTTTGTAGCGCCATTGTGTATTACAGAGCTTGACAGTACAAAGAGCGCAAACAGAGCCTTAGAATGAGCTGTTCAGAGCTACGTCCCAAAGTGATAAAATATACTCATGGCGCCTAACAATTAGCAAAATTTTCAAGAAATTTGGCTATGAAGAGGAGAGAGTGTGGTGTCTGGGGGGAGGATGAAATGATATATCAAGTGACAAGAGGACCCAGGCCAGCAGGAGGCCCAGTGAGCTCGGCAGGGAGAGGGCAGCCACCCAGGGCAGAGCTGGCTTCAGAGCACCTTTGTGTGATTTTGATGTGAGAATTTGATTTTCTGCTTCCATAGCAAAATATTCTTTTTAAGAGAGACTGTCGTGTGGTCCTGAGCTGTTTTTGACAGCGTATTTCGGTGGGTCTTCAAAAGGCTTGGGTGTTGAGAAAGCTCAAAATCCGCACTTGAAGATAACTGCCAGCCCTCAGCCCCAGTTAGAAACCTTGAGAGAACCAGCGAGGTCTGGGCAGAGACCGGAGAGCTCAAGGAGAGTAAGAAGAAAAAGACGGGTGGAGGGGCTGAGCTCAGCTTGGATCGCAGCAAGAACCCTGAGAAGGTTCTGAGTCAGTGGCAGTTGCTGGCAGCAGTTGGAAGTGCAGGCAGTTAGAGGCTGGTTCTGCAGCAGTTGGAGGGGAGGACAGTAACCAGGGAAGGTTAGCGCCAGCAGGGCTGCACGCCACAGACTGAGGCTGGGGGAGAGGGAAGGTCGAGAGAGCGGCAAACTGTCGAACTCCTTCCTCTTCATGCTTCACGGTTCCCCAGACACATGTTTGGTGTAAATGAGGAGGGCCGGAGGGGCCAGCCTGCAGCGTGGGTTCCAGTTGCCCTGAAAGGCAGGGAGCAGGCAAAGATAGGGTGCAGGGCATGGCATTGGAGGCCCGGTCCACCCTGTTCACCCTCCCCTCCCACATCAGGCTGGCACTCTGCACATTTAGGGTGTGGCTAAGCCTCAGCCAGCAGAAGCGAGTCTGGTCTTGCTGAACAGCCTGGCCAGCTGGCGGAGAAAAGGAGAAGATGGTGTCTCTAGGGAGATTCTGGGCCTGGGCGGCAGCATCTGTCAAATCTGTTTGACTTCTGTCTCTTGAGTAGCCCATCTGAAATGAGGAAAGGGCCGAGGGGCCTCGGGGCTCAGGTCCACCACCCACGCTCCCATTCTCACAGCCCTGCTGGGCCAAGGCATCTCTCAAGTGGGCCGCACTGGCCGTTTTTCTTGGTTGCTTGCCTGACTCCAATCTACTCTCCACAAAGCAGTTAGAATTAGAACACAGACGAAAGCCATGTCTGCCTCCAGCCCTGCTGTGCTGCCTGTGGCCAGCCACCTGCCCCAGACCCCACAGCCATGGCTGGTCACCTGCCTTAGACTCCACAGCCCTGCTGGCTGGTCACTTGCCTCAGAACCCACAGTCAGCTCCTGCCTCCGGCAGCTGTCATCTAGGGCTCAGCAAAATGACCTCTCATTTTCCTGTCTCACAATGCCTCCCTGCCACGCTCTGGCTCTGTATCCTCTTAATTTATTTCGAGTCCTTATCATAAAGTATGAGGCTTTCTCTGTTCAGAATCTGTTAAAGGCTCTGTGTTTTTTATCCAGCACTTAGCATACATGTGTTGCAGAAGGTGCAAATTAGTCTTGTAGAAGAAAATAAAATCTTGGGACCCCTAAATTCAGTATGCGAAAGGGAAAGTTAAGCTTGTGAAGTGAGTCACACAATACCACCTTTCTTTTGTTCCCAGACAGATAACTGCAACTTCACCACCCTGTGTCATAGCCTCATCCATCAGCCAGGTTCTCACATGGCCTCTGTCATGAATTGCTCACAAGGAAGTGTAGCCATTTGTCTTAGTGCCTCCACTCACTCCCTTCCTTCCTTCCTGCTGTTTTTTTTTCCCCTTTAAATACTGAGTCTCTACAACCTTCTTTGGAAAGCTCAGATCACAGATACTCCTGTAACTCATGTTTTTCCTGGGCACATCCCTAAACTCTGGTTAAATAAACCTCTATCGATTGAGACTCCTGCCTCAGTCACATTTGGTTAGCAGACTCTGGCTTAAAAGTTTTGGCGACTTTGACTTTTATATGCTGGACCTACAGTGGCCAGTCAGGTTTTGGGGGCTCCTGGCATTTCTGGCTCTTTAGCCTAATCTTTTCCATACTGACACCTCTCTCTCTCTCTCTCAGACCACACTGACAAACTTGTTGCTACCAAACACAGCACTCTGGTTTCTCTTTCTCTAAATTATTTTCAGGATTCATTTCGCCACTGAACTTTTTTTTACTTAATCACATGTCTTTTGTCGACAACTAACGTCTACCGAAGGCACAGGTGCTCCCTGGTTCAGGCATGGATGTCTAATATCTCATGGACCCTGATGTTGTGCGCCACATTGGTTTCTGATTTTGTTCTGTCACTCCCCAAAGTGTATTTGCTGAGATGCAGTAACCCATTCAACAAAATATTCTTTGAAACAGGAATTGTTGCATTTTCTTATAAATGTTTAGGTTTGGTGCGGGCCCTTGCACCCAAAGACCATCAAGGGAAGGTGAGAAAGCCATGGTTCCTGAGCTGGTATTTAGCTCTCTGTTTGCACCGCTTTGATGACAGGGGCTTAGACAGGCCACCTCACTATCTTGACTGGCAAAACAGGAGCAGGGGGAGCCCAGCAGTGTCTTCTCTCTTGGAGGGTTTTGCAGGGATCAAATTAGATAATGTCTGGGAGAGTACTTTTGTAAAAGGCAAATAGTTACACTAAGACAGGTCCAGTCTTTTATAATTTAAAGTAGTGTGTAAATGGTATGTCCTCAGACGGTTGCCTGAGTGAACAAATCTAAGTGTTTTCTTTTGTGCACTTAATAAAGCTCACATTTATGTCAGTCGTGATATAACTGCCTATTTTTTTCTGCCAGGGTATGTTACAACATCACACTTCCAAGCAAGGCCCAGGCTGGCCCAGATGGGACACGAAGCCCCCAGTAAAGATCAGGAGCACTTCTGGGGGTCCCACCTGAGGGATCTGGTGCATAAAGTCAGGCTTGGTTGTAGGCCCCCAAAAAGACATAAAAACTGTACAGGTCAAGAAGTGATGCATCGCTGGCCTGTGAGCCCCTCATGTGCCCGGTGGCACTGAGGTGATGATGGCACTATTTCTAAAAGACAGACATAATGCCAGTGACTTCAGTCATTTTCCTCATTTTATGTGGCTATTTTTAAAAGCTGTCCTCCAGAAACAAAAGAATCCCTGAGATAAAATTTCCCAAAGCAAAATGCTCCACCTGACTGGGGTCCGACCTAGGGGTGGGAGAGCTGGATAGTCCTGGGACACAGAGTTAGGTCTGTGCTGTTAAAGGCAGAATTAATATTCCTTGTACTGAACTGAAAAGGACAGATTTAAAAATTGTATCTTTTGTACTTCCATCTAAGCTACTTTAGGGAGTTTTCTGGCTATGAAGCACCTGAATCATGAGCTGTAATTCAGAAATAAAGCGTATCTGCCCCTCTGTCCACCTTTCTTTCCATCCTTCTGGAAAAAAGCAAAAGGAAAATTCTTAACTTACTAAAGAGAGCATTAATGCAAACGTGAGTCTGAATGACAATCAGATCAACAGCCAATTTCAGAAAAAGCCTTCAGCATTTCTCAAAAGAGAGGCAGAGGGAAGGCGCGGTGGTGCTGCGGCGGTGCACTTTGGTGGAAAGGTGCTGGCACAATTTGCACTCTAGGAAAGTTGTGCCTCCCCTTGGGGTGGGGATGCATGAGGGGCTCTTGTGCTAAGCCACAAAATACGCCAGCCCCTCGCAGGCAGACCCCAAGCAGCACAGATGTGGGATTTGGTTCCCACAGCATTTTAAGACAGTTTGAATTGGTTAGAGGCATTTTAAAATGGGAAACTTTCATACAAAAAAAATTGTTTCTGGCTTCTCTGGAAAAGACTAGAAGGCCTTGGGCGTGTGTGTCCCTGTGGTGAGAAGAGGCTGGGGCTGAGGAATGGGCCCCAGCGTGCCCTGAGGCCCTGTCTTCTTTTCCTTAGAGAGGCTGATGGTGACAGCATGGGCCATTTTATGTCTCCTGCCTGGTCCCTGTCGTTATTTCAATTTGTGACCTTTGCTGCTAAGATCCTCCCCAAAAGAAGGGTGGATACAACAAGGTTATTGCAGATTTTAAAAGTTGAACTTTCTCAGTGGAGAGCCCAGACAACACCCTTGGTAGCTGGGAAGCCACATGCTGGATGAGCTACAAGGGGCTCAAAATCTAGACTTTATAAAACTGACTTTTCTTTGTCACTTTTCCATGTTTAATCACATGATTAAAGTCCTTGAAACATGTCAGCTTTTTCAGGTCGGCTGAGGTTAAGGAAAGACGGAGAGGGCTGGGGGAGGGTCAGTGAGTGTTCTCCATTCCGGAGCTGTCCAGGCGCAGGAGGGATTCAGGGCTGAGCTGGGGCTGCACGCAGGACCTCCCTGGTCTTTCCGCCTGGAAGACAAGGATCTTCTTTGGTTGTTTTTGGACAGTTTTGCTTTATTCACGTTTGCCAGAGAGAAAATTTGGTTGGCTGAAGTGTGGGCTCTGAGAAAGGACTAAAAATAAGAAAACCCTGAGATGGAAATGAAGACTCAGAAGATAAGAGACAATAATTTTTCTTTTTTCTAAATCTTGGGAGAATTTTTCTGTTTTGTTTTGTTTTTTAATGGCAGGGGGAGCTAAAGCTTATAAAACCCTTATAGAAGGAAAGGGATCCACAGTATGATTTGGCGACTGACTTCTTACCTATTTAGAATGTAACCTCTCTGTTCGGGAAGAAGCTTGAATTCATTTCACGGGTGACAAGTAGGCTGGCCCTGGAAGGACATTTAGTGGGTGCTCTTAGGTTATGATTTACTGCCTAAGCCAATTAATTGCAACAGACCACGACCTATAGGCAAACATCGCAGTCAGGTGCCAGCAGAGTCCCTCACTCAGGGACAGTGCCCCTGGAGAAGCCCAGCTGGTTTCCCCAGTGGCCTGGGTGCTCTGTCTGTCACCCACCCTTGGGGCAGGTGCACCTTTGCTTCTGACAAACACACACACACTGAGCTCGGAAGTGAGGAGTGATATGGCCACACCAAGACCCATGAAGGCAATCCTGTCACCCAGCGTTTCTTGCTCTTTCTCAAATCCCCATCACATCTCTTTATTCCCCAGATACTTTCTAGTAATGTCCTTTGAGCCCATTCTCTTTACTTTCGGTCTCATTCCTCAAAATATCCTCAGCTTGCATTCTTGTCAGGGGGAAAATTATTAGAAGTTTTGGTCAAACCCTGATGACCTGTCCTCTTAAGTAAGACCCCTTGGGTTTGGAGCTGGGAAAGGCATAATTCCTCAGAGTGACAGCCAGTCAGGATTAACCCGCTTTGGAAGCCATGGCTGGTGGTCTTCACACATCTCCTGCAACATGGACCCTCGTAGAAAACACTTATCTTTGAGCAAAAATGAAGCCCAACCCTGGATTTCTGTGTAGAGCCAGAAGCAAAAAAAAAATAATAAAATTTAAAGACCCTTGTTTATATGGTATGGCTACCCCATCTTCTGCATAGGGCTGAGATGGAGTGTTCCTTTCTTGAAGGACTGCCGGGTTTGGGGAGGTGACGCCAGGTGAGGAATGGGAAGGCTGAATCACTTTGCGTTCGGGATGGAGCGTGCCAGGACAGATGCTGTGCAGAGGGTGGCAGAGGATGAGAGGAGACAGAGGCCATGCTGCCCCCTCACCCAAGAGTCAAGCAGATGAGAAGGGATTTAGAACAAAGGGCATGTCCAATATGGACATTGAGGTTTCCCGCTAGGATCGGAGTAGACACACCGATTTGTAAAGTCCACGTTGCTCATCAATGCTTTTGTGTAAGTTGGTTCTTTTGGGAAAACTTGAAAAGAATGTTAAACTTCATGACTCAAGGGGCATGAGGGTGTGTTAAAAAAATGGGATGCATGGAGAGCAGCCATGAAGTGTCCTTAAGAGTGTGCAAAAATGTTGAGGAGGCATTGGTTTCCCACAGCGTGGCAGAAAGCGAGGGGCAGGGTGGTGAGGTTTAAGAGCCTTCCTTGCGATTGGGGTTTCAGAGCCTAGGGAGGGCTTTGCAGGCAGAAAAAGGCACTTTTTGTTAATACCTCTCTCTCTTGCTCTTGCTCTTCAGGGTTGGAAAATAAGAAAGTTGAAGAGGTTGGCAGTGAGGAATTTGGACAGGAAGGGAGTTAAGGGGAGCCAGGGAAGGCTCAGGCTGAGGGTGCCAGGACCTGGCCATGGACTTCCTGATGTCTGAAACCCGGTGGCAACCCCAGCATTCTTTTAAAGGCTGCTTCCCCCAACTCCCCTGTTAACAGGGCAAGGTGTCCACTGAGATGCCGCTTGCCTTCTGCTTTGTTGAAGGGGTCCCAATGTGCCCACGCTCTGAGCACAGTGGGGACCACCCAGCCACCTCGGCCAGGCTCTGACAGCCACGGCTGTGCTTCCTGGGCCTCTTTCCTGACATAGTCTCTATGTATTGTCAGGACTGCTGTGAGCCTCAAATAAGACAATAGGTGGAAATTGTCTAGCACGTGGTTATGTTGGAAGTGCTCCGTGTTATGTGTTAAATCATCATCCACAAAGTAAGGCCCTGAGCATCTGGCTATTTTACTTTTAATAGTTTCTTATCTGGCCCAGGTGAAGAGGGCAGTGTGACATTCTGGATGCCACTCTGAGGTTTGGTGAATGACCTCTGGTCCATCCTAGTTGAGGGCTCCTTGATTCTCACCTGAATCACTGTTACACCCCCCAGACAGCCTCACCCATTCCATTTTGTCTCATATTCAGCCTCGTCCCCCTACCACAGCCTGAATGACATTTAACAGGCACACCCAATCCCTCACTCCTAGGCATTGATTTCTGTGGAAACCCACTATACTCTCAGGATAAAGTGGCACCCTGAGCTGGACTGCTGAGGGCCAGGAGTCCACCCCTGGTGGCCTCCCCAGCCACCCACTCTGCTCCATGCCTGGTGGGAAACTTCAGGTAGTGCATTTTACCTCTTGGGGTTCATCGCCCCAGCTTTGCATGAAGCCTCTTGTCCGGGCGTCTCTGCATGCTCTTCCTACTTCTTGGAAAGCTTTTCCTCATTCTTGGAAAGCTTTTCCTCATTCTTGGAAAGCTTTTCCTCTTCTTCCCAAATTAGCAACATCTTCCATATGCTCCCACCACCAACAGGAACGTTAAGGAAATTATTTGGCCTGTATATTTCAGCACTGGGGAGGGAAACACAAAGGTAACTGGGGTCACAAAATGCTGCCATTCCCTCCAAGACCGGAAATAAGCAAATGTGTGGTCAGACACCGAAATAGGCAAACAGGTGCCTTCCTCGTGATGCTTCTGTGGTGACCTTGTCCCCCTTCTCACATCCGCCACCCACAGCCGGCCTCCCAGCTACCTCTCAGCTGTCCTTCTGTGGTGGCAGCACACTCATTTGTCACGGTCTACATGTGGACTTCTGTTTTAGCTTTGGGATGATGGTCAGATGATGTCTCTCCTGTGCATAAAGCCCTCTGGCCCCTTAGAAAAAAATCCAAACTCCTCACCTGGGCTAAATGAACCTTGCCTGTCCTGGTTTTGTGCCTGACTCTCTTGAGGTTAACTCGCACCCTCCACCTCCCTGGTTACCTGCTCCTCTGGCCTGTGCCTCCTTGTCCCTTGGCCCAGGAAATCTCTTCTCCCAGGTTTTTGCAGGCTGTCTATTTCTTCTCCCAGCATACCGGCTCAAATATCACACCTCTGAGAAGAGCTGGCCTCCAGCCTCCCCATCTTTGCGAGTGGCCAGACATTCTCCCTCACACTGCCCCGATGGGCTCCATCTGAACTCTTCTTGCCTGTTTATTTGCCTTGCTTTCGTGTGGTCCGTGTCCTGCACCAAGTCTGCTTAGCTCATGCCTTGTAGTGTCTCCAGCAGTGCCTGGCGTGTGGTCGCTTGACAGACCTATTGGATGAATGTCTCGCTTCTCCAACTAGATCATGAGCTCTTGAGCCATGGAATGGAATGGCTTCATCTTACTCTCCTGTTTTCCCCAAAGTCCCTGTGCACAGAAAGTGCTGGGTGAATGTTGATTTGTACATTGTCAAATGTGATTGGCTGTCATTTGGTGGACACGAGCTGGAGAGGAAGATATCTGGAGTAACCAGTTTCCAAGTGGTGCCGTGAATTTTCCCTTATCTGTTCTGTAAAAATTGGGAGTATGTGAGATGGGAAAAACTTTCATTTGGATTCTAGTTCCATTGCTGCCACTAGCTGGCAGCTAGCCATGGGTCCTTGGGCAAATCCAAAGGAGCAAGTCACTTAGCCCCTTTAATTCTTAATCCTCACATTTATGAATACAGGAATTAAACTAAGGACATTCAGGGCTCTCTTCCACTTATAAATTCTAGACCTAGATCATTTTAGGCCAGACCATCACCGTTACCAGGCTGCTTCCATCTGGTTTTTTGAATAGATGTATGTGGATACTGGTAGCGTAATCCCAGTATGATGCTATAAGAAGCATCATTGTTTCCACGAGGGAGGAAAGGTAAAAAGGTGAGGGAAGTAGTGCCTTCAGTGAGAAGTTAAGAGATGGATGTAGGAGAGACCCCAGGGCTCTGGAGCTGGAAAACCGATGTTCACAGAATTCTTGTTCACTGCTTGTGCTCACATGAATGCTCAAAATATGGCGCATTGCTCATTTTGGAGAACTTGGCTGAAAAGCAAACTTGGTTGATCGAAGAGAAGAGGGCAATGAGGAGGACAACTGTTGAAGTCTGCAGTGACTCTGGTCCCTGTGACAAGCTCAATCTGAAGGAAAAGCTGTTCCATAAAATGGTTCCAATGAGAGTGTTACAGGACCAACAGGTTCACATGCTCACTGTGCAGTCACAGACCAATGACATGGAAACAGCAGGGTTTGCAGCAGAGATGGGAGTTTCGTGATCACAGGGCGTTGAGCAAAGAGATGGGAGGAGACCCTCGAATCCATCTCCCAGAGAAGTTCTGGGCTGGGATCCTTAAGGGGATCGTGGAGGATGAGGGACTGGAAAATTAGAGTCATTCATTGGTTGGGGAAAAGGGGAGGAACTCATCAGGAAGTGGAAACTGTCATCCTTGGTGAGTCAGCTTCTCCTAGGTTCCTTCAGACCAGCTGAGTCAGTAGTTTCACTGATATGCAGGACCTGAAAGAATATCTCAAAGGGAAACTTGACGTTCTGTAATGTTCAAGTTGTTATCGATAGGGCAGTTAAGGGGAACTATAATCTTGTAACAGGGTCCACGTGATTCTGAGGCAATTGGCACCAAACAGCTATGACAAAGTGGATCAGAGAGCTGCTGACCTAATGATGAATGCTGAGTGTGCCACCAGCTGGGTTTATTTTCATTTCTCCCTCTCCTTTGTTCTTTGATTAATTTTCTAAAGTTTATAGGGATGCTTTCACGAGCTCCAGCAGATGCCAAAAAGTGCACGCAGTGGGAAAAATGATGCACTTCAGAGAGGCTTGGGAGCCGGGGCTTTCTAGGTGGACTTAGGACATAGGCCCTGGGAATGGCAAATGGGCACTCAAATAAAAACAAGGTCCAGACACATGCCAGTCATGCCTCAAGAAGTGTCAAGGGGTGTCCTGCTTAGCTGCTGCCATTGACATTTCTGTGGGTTCCCGCCTGGGTATTTTTCTTCCCTTCGTTCTTGGGCTAATCTTATCTGGTGAGGTCTGACCTGGTTCTTGTCATCATTCTCCCTGGTGCACTGGAGTGCCTGTGTGCCCGCTGAAGGCACTGAGGTGTGCATCTGCCTGTGTCTTCTTTTCCTCTGCCAAGTTGTTCCAGTTTGTGTGGTGGGTCTCTGCCTCAGTTTCCCTGTCTAGCACCCCAGACCCTTGCTGGTGCTGGAGCACTGCCCTGAAAACCCAGCTTGTGGGCTGGAGACACTGCCCACCTGGTGGACTGCTTTGCCTGCTGGGCAGGAGGAATACACCCCCCTTCCCTCCCTCCTGGTTTCTGGACCCGTGGTGCCGCCACCCACGCAGCCTCCTGCAGCTGTATCCTTGAAGCCTTAACCTAATCACTGCAGCAAACTGCTTCCAACATTTACAGGCCTGAATTTGCTGGAGTCTTGGGGTTTTTTTTTTAACAGACTTAGATGGAAACATCTTCTCTCCAGTGTCCATAAGGCCGGTTTCCGTAGCCACCAATGTACTCCGAGCCAGTCTTCTTTCCCTCCTGAGAATCAAGTTGTTGCAGTGGCATTATTCAGTTTTGTGCCTGAGCCCACACTGCATTTAACTTCTCCGAGACACTCCCAGGCCAGTTCCCTGAGAAGGAAAGTGACTTCGTGTTTGAAAACAATACCAAACTCTATCTTGCTAGTATGGGAGGGTGATGTGAACTTTATCTTTGAACATTCAGACAGACCTTTAAAAAAATTAACTTAAAAATAATAGTAACCTATTACTTCAGAAATGATACATTCAAAGGAAAATAAATCATCTGATTTCAGAGAAATGGGTTACTAGTATCAGCAAATGGGGCCTTCAGGTTGGCTGTACTTTTTAGATGGGGTGTGCATATTTATGTCAGCTGGAAATGTTTGGGGATAATTGTACCTTTTTTCATTGTTAAGTCAGGATCTTTTGGCCATTATGCCCTTCTTTGAGCACATGGTGAGCCAGACTATTCATGGGAAACAATACTTTGGATAAGATTTGCCAATTAAATCTCTCTCCACATTTCAATTACTTTCTCTAAGCAAGGTAGGCATATGAAATGACTTTTCATTAAACATTGCATCTTAGAATCCTCAATAGGAAGGCAATGAAAAGCTAACCCAGCCCAATTGGATGCTGAGCTCTTCCTTGCAATAGTCCTGTCTGTGACTGTCTAGCCTCTATCTGAACACCTATGGCGACAGAGAACTCTTCCCCCAGGAAGATAATTCCATATGTGTGCTTCTGTCAGGTAGGCCGTATATTGAACCAAAATGTGTCTTCCCATGTTCCTGCCCTCCTACTCTTCAGTTCTAATTCTTCCCTTTAGGGCCACATGGAAGTAAATCCTCATTTTAATCTGGGTTCTCCAGAAATCAAAGCCTGATGCAGAAGGAAGGAGGGGGTGGGGATAAAGAAGAGAGACAGGGAGAGAGCTCATAGCAGGGAGTTTGGGACTGTGGCTCTGAGAAGCCACGCCATCCTAGTTCTGGGGATGCCTCCTCTGCCATGGAAAAGGGGGGATTCCTGGACTGGCTCTCCTCTCCAGTTGGGGTGCTAACACCCCTACCCTTGGACTCATGCACCCCAGGGGTGAGATCACCTGTGGTGTCAACCAGTGACCTCTCCAGCATTGGGGGCAAGAGGCATGTGGCCTCTTTCACACTGTGCCTGCATCAAGCCCATCAGAGCATGCATTGAGCCTATTTTTTATAGTTCAAACCAGAGCACTTTGAGAGTGAACCGGGGTGGGGGCGGTCGCAATAATTATGCCAGGGCAACAAGGGTGACTGGGAGTGCTTCCTGGGCAGACTGGGACTTGCAACCACCGTCCTGAGCCCATGAAGAGCTGGACTAAGGATTCATGAGGGCTTGAGGCTCCGAAGAGGTGCATAAGAAGGTGTGATGCAACTCTTGCTCACACGATAGCGGGAGCTGAGGGTTCATTAACTCATTCGGCAAATATCTACTGGCTTGAGAGTGTTAGGACCTGCTCTAGGGTGGAGGGAAGCAATGGTGAGCCCAGCCATGTACAGGCCCTGCTGTCACGGAGCTGGTCATTTAGAAAGGCAGATGTCACTTTAAACAAGTAATTACTTAATTACAATTGGGTAGTTGCAATCACACAGTTGGAGAAATGTTATGAATACATAACAGGATACAAACTTTTCTAAGGATGTTGGCCATCAGAAAAATGTCCCTAAGAGAGAAACATTCAAGTTAAGACTCTAAGGTACAAAAAGAATTGGCCTGGTTGGACTGGATAGAGGAGGAGGGAAGGAGAGATGGAGAAGGGAATTAGGAGGGCAGGAAAGAAGAGGGTTAGAGATACAGCAAACCCATGAAAGAAACCTCCCAGGTCAGAGAAAGCTTGGCACCCAAGAATAAAAAATACAGCCCTGTGTCTGGGGCATGTGTCCCTGCGGAGGACGGGCTGGAGGTGAGACTGCATGGGGCCTGACACCACGCTAAAGATCACGGTGTTCAGTGACTTAAAAGTTTGTGGAAGTAATGTTCTCTCAACTAGCTGCTGTTTGGAGCACGGATGGGGGAAAGAAAGCCTGTACGATGCTCTTGGGAGTGTCAGGCCTTGGAAATGATAGTTGCTTTGGTTAGGTTACAGGGAGTAGAGACAGAGAAAAGTGGATGAGGTTGAACTATATTTAGGACACAGAATGGGTAGGACTCAATGCCATGTTGGATGCAATTGGGGAGGGACAAAGGGATCAAGGATGAGTTTGTCCTCAGCACAAATGACTTTCCCATGGAAGAACCATTTTGTGAAGTGGGAGGAGCTTGTGCTGGGGGGAGGCTGACTCTGCACTGTTTTTGGGACCTTCTGAGGTTGAGGCAACGTGAGACCTTCACACGGGGATGTGCAGTTGGGAGTTGATCTGGAGGGCTGGAATTCAGAGCAGAGATTGGGTCGAGAGACGGAAATTTGGCATTGTGAACATATTTGAAGCCATGGGAGTGGGTGAGACCTTTGAAGAGAGATCACAGAGTGAGAACTGAAGTGAGTTGAAAGCAGGATTTTGATAAATTCCAATGTTTAAACTAGGCTGGGAGAAGGAGCAGGAGCTCTGAAAGGAAACTCAGAAAATGTGGCCAGAGGGTCAGAGGGTAAACAGAGTGTGGCTCCTCAGGAAGCCGGGGAGTGGGTGTTTCAAGAAGGAACAGATGGTTAGCTGCGTGCAAGGCTTCCAAGAGCCATGAAGAAACTGAACAAGATGGCAGGCTTATCATCACGCAAGCCTCTGCTGGCCTAAAGGAGAGTGTTTTAGTGGCTGGATGTCCGACTGGGGGCTGCTGAGGAGTGGAGCTGAGGAAGAGTGGACGGACGGATGGCCAGATGAGTCAAAACAAAGCTCCGATGGGAAGAGAGAGCAAGGAGCCGGAGGGGACCAAATCCCGGGGGGCTCCCAGGGGCAAAGGAGAGCAGGCACGGATGCCAATGGAGAGGCATTTTGTGAGAAAAGGCTGAGGTTTTATGAGAAAGAGGGAAAAAGGGAGTGGAGTGCCTGAGGAGGCCAGGTGGGCCAGGGCTACTCAGAAGCATCTAGAGAAGTGCTGCCTTTTGATAGGAAGAAAGGGCTCTCGTTTTAGTTTTTTTTAAAAAAAAAAGATGCAGGGAGTGGCATTAGCTGCACACAGGCTCTGGTGAAATGGCGTCAGGATGCATCAGAATTCCTGACCGGTGTCTTCAGATTTTCTCTGAAGTATTTGAGATAAGATCATCTTCCATAGGGTGGCAGCAACAGTGGGAGGTTTGAAGGAAATGGAAACTGCAAGAAATTGTTACTGTGTGGAGGTGCTGGGGAAGCAGGCATTCGGAGACCTTTATTAGGTTTCATGATATGAAGATGACACAGGAGAGTCCATCAGCTCCAAAATATTTACAATAGAATTTCCTAAAAAAGTGGACTGGCTGCACAGATTTGGTTGCTGTCCTTCATGCTTGTTCTGGTATTTAGAGCACAGTGTCTCTGTCTTACCCCCCAAAGCGGCTCTGGACTCAATGTCTAATGAGCATCTGAGATGGCACCCCACCTTTTTAGTTTTGCTGTTTAAAAATAGTTTCACAAATGACTTTCCTCTGCTAGGGAGCAAATGTCAAAACACTTTCTGAGAACTCTCATGACCTGACTGTTGAAGTGACAAAGCCCATATCCTTTAGAACAAAGTAAATTCTGGTGCTTCTGTTTTGTGTCTGTTTTGTATTGTATCTATTGTTTAGAGATTGGGTCTTTCCCTGTTGCCCAGGCTAGAGTGCAGGGGGGGGCATGATCATAGCTCACTGCAGCCTCCAACTCCTGTGCTCAAGTGATCCTCCCACCTCAGCCTCCCGAGTAGTTGGGCCTACAGGTGGTGCCACCACACCAAGCTCTGTCTGTTGATTGGGATGCAGCTGGGGTGGGGTGAGTGGTAGAGGTAGATTCATTGGCACAGGAAGGCCCCCACACACATGAGACCAGAGGAACTGGCTCCATCCCTGTGTCTGACTTTAGCTTTGTGTTCCTTTGTTGCAGAAGCAATGGTCCAGCTCTCAGGTCTAGAGGCTTGAGTTTGCTAAAATGTGCTGGACATCCAGACAAATCAGACACTTTTTATGGGAAGCTATATAAAGGACACCATCCTTTCTAAGAATACCGCAGAGATTCAAGGGATTCAAAAATCGAGAATGAAATCCGTTCCAAAGCACGATACTGATGGCCTAATTTTGGCTTATGTCCTGCTGAGATGCCCCAGTAGTGGGCCTGAGCCCCCTGGGGGAGGGACAAAGTAAAAGGTGGATTGGTTGGGGAGAAGCGTTGATCTGGAAGTTGCAGTTGAACTTCAGCAAAATCTTTTATGAGGGGTATAAGCTTTGCACCCTGATTACGTACTAGAAAGATAATTGCTATTCAGACTTAAAAATGGCTACATGTGCTATCTTGGTTTCCAGTGCTCCACAATCTGATTGGAGTCCCATCTATTCTTTCATTCCCAACTGGAACTTCCTCCCTAGCTATATTGATTAAATAGGGATGAATCACCCTTAACCACGCTCAGAGCACTCCTGAGATAGTATCTTCTTTCCCCTTTGTTATCAGTTCCTCAAAGACAGGGAGGATGTCTCTTACGTGTTTATATTCCCAGGGTTTCACACTTAGTACTTTTTTGATGTGCTTACCTCCTTGAAGTTTTAGGGAACTTGCTCAGTAATGAAGACTAGACATTGAATTTGCTGTCGAGATGTTCAAAGCTGGGGCTTTTTTTTTTCTTTTGCTGTGATTCCAGAAAATCCTGTCTTCCATCTGTGTTTGGGAGGCAACTGAGCGGTCTCGCCTGGGAGTTTCCTGTTGGGCTTGTTTCTTCAGCGGACCCAGGTCTGGTGTTCCTTCTCTGTCCCTCACCACGACCTCTCTACTACTGAATTTATAAAAGGGGAGCTAAGGAGTGTAAACCATTTAGAAAACAAATGTTTGATATTTGCTAGCTACAGAAGATATTTAAAGTGTGATTGATCACACGTGAATTTCATTCCAAACAACAAACCGCGCTGGGAAAACACTCAGTGGTGTAGACCGCCCCCTGCTGGCCTCGTTCCGAACCCCAGAGCGCGCCGGTGCCCTCCCGTCGCGTTGCCGCAGGGAGGGGGGAGTACCGTGCCCACACCCAGGAATGTATCTTCGTGGAAACCCCAGGGCACAGGGTGTTGTGTCCTTTGGAGCCCCTCCTCGCAGCTGTGAGCTTTGTCAGTAAATAGCTGACTATCACGTGGGGAGGTTGTGTTGCTTTAAAAATGGAATGATATTTCTGCTTTACAGTTTTACCAAATCTGGGCATCTCGTGAAGCTGTCCTTCGGGAATTTACGCTCCAGCTGGAAGCCAAAGGGGGAGGGCTGTGTTCTCTGAGGGAGTTGGAGGTCACCCCGTGCTGGCGAAAGGTCTGGGAGTGGAGCTCAGGAGGTCTGCCTTTGACTCCCGCCTCCTTCTCCAAAGTGGGAGTTTCCTTGTTAATGGAGTGGTTTGACTAGGTGACTTCTAAGGACCCTTCAGCTGTGTCATGGTGGGCAGCACCGTCCTGCCTTCCTGGAGCTTACACTCCAGCTAGCGTGTTTACTCGAGCTCCTGTGCTCGGTCTGGTGAGAAATGACAAATACAGGAGGTGGTTGAAGTCATCCATACCATGGACGGTTTGCCACTTCTGTGACCGGACCCGGAAGTCGGGATTTGCTGGGAAGCACACAGGTGCACCCATCTCCTTCCAGGTCACTGCCTCAGTCAATTCGTGCTGGCTGAGGCCGCCTGGGCATCCGGCACTCCTTGGTAATTCTTGTATGTCTTCATTCCGCTTTTCCTGCGTTAAGCATGGAAGCTATTTCCAAACTTCTTGGTGCCCGGGTCCTTTGATCCTCCTGCCCCCGCTGCTTACTCTCTTAGCAGAAAACCCTACCTCCCTCCTGCAGAAAACACCCTGTCTGAATTGCTAGCCTTCCCCTCACTACTGGCTGGCTCTCATCAGTGTTGAATTTACCTTTGCCCCATCCAAAAAGCAAAAATGCTGGATGCTGCATTTGCCACCTGCATTCCGTATCTCATATCTTTCCTTCCCTTCACAGCCAAATTTCTTGAAAGCAGTGTCTACATCCACTGTCTTCCTTTCTTGCCTCAACTTGTTCCTGAAGCCACGGCAGGCTGGCTGACTTTCTCTTCTCCACTCCACTGAAACAGCATCATTTCAAGGTCCCCCAGTACCTGCATGTTGCTGAAGCCAATGGGCACCTAACACTTTTGTTTGGGGCACTAGACCATTCCCCGTGCTCTCGATCAATGCTCCTGGTTTCCCCCTTCATTTCAGCTGCTTATTTCCTGTGGTAAGGGTCCTGCTTGCTTTTTGTCTTCCTTTGCGTTCTTTCCCAGATGTTTTTCGGTTTTGCTCCCCATCCTCCCACCATGGGAGCAGAAGGGGCAGGGGCAGGGATGCAGAAGCACAGCAGGGAGGTGCGTTAGACGGGTTGGCTAGAAGGCCTGTGGAAGAGGGCATTTGGCCTTGCTCATTTCAGAATTCCTGCGAAGAGAGCGCAGGGGCAGGGGCCTTCCCTAGATTACAAATGGAAATGAAGCACAAGCTTGAGTGCCAGAACAGCATCAGCTGCTGTGTGGCGTGGGAAGGGACCCCGACGTCCTAGGGATGCAGGGTAGATCTGAGCTACTTGCTGGGGAGCTTGCCCTAGAAGTCTGCCAAGGTGGGGTTGGAAGGGCCCTGCAGATGAGAGCGGCCAGGTGAGCTGCCTGGACTGGGGGCAGGTGGGATTGCAGTGTAACAAGTGGACACCAAGAGGCCTCACCGCACAGCAGGAGCTGAGGTGGGGTTTGCCAGCAGTGGGAGACAGCCAGGCTCTTTGGGAGGGATGACCGTACTAAAGAGAAAGTCACATTTCTCAGCTGGATTCCATTTCACTCTCACTAAGTGGAACCAGCCAATGTCCACCCAGGACAGGATCCAAGGTGGGGACCCATTGAAGGAGCGCAGGCCTCCAGCGCCGCGAAGGAAAGACCCCATCTCTAAACAATAGATACAATACAATAAAACCAACAGTGATAGTTGGTTTTACTCTCATGAATATCATGAGAATATCCAAGTGTTTATAAAGGATAAAGAATCCACATTTTCTTTGCACATCTGGCTGGACAGTGAGAAATATATAAATTTTTGAAGAAACTGAAGGGACTGTCACACATCTGTAATAATGATACACATAAATTCTGTGGAATAACATGAAAAATCTGTAAGATGTACCATTAAGGGAGCAAAGAATAAAACTTGTGTGTTTGATTTTAACCGTGTAAAATCAAATACATTTGAGTAAAACCTGGAAAAAACGTGAGGAAAATAAAACCAACTATCACTGTGGTAGGAGTGTAGGTGGATTTTTAAAAAATCCTCTCATTTATTAAGAATAAAATAAGGTTGTTAATTCATTTTTTTGATTGTGGTATACTTTCAATTTCTTTCCTGGTGGTGCAGTCTACCCCACTTTTTTTTTTTTTTTCTTTCACTGGAACTAATGTTTCTGTTTGGAAAAGCACACATAGGCCAGGTGCGGTGGCTTACACCTGTAATCCCAGCGCTTTGGGAGGCTGAGGTGGGTGGATCAGCTGAGGTCAGGAGTTCAAGACCAGCCTGGCCAACATGGCGAAACCCCATCTGTAGTAAAAATACAAAAAGTTAGCTGGGTGTGGTGGTGTGCACCTGTAATTCCAGCTACTTGGCAGACTGAGGTAGGAGAATCACTTGAACCTGGGGGGCGGAGGTTGCAGTGAGCCGACATCACGTCTCTGCACACCAGCCTGGGCGACAAAGCAAGACTCTGTCAAAAAAAAAAAAAAAGAAAGAAAGAAAGAAAAAAATAGAAAACCACACACAATGAAATTTTAATAACTATTCCTTTCTTAAAAATCATGAAAATGCCATGTCATTTCCTTTTACTGAAAAAAAATTACATAAAATTTAAATATAAAATATGTCATAGAATAGTAAATAAAATATGATCCCATTTGTGTAAAACAATGGGTTGTTTTAAATCCCATGTGCTACCTCTGCTTTCATTCCTCAATATTTTCCAGTTTCCCTTTGCTTCCCTATACTTTGTTCTTTTATAAAATTTTTTATTAGGAAACATTATCTATTCCTGCATAAAAAAATTACCTAACACTCAGTGGCCTTAAACAGCAATATCTATTACCTTGCACTGATTCAGTGGACCAGGAATTTGGGAGTGGCTTAACTGAAAACTTCTTATGAAGCTGTACTCAGGACCCCACCAGCACTGCAGTGGCTGAGAGCTTTGTACAGGGAGTGGACACTCCAGCTTTTGCACACCACCAAATCCACAGCTTCTCCCACATGTTAAGTTTTTGTTACTGAGGTACCTTTCTTCTGCATTCCAAAATCTACTAGTTGTCTATCACTGCATTAACAAATCACCCCAAGAGTTGGATGCTTAAAGCAATGATTTCAGGATGTCATAGAATGTCAGGATGCCACTCACATGACTGGCAGGCTGGAATGAGGCTGGTGTTGGCAGGTGCCCTTAGTTCCTTGCTGCGTGGGCCTCTCCACAGGGCTGCTGACGTGTCCTCATGGCATGGCCATTGGTTACCCCACTAATGAGTGATCCCAGAGAACTTAAGGGTAGGCCAAAATATCTTTTGTTACCTAGCCTGCGAAGTCATACTCCATGATTTCTGCAATATCCTATTAGTTACACCCTTAAGCCATGCTCATTTGGGAAGAGAATACATCAGGGTATGAATACCAGGAGGTCGGGGGCATGGGGGTTCTCTTGGAAACTGGCTACCATAGTCTGCCCTCTCACCCCCAGTGACTCATGTCCTTCCTACATGCAAACTACAGTCATCTCCATGCCCCCCAAGTCTCATCCTATAAAAGCATCACCTTGAAAAATCCAGGATCTCATGATCTGAATCAGGCCCAAGTGTGGTTGAGGCTACTCCGGTCCAGTTTCTCTTGATCTGAGGATCTATGAATGAAAGAGACAAATTGTTTGCCTGTCACACATCCAACATATGATGATGTGACAGGCACAAGATAGCTGCTAAGACGTTCCTGTCTAAAAAGAGGGGAAATGGGAGCCGTACAGGAGTCACTGGTCCATACCAATTCTGAAATCCATCTGGGCACAGTTTGAAAGTTACGTGAATAGGACTGAGTCCTACTCCTGTCTGGGAATGAGTCTCCCTGCTTCTTGGCTCTGCCCTGCCGGCCTTATTTCTATGTTTCCGTCATTCCTCCTTTGTAGACTACGTTTGAAACTGAGTAGTCTTTCAGCCTTCCTGTCTGCAAATGTTTGAGGGTTCAAAGCCACTTTTCATTTTGTACTCCTCTGTCCCTTTCAGTCCAAGCTGGTGTTTCTGCCAAAGCAATTCTTTTCCAGTAGCTAGGAGCCTCCTTGATGCGCTCATTCCATTAGACAGAAGTCACGCCCGTAAATCTCTTTAAAATAAATCTTTCTCTTTACCTTTAGGCTGCTACTGAGACTGCCGAATGGCAACACCTTTAACATATGCAGAAGTCCTACTGTTTGACTGAACAGTTCTTTGGGATTTTGCAGTCACACACTGGATGTCATCTTTCAATCTTCTTTTCTTGAGAGGGCCCTGGATATGTATGATCTTTGATAAGAAGCCAGTTCTTACCTTTAGCATCTTTGCCATCTGGAGATGGAGAGGCTGGGAATGTTCAACAGTTCCTGCTAGTATAAATAGCAGGAAAAAAAAATCAGGGGCACCTTTAAAACTCAGTTCACAGGATACATTTTCTGTTTTCCACATTCTGTAGACGACAGCGTTGCTATACGTTTTGCCACTGCATAACCACCAGTTTCCAATGAGTCGCCTCAGTTTCCTTTAAGCTCTCACAGGCAACCTTCTCAAATGTCACCATGCTTTTGCCAACAGTCCCTTGAAAGTCCTTTAGGCTTTCATTAACATTCCTTAAAGTCCTGCCAGCTTCCTCCCACTGCCAAATCCACAGCATCTCCCACATTTTAGGTTTTTGTTACAGTAACATCCCAATTCCATCTTCCAAAATATATTAGTTATTTACTGCTGCATAACAAATTACCCTAAAACCTAGATGCTTAAAACACTAAAAAACATTTATTATGTCACCCATGTTCTGTGGGTCAGGAATTAAGGCATGACTTTTTAGTTGGGTGGTCCTGCCTTTGGGTCTCTTATTAAATGGCAGTTAAAATGTCAGCTGGAGCTACAGTCATTTGAAGACTTACCTGGAATCGGCAAACCCGATTTCAGGATGCCTCACTCACATGGCTGGCTGTTGTTGCTGGCTGCTGGAAGCAAGCCTTGCTTCCTTGACACACGGATCTCTCCACAGGGCTGCTTGAGTTTCCTCACAGCATGGCAGCTGGTTTCTTCCAGAATGAGTGAGAACTTGCTTTTTATGCCCTTGATGTGGACACCACACACTGTCATTTATTTCTGCAGTGGCAGCCTATCCCACTTACTGTTGGGGGAGGAGAGTACACAGGACATGAATGTCAGAAAACAAGACCACTGAAGTGATCTTGGAGCGTGGTTGCCACATGAAATATATAAACAAGAGAATTTATGGTCATACATAAATGGTTTCACACAAAACAAAAGCAAAAGACCCCTAAAAACCAAAAGAGCACACACAGATACACACATGCCATGCACATGTGAGCACATAGAGTAAAAGAATAATAAAATAAAAAATACCAAGTATGAGAAATAGAAGATAACCAACAGCTTTAATTTTTAAGTCTTCGTTTCCTACATCTCATTACTTTCCTGATATGGGAAGAAATGGAATTCTGTGGTCCTATTTTCTCAGCCTTCTTTATAGTTTTTTTTGAGGGACAATATTCAAAATATTTAACAACCAGTATGCCATGGGCACGGGACAGTCAGATGGAATGAGGCCACAAACAACCAGCACAGCTACTCTGTGTGTGTTGGTGACCGTCATGCTTGGTTTTACCACCTGTGTTTGTATCTCCAAATGATATACTCAGTTTGGAGTGTTTTTACATTTTGCTTTTTTTATTTAATATTGTATTTTTGAGACTTATTTATGCTGAGGGATGTAGCTACAGTTCATTTTCACTGCTGTATAGTATTCCACCATGGGACAATAACTTATTTTATTTATATTTTCTCCTATGGCCATTTCATAGCCAAAAAAACAAAAAACAAAACAAAACAAAAACCCCACCAAAAAAACAAAAACACCCCAAACTGGAAAGGCTTTTTTCCTGGAACTCTTAAAATAATGTTGCTGAGAAATCATCTGTGCATTTATTCTGGTATAGTTGTGTAAGAATTGCTCTAGATACATACCTAGTGAAGATGTTCCTATCTTACATAAAAGCGATCCTTCAGGACCGTGTGTAGGATGTTCTTTCTCTTTGGTTTTTGTCACCTCTAAAGACGGATGGAAAATGTGTAGGCACTGGAATAGGGACCCCATTTTTTCTGAAGGAACAAACATGTTGTTTGAATGTGATCTCATGTGATTGAGAAAATAATTTATGATGACCGCACACCTAGTTACAATGACTTGTACCAGGAAGGGAGCCCAAATATATTTTTTTTGCTCATTTTCTCCAGTTTGATTGGGGAGTGATTATGCAAAATAAACAGTACCTGCTTAAAGTATATAATTTGATGAGTTTTAATGTTTATTGTACACCCATGATGCCATCACCACAATCGAAATGATGAACATATTTATCACCACCGAAGATTCTCCGTGTGTCTGCAATCCATCTCAGGCAACGGCAAACCTGTTTTCTTTCACAATAGGTTACTTTGTATCATCCAGAACCTTATATAGATGGAATCATGGAGCAGGACTCTATTTTTGTCTGGCCTCTTCCGCTCAGCATAATTATTTCGAGATTCATCATTATTGCACGAATCAATAGCCTGCTCCCTTTTCATTGCAGAATAGTATTCCATCTTATGGGTATACTACAGTTTGTTTACTCACCTGGTAATGAGCATTTGGTCATCTTCTGGAGTTTGGCAATTACAAATAAAGTTGCCATAAATATTCATGTCCCATATTTATTAATAATAAATAGTATTTGTTTGGACACATATTTTCATTTTTCTTGGCTAAATACTCAGGAGTGGAAGAGCTGGGTTATAGGGTAGGTGTGTCTTTAACTACTTAAGAGACTGTCTAAATGTTTTCCAAAGTGGTGGTACCATTTTCCATTTCCACAAGCAGTATGTGAGAGTTCTAGCTGCTCTACTTTCTGTCCAACATTTACCAGTCTTTTACATTTTAACCATTCTTGGTGGGCATGTGGTGGTATCTCACTGGGCTTTTACTTTGCATTTCCTTAATGGCAAATGTTGTCATGCATCTTTCATGTGCTATTGCACTATCCATATATTTTCTTTGGCCAAGTGTCTGTTAAAATGTTTTGTCTATTTATAAAATCGAGCTACTTGTCTTATCATTGAAATGTAAGAGTTTTTTAAAAGTATGTTCTAGATACAAGTTCTTTATTGGACATATGTTTTAGAAATATTTTCTGCCAGTTGTTGGCTGGTCTTTTCATTTTCTTAACAATGTATTTTGAAGATCAAAAGATTTTAACTGTAATGAAGTCTATAATTCTGTTTCTGTAGTAGTTCCAACTTTTGATATTCTGTTTAGGAAACCCATGCTATTTACAGATTACTAAGAATTTATTTTCTTCCAGAAGTTCTACAGTTTTTAGTTTTACCTTTAGATCCTTTATCCATTCTAAGTTAATTTTTGTGTATGGTGTGAAGTGTAAGGGTTGAGAATTATTCATTTATTTATTTTTGCATATGGCTTTTCTATCAATCCAGCATTGGTTGGAAAGATTATTCTTTTCCACATTACTTTCTCTCCATTTTTCTATTTCCAGAGTCTTTATTACATTTCATTGATCTGTAGATTTACCTTCATGCCAATATGGCATTGTGTTTTCATTGAAAAGATCCATAGGGGTGTGAGGCATCATCGAGCTTCTTAGATCTGTGGGTTAATAGTTTTCATGAAATTTAGAAAATTTTTGGCCATTATTTGCTAACGTATTTTTTACGTCCCCTCAGAGAGCTGCACTTTTTTTGTGTGAATTAAACGGTATGTTTACTAGATGGCTTGATGTTGACCGACAGTTAACTGGTACTTTGTTCTTTTTTTTTTTTAAGACGGAGTCTCGCTCCGGCGCCCAGGCTGGAGTGCAGTGGCGCAATCTCTGCTCACTGCAAGCTCCGCCTCCTGGGTTCACGCCATTCTCCTGCCTCAGCCTCCCCAGTAGCTGGGACTACAGGCGCCTGCCACCATGCCCAGCTAATTTTTTGTATTTTTAGTAGAGAGAGGGTTTCACCATGTTAGCAAGGATGGGGGTCTAAGTCTCCTGATCTCGTGATCCGCCCGCCTCGGCCTCCCAAAGTGCTGGGATTACAGGTGTGGGCCATCATGCCCGACCCTAGATTCATATGTTATTGTTAGAGATAATACAGCTCATTTGTATGCTTTGCCCAGTTTTCATCAATGGTAACATTTTGCTAAGTTGTACTACAGGGATATCCCTCAGTATCCAAGCAGGATTAGTTCCAGGACCCCCGCAGATACCAAAATCCATGGATGCTCAAGTCCCTGATATAAAATGACATAGTATTTGCATATAACCTACCCACATCCTCCTGTATACTTTAAATCATCTCTAGATTACTTTTATACCTAATATAATGTAAAGGCTATGTATGGCAGCTGTTATGCTATATTGGTTTTCGATTATATTATTTTTTATTGCTTTATTCTTCAAATATTTTCCATCTGTAGTTGTTTGAATCAGTAGATGCAGAACCTCAGGCTACAGGGGGTTGACTGTAATACCACAACCAGGATATTGACATTGATACAATCTACCAATGTTATC
The DNA here is from genome assembly GCF_009828535.3 of Hylobates moloch. Lineage (NCBI taxonomy): Eukaryota > Metazoa > Chordata > Mammalia > Primates > Hylobatidae > Hylobates > Hylobates moloch. Next base: position 69,908,591 of record NW_026652280.1, read on the forward strand.
CAGAGATTCCTGGTGTTACTTGCACTCTGTGTGTAGGTGTCTCTATCTGTGTCTACTACATTGTATACAATTTGATCACCTGTGCAGGTTCACGTATTCACCATCATAGTTGTAATATTGAACAGTTCTAACACTACAAGTCCCCTTTGTACTGTCCTCTTATAATTGCACCCACCTCTCTCTTGCCCCTCTATCACCTCTTTCATCTCTAAGTCCTGACAACCACTGATCTGTTCTCCATTTCTGAAATTTTGCCATTTCAAAATGTTTTGTCAATAGAATTATACCGTAATGTTTTGGGACTCTTTCTCCCCCCCAGCATAATTCCCTGGAGATTCATCCAAGTTGTTATTTGCTATCCAGTGTATTTTAATCTTAGACATTGTCTTTTTCATTTCTAGAAATTTGAGTTGAGTCATTTTTATATCTCTTATATTTCTAATTTTGTGGATGTTTTACTATTTTGAACATTGGTGCATATTTATAGTAACTGTTTTAATCTCCTTTTCTAGTCACTAATACGTCATTTCTATGTCTGTTTCTGTTGATTGATTTTTATTTTCGTGACGGGTCATTTTTATCCTCTGAATGGTTAGGTCCTTAATTTTTGATCCCATTACAAACATTGTCATTTTCATGTTGTTGGGTGCTAGATTTACTGCTCTATATTCTTTTAAATGTTTCTGAGACTTGTTCTGTGATGCAGTCAAATTACTGGGAAATCTGGATGAGATTGGAGACTATTATTCTAAGTGAAGTAACTCAGGAATAGAAAACCAAACATTGTATGTTCTCACTCATAAGTGGGAGCTAAGCTATGAGGATGCAAAGGCATAAGAATGACACAATGGGCTTTGGAGACCCAGAGGGAAAAGGTAGGAAGGGGAAGAGGGATAAAAGAATAAAAATTGAGTGCAGTGTGTACTGCTTGAGTGATCAGTGCACCAAAATCTCACAAATCACCACTAAAGAACTTGCTCCTGTTACAGACACCACCTGTTCCCCAGTAACCTATAGGAAAAAAAAAAAAAGAAATGCAGGAGCCGAGTAATGGAGAATGTAACCCCTTGTAGAGATTTATGAGGTTTATTTTATAGAGGAAATGCTAATAGAAGACTTTATATAGGAAATGCTAATAGAAGAAAGCAGACTGGCCTCTGTTTCCTCTAAACCATGGAAGAGTAAAATAACCACGAGTCAGCATTTTGACTGAACTCTCTAACAGTGAGCAGGGCTGCTGGCTCTGATCACAGAAACTGACCAATGCCAATTAGTAATCTTGTGCCAATTAGCACAAGGGCTGCTTTCACTGCAGTAATATAAGTTCCCATGTGGCCAGAAACTTTTTGAGGGCTATCTCTGAGACTTACATTAATCTTAAAAGGAAGGTTCCTTATGAATTCTGGCACTACCATGTCTGAGTTGTGTGACCTAGAGTAAGTTATTAACTTCTCTGTGCCGCCACTTCCTCATTTGCCAAAATAGAGACAATAACAATACCTAAGTTATAGGGTTGTAAAGAGCATTAAGTTAGGTAATATTTGTAATGCATGTTACCCATTCTCAATAAACATTAGTTGTTGTGGCTATAAAAAAAATTACCTGGAAAAGGTTTGATCCTTTGAGACTGAAATGACCTTACTTTATGGGTTATTTTGCCCCCTGGTGAGGTGATATCCTTTCTGGATTAGGTTTATTCCACTCCAGCTAGGGGAAATGTGAACTCTGACTGGTTCTGTGGGAACCCTAGGATCGTCTGCTTGCTGCTTTCCCGCGTTCCACCCCCAGAGTCTTAAATTAGCACAGCTTTAAAGTAAATCTCCATGCCAGCAGGCTCTACGTACGCCTACCTGGCTCATATTGCTCTCTTTTGGAATGTCTTTGACATGTTTGCCAATTTGTATTTCAGAATAAATTTATAACCAGCTTATCAACTTTATCACCACTGAAGTCTGAGCTGGACTTAGACTAAATCTATGAATTAATTTTGGAAGAATTATTTTTTGACCTTGAGCCTAATGACAAGATCTATCACTTCATATATTTAGATCTTCTTTAATGTTTTTCAGTAAAGCTTTTAAATTTTCTTATAAAGAGATTGCATATTTAAAATTACCTTATACGTTTGGTTACTAGATATCTTCATTATTATTCTGGGAATTTCCATCAGATTTCTTTTGTGTGGAATTCTGTTTACTGACTCCCACTCTCGGCGTCCTTTCTCAGTGCTGTGAAGCAAACCCTCTCCCGTGGATCCATGATCACTTGTGCATGACAGGTAAAACATTTGAAACCTTGCATGTGTGAAAAGACTGTCTTCCTTTACTAGGATTGATAGTTTAGAGAGCTATAAAATTGTAAATTGGGAAGAAATTTTCCTCAGAATTTTGAATTGCAGCATTGTTTTCTAAGTTCTTGTGTTTCTGCTTAGAAGTTGGGTAAATCCTTATTCCTGATCACTTTTCCCCTTGAGACTATTTTCAGAATGTATTTGGCCAAAGATTCTGAAATTCTGATTATGTGCTTTTTGCATGAGTCATTCTTCATTAGTTGTTTCTGGGGCATTTTCACATTCTCAGTGGAACAAATCCCATTTGGTTGTGGTGTATAATTATCTTTATTATATTGTTGGATTCAATTTACCATTTTTTTTTTCTTTTTACAACTCGGTGATTTTGTTTTAATCATCAATGTGGGTGTACTCTGTTGGGGTAGTTTGATTGACCATTCTCCACAGCTGCCTCTGGAGATGGGGCAGACAGGTTCTAGGTCTCTGGGATGCATCATGCACAGGGTGGTACTAATTCCACTGGTAAAGTCCTCCATGGTCTTTTGTTCCCGATTCTGTTTCCTACTCAGTATGTGCTAACAGACAATTATTTTTGCTCTTTTCTCTCTTATGCTTTCTTGAATGGATGGGAGATGTTTCTAAGGATTTTTTGCTTGTACACAGAAGAGTTTTCCCTTCTCAGCTGTTTTCTGCACCTTGTTACTTTCTCTGGTCTTTTGTTGTAGGATGTCATCTTCTTCTTCCTCCCATAAGTGTTTGGTGGTCAGCTGTTTCCTGCTTACGGCTTGTTGGTTCATAATGCCCGTTGGTTGTAGTGCTAATATTTTGTTGGGGACTTTTGCATCTCTTTTCATAATCTATCAAATTTGTCTCTAGATTTCCTTTCTTATAATGTCTTTGACTGGTTATGGTATTAGGTAATGCTGGCCTCATAGAATGAGTTAGGAAATATTCCCTCTGTTTCTATTTTCTGAAAGGGATTGTTGAGAATTGGTATAATTTTTAAATGTTTGAAAGGATTCACCAGTGGGCTTGGAGCTTTCTGCTTTGGAAGGTTATTAATTATTGATTCAGTTTTCTTAGTAGATATAGGCCTATTCAGATTATTAACTATTATAAACCAATAGTTTAATAATATTAAATTATGAGTATAGCTTAGTAACATTAAGCTTTTAGTGTGAATTTTGCTAGATTATGTCTTTCAAGGAATTGGTTTGCTTCATCTAGGTTATCAGATTTGTGGGCATAGAGTTGTTCATTACATTCCTTTATTATTATTATAATGTCCATAGGATTAGTAATGACACCCCTTCTTTCATTTCTGATATTAGAAATTGAAGTCTTCTCTCTTTTTTTTTTTTTTTTTGGAGACTGGATTTCATTCTGTCACCCAGACTGCAGTGCAATAGCATGATCATAGTTCACTGCAGCCTCAAACTCCCGAGCTCAAGAGATCTGCTTGCCTCAGACTCCCATGTAACTAGGACTACAGGCACATGCCACCATGCCTGGCTAATTTCTATATTTTTTACTTTTCATAGAGATGGGGTTCTTGCTATATTGCCCAGGATGGTCTTGAACTCCTGGCCTCAAGGGATTCTTTTGTCTTGGCCTCCTAAAGTACTGGGATTACAGGTATGAGCCACCACGCTGGGCCTCTTCTCTCTCTTTTCTCTCCTGGCCAGATGGTTATCCATTTGAATGACTTTTTTCAAGGAGCCCAGCTTATATTGTTGATTTTTTTCTATTGCGTTACGGTTTTTCATTCCATTGATTCTTTCTCTAATTTTTATTATTTGTTTTCTTTTGCTTACTTTGAACATAATTTACACTTAAAAATTTCCTAGTGTGAAAGCTTACATTATTGATTTTTAGATATTTCTTATTTTCTCATATATACATTCAGTGCTATACATTTTCCTCTAAGACCTGCTTCAATGCAGCCCACAAATTTTCATAAGTTATATTTTCATTTCCAGTTACTTAAAAATATTTTAACATTTCTTGAGACTTCTTCTTTGACCCAGAAGTGTTCTTTAGAAGTGTATTGTTTAATCTCCAAGTATTTTGGGATTTTCTAGCTATTTTTTTGTTAACGATTTCTAGTTTAACTCCATTATTGTTTGACAGCAGACATTGTACGTTTTCTATCCTTTAAAGTTTGCTAAGGTGTGTTTTAGGGCCCAGAATGTGATCTGTCTTGATGAATGCTCCATGATGTGAGCTTGAAAAGAATGTGTACATCGCTGTTGTTGGATGAAGTATTCTATAAATGTCAAATAGATACAGTTGATCGATTGATTGTGCTGTTCGGTTCAGCTGTGTCCTTCCTGATATTCTGCCTGCTGGATCTGTTCATTACTGGTAGAGGGGTGTTGAAGTCTCCAACTATAATAGTGTACTTAATGATTTCTCCTTGTTGTTTTTGTCTCGTGTGTTTTGATGCTTTGCTGTTGGGTGCACACACCTTAGGGATTGTTATGTCTTCCTGGAGAATTGACTTCTTGTAATGCCCCTCTTTATGCCTTGTGTTAGTCTATTTTAACACTGCCATACAGGAATACCTGAGACTGGGTAATTTATACAGAAAAGAGGTTTACTTGGCTCACAGTTCTGCAGACTGTACAGGAAGCATGGCGACTTCTGCCGGACTTCTGGAGAGGCTTCAGAAAAGTTATAATCACGGCGGAAGGCAAAGGGGAAGCAAAGCAAGAGAGAGGGGGGAAGGTGCTACCTGCTTTTAAATGAGCAGATCTCAGGAGAACTTACTATTGTGATGACAGTGCCAAGGGGGATGGTGCTAAACCTATTAATGAGTAATTGCCCCCATCATCCAATCACCTCCCACCTGGCCCCACCTCCCAACACCTAGAATACAGTTCAACATTAGATGTGGGCAGAGACATAGATCCACACCGTATCATCCCTGATAACTTTCCTTGCTCTGAAGTTTCAGGTTTTGGAGCATTTCAGATTTTGAAGTTTTGGATTTGGGATGCTCAACCTACACCAGCTGTGACTGGTTGCAGAAATGGATGATGTAATTTTGATGACTATTTCTTCCTTATTTTGTTATATGTTTTTTGTGTATATGTGTATGTAGATATATGTGAAACAAATCTTTGTTTTCAGACTCAACAGCAAATTTAATGTCTGAACTCAATGTAGTTAATCTAGCTTTCTTTTGATTAATGTTAGCATAATTAAAAGACTTACTTTTAATCACCTGTATCTTTGTATTTAAAGTGGATTTCTTCAACCTATGGAAAAGCTGACAGCTTAGCATGTAAATTTCAATGTTATACTCATGTGAATTGCTGTAAGATGGGAATAAATGTGATTGAAGCAATGCTGTAAAAATAAAATAAAGTGGATTTTTAAAAACAAGATATAGTTGGATTGTTTTTTCAGATCTACTCTGATAGTCTGTGTCTTTTAATTGGTGTATTTAGACTGTTGACATGTAATGTGATTAATGATATAGTTAGATTAAAATCTACCATATTTATTGTTTTCTGTCCTTTGCCCTTGCCCTTCATTTGTCTTCTCTTTTTTCACTTCTTTGGTTTTAGTTGAGCATTTTATTAATTCCTATGATGCTATTTTCTCCCTTCTCTCAGCATATTAATTCTTTAAATCATTTAAACTTATTACCCTAGGGTTTGCAATATACAAACAATCCAAGTCCACTTTCAAAGAACATAGTATCATTTCACAGGTAGTGCAAGTACACTGTAACAGAGTACTCCCAATTCCTTCCTCCCATCCTTGTAACATTGCTATCATTCATTTCACTTATGGATAAGCTATACTCACCAAATTCGTTATTATTTTGAACCAACTGTTATCTAGCAGATAATAGTCAGAAAAATACAGGTATATATTTATTTAGGATTTGATAGAATGCTTTACATTACTCTTCTATTATTTTTTAAACATTACATGTAAAAATGTGTTTATTCACAACCATTTGTGAATTACCATTTGTTCCTATTCTGTCATAATTTTATTTTCTTTTAGGTTCAGGGGCACATGGGCAGGTTTGTTATATAGGTAAACTGTGTTATGGGGGTTTGTTGTACAGATTATTTTGTCACCCAGGTATTAAGCCCAGTACCCAATAGTTATTTTTTCTAATCCTCTCCCTTCTCCCACCCTCCACCCTCAAGTGGGCCCCAGTGTCTCTTGTTCCCCTCTTTGTGTGCTTGAGTTCCCATCATTTAGCTTCCACTGATAAGCAAGAATATGCGGTATTTGGTTTTCTGTTTCTGTGATAGTTTGCTAAGGATAATGACCTGCAGCTCCATTCATGTTCCCACAAAATATATGGTCTCATTTTTTATGGCTGCATAGTATTCCATGGTGTATATGTACCACATTTTCTTTATCCAATCTGTGATTGATGAGCATTTAGCTTGATTCCATGACTTTGCTGTTGTGAACAGTGCTGCAGTGAATATTCACATGCATGTGTCTTTATGGTAGAATGCTTTATATTCCACTTGTTATATACATAGTAATGAGATTGCTGGGTCAGATAGTAGTTCTGTTTTTAGGTCTTTGAAGAAACACCACACTGTTTTCCACAGTGGCTGAACTAATTTACATTTCCACCAACTGTGTATAAGCATTTCTTTTTCTCCACGACCTTGCCAGCATCTGTTATTTTTCAACTTTTTAGTAACAGCCATTCTGATCAGTGTGAGATGGTATCTCATTGCGGTTTTGACTTGAATTTCTCTAATGATTAATGGTATTGAGCAGTTTTTCACATGCTTGCTAGCCACATGTATGTCTTCTTTTGAAAGTGTCTGTTCATGCTTTTTGCCCGCTTTTTAATGGGATTGTTTTTTTCTTGTGTTTAAGTTCTTTATAGATGCTAGATATTAGTCCTTTGTCAAATACATAGTTTGTGAATATTTTCTCCCATTATGTAGGTTGTCTGTTTACTCTGTTGATAGTTTCTTTTGCTATGCAGAAGCTAGGAAGTTTAATTGGAGCCCATTGGTCAATTTTTGCTTTTGTTGTGATTGCTCTTGGTGTCTTTGTTATGAAATCTTTGTCCAATCCATATGTCCAGAATGATATTGCCTAGGTTGTCTTCCAGGGTTTTTATAGCTTCAGGTTTTAAATTTTAGTCTTTAATCTATCTTGAGTTTATTTTTGTATATGGTGTAAGGAAGGGGTCCAGTTTCAATCTTCTGTATATTGTTAGTCAGTTATACCAGCGCTATTTATTGAATAGGGAGTTCTTTCCCCATTGTTTGTTTTTGTCAGCTTTGTTGAAAATCAGATGATTGTATTTGTGCATGTGGCCTTATTCCTGGGCTTTCTATTCTGTTCCATTGGTCTATGTGTCTGTTTTTGTACCAGTACCATGCTGTTTTGGTTACTTTAGCGTTGTAGTATAGTTTGAAGTTGGGTAACACGATGCCTCCAGCTCTGTTCTTTTTGCTTAGGATTGCCTTTGCTCTTCAGGTTCTTCTTTGGTTCCATGTGAATTTTAGAATTAATTTTCTAAATCTGTGAAAAATGATGTTGGTAGTTTGATTAGAATAGCATTGAATCTGTAAATTGCTTTGCGCAGTATGACCATTTTAATGATATTGATTCTTCCTATCCATGAGCATAAAATGTTTTTCTATGTGTGTCATCTCTGATTTCTTTGAGCAGTGTTTTGCAATTCTTACTGTAGAGATCTTTCCTCTCCTTTATTGGCTGTATTTCTAGATATTTTATTCTTTCTTTTCTTTTCTTTTTTTTTTTTTTTTTTTTTTTGATGGGGTTTCCTCTTTTCCCCCCGGGGGGGGGGCGGGGGCCCGATTTTGGCTCACTGCAACCTCCGCCTCCCAGGTTCAAGCGATTCTCCTGCCTCAGTCTCCCGAATAGCTGGGACTACAGGCGTGTGCCACCATGCCCGGTTAATTTTTGTTGTATTTTTAGTAGAGACGGGGTTCCATCATGTTAGCCAGGATGGTCTGGATCTCCTGACCTTGTGATCCACCCGCCTCAGCCTCCCAAAGTGCTGGGATTACAGGCGTGAGCCACTGTGCCCAGCAGGTATTTTTTTCTTTTTGTGGCAATCGTGAGTGGGATTGTGTTCCCGATTTGGCTCTTGGCTTGGCTGTTGTTGGTGTATAGGAAAGCTCGTGATTTTTGTGCATTGATTTTGTATCCTGAAACTTTGCCAAAGGTGGTCATGTCACTGAGGACAACTTGCAAAGGTGCAGATGTGACAGGAGATGATTCTCAGTCAAAAACACTTCATCCTTTGCTGGCTTTTTCATTCTGTTGCACATCTGGGCCCTGTCTTAAGATCATAACTTGGCATGTGAAGCAATTTGTAGTCACTTCAATAATACAGAAAGCAAATATGCCATAAATACTTAGGAAATAAACTTGAAATAAAAATACTCATTTGCTACAATAGGGCAATTTCTCTTGGAGAAACACTGGCACTAGAAAGACTATTATGACATCTAGAAATGGTGTCGCCTCTCCCTGCTTTTGTCTATCGCTACACCACTAAAAAAGAGCCACAGTTAAACTGGTAATAAATTGTGCATTTTCTGCAAAATATGTATATTTCCAGGAAAAACTGCCAATTTACTGTTTCCTGTTTGAATAACACCACACACATTAATGTATCCTAAAACTAAAAATATTTAATACTTATGTTAAAACTGGACCAATGATATAAAAATGGAAAATGCTTAAGAATCGTAAAGTTATAATCAAAATATTTTGAACACAATTTTAGAAAGAAAAACAGTATTTTTTTCTTCAATATACTTACTGTGTTTCATGAGAATATATTGTGTTACCAAGTACAACCAACTTGTAAAAATTCCTTCTATAGCTGTTTAAATGCTTTCATCTTTTGGCTCTGAACAATTCCAGATTTCTGAAAAAACTTTTGTTGCTGTTGAAGCCGGCTCTACAAAAATGCAAAGAAAACTTTGTAATAAAATTGAGGTAGAATTTAAAATGTAGCAGAAAACGATTCTATGTTAACTTGAATGCCTTGAAATAAACATTTTAAAATAGTTTCTCTGCTAACAGAATCAGAAAAATGAAATATTTTATTTTACCCTTATTCATTCCTTCTCTTATGGTCTTCTTTATGTAGATCTGAGGTTCTGACCCATATAATTTTCCTTCTCTTTGAAGAATTTATTTTTATATCTTTGCAAGACAGGTCTACTGGCAACAAATTCCTTAGTTTTTAGTTGTCTGAGAAAGTCTTTAGTTATCCTTTACTTTTAACTGTTAATTTTGCTGGATACAGAACTCTAGGTTGGTGTTGTTTTTTTTTTTTCCCAATGCTTTAAATATTTTACTCCACCCTCTTCTTGCTTTCATGGTTTCTGAAGAGATGTTCAATTGTAGTTATTATCCTTATTTCTCTACAGGTGAGGTGATTTTTCTCTTCTGGTTTCATTCAATATTTACTCTATCTTTAGTTTTCTGCAGTTTGATAGGATATGCTAAGTGTAGAATGTTTTGATATTTATCCTGCTTGGCATTCTCCAAGCTTCCTGGTATTTGCATTATGTGTATACCTGTTATAATTGTCCCACAGTTCCTTGATATTCTATCTTCTTCATTCTTTTTTCTTTGCAATTCAGTTTTAAAAGTTTCTATTGACATTTCTTCAAGCTCACGGATTCTTTCCTTGCTATGTCCAGTCTATTGCTGAACTAATCAAAGTCATTCTTCACTTGTTACAGTGTTTGTTTATAACATTTTCTATTCTTTTTTAGAATTTCTATGTCTACTTACTTTACCTACCTGTTCTTGCATGTGTTGATGAAAAAAGAGTCAAACACTGTAAAATATTTGAAGAGATTTATTCTGAGCCAAATATGAGTGACTGGTGGCTCGTGACACAACCCTCCAGAGAACATGTGCCCAAGGTGGTCAGGGCACAGCTTGATTTTATAATTTTGGGGAGACATGAGACATTAATCAAATACATTTAAGATATACATTGGTTTGGTCCAGAAAGGCAGGACAACTTGAAGCGTGGGCCTCCAGCTTATAGATAGATTTAAAAATTTTCTGATTGGCAATTGGTTGAAAGAGTTGTCAATAGCAAGGAATGTCTGGGCTGTGATGAGAGGTTGTGGAGACCACAGTTTATCATGAAGCTGAAGCCTCCAGGTAGCATGCTTCAAAGACAATAGATTGTAAATGTTTCTTATCAGACTTAAGGGCTGTGTTGATGCTAAAGGCTGGTCAGTTTTTCCTGAATTCCAAAAGGAAGGAGGAAATAATGAGGCCTGTCTGACCACCCCTTCCTGTCATGGCCTGAAGCAGTTTTTCAGGTTAACTTTGGAGTGCTCTGGCCCGGAGGAGGGAGTCTATTCAGATGGCTGGGGTGGGGGGCTTAGAATTTTATTTTTGGTTTACACACGTTTTCCATTTTTTCCTTTAGCACTCTCATCATCTTACTAGGGTGGTTGTAAATTCCTGATCTGATAATTCAAAAATCTCTGCCATATCAGAGTCTGGCTCTGATGCTCTGTCTTTTCATACTGTATGTTGTCTTTTTGTCTGCCTTGCAATATTTTGTTCCAAGCCAAACATCACTTACTGGGTAAAAGGAAGTGAGTTAAATAGATCTTTACTGAGAGGTTTGGTGCTTATCTGGCTAGGAGTTAGGCAGTGTTTACCGTTTGCTGTAGCTAGAGGTGCCAGAGGCTAAAATTTTCTATGGTGTCCTTGTTTTTGTCTACCCTGGTAGGGTTCCTGGAAGTAAAATTCATGGAAGTATGGGTTTCCCCCATGTGTCTGTCCTCCGTACTCCCTGGAGTTTTCAACTCTTAAGCTTGTCCACCCTGAGCCTCCAGGAATTCATCAATTACAGTTTAGGTGTTCTAACTCCAGTCCTGACTCCAGGGCAGGCTTCTGCTCCCGGTAAGCTATGATTATCTGTATATACCTGCTTGATTCTCCTATTTTTTAAGGTGGTGATTGCCCTGAAGTCTCAATTATCTGATGCGTCTAAGAAGACTTGATAATTTTCAGTTTGTTCTGTTCTCTTCTTGCCGTGGTGATGGGGGTGATGACTTCCATGATCCTCAGATGCTGGAGCCGGAACCAGAAGTTGATGCCTTTGGTTTTGTAAACTGTACTCATTCATTGCCTTTGTTACTAAAGCACCACTGAGTAAATGTTGACTGATAAAAACGTCTCTCAGTATATGTCTGTCCGCTCATATTGAAGAGTGAGGCACTAAAAAGCTTGTTGGAAGCTGGGTGTGTGGTTGGTTAAATAATGGAATTCTTGTGGGATTACTGATTGGGAACCAAATGATTTCTTTGAGGGACCCCAAACACCAGTATCTGTTACTCTTGGTGCCTGTCAGTTTCTCTGAGAGGATTTTACAGTCTTCTGTCTGTGGGCCAGAAGGCTGCTGCCAGGATTTTGAGTTCTGAGTAGGGAAAGTAGACTGTGGGGCTCAATTTTTCTTGGGGTTTCTGCATTTAGCCCCTTACCTTGTCCCTCCTTTTTTCTGTGCCTGGTGTTCTGAGGCCCAGATCCCGTAGGCCTGATTTTGTTTTTTCTCAAAGAGTAAATCTTTTGTATTCTGCCTGGTCAGAGTAGGTGCCTTTGGGGAATGAACTGCCCTTTACTTCATACTTTCTACCGGTTTTGCTGTTTTTAGCATACCCCTCTTTATCTTCAACATTGGTTGATGCCTATACTTTCTAAGACTTTATGGGGCATAATTTTACTTGCTGCTTTCTGGCTTTGCTTTTTTAGGTAGTTGGTTTTAGCTTTCTTTACATTGCTGTATCTCTTGCAACTGTCCATGTGCTTTTTCTATTGCCGGTCTCCCTTTGTCACCGTCAATGGTGCAATATGGGCCCCAACCACCCCAAGTTTTTTTTTTTCTTTTAGTTTATCCTGACCTCGTGATCCACCCGCCTCGCCTCCCAAAGTGCTGGGATTACAGGTGTGAGCCACTGCACCCGGCCAGCCAGGCTGGTCTTAAACTCCTGACCTCGTGATCCACCCACCTTGGCCTCCCAAAGTGCTGAGATTACAGGCGTGAGACACCGCACCCAGCATCTTTCTGTTTATTTTTTTATTTTTTACTTTTATATTTATTTATTTATTTATTTTTTGAGACTGAGTCTCACTCTGTTGCCCATGCTGGAGTGCAGTGGCATGATCTCGGCTCACTGCAAGCTCCGCCTCCTGGGTTCACGCCATTCTCCTGCCTCAGCCTCCTGAGTAGCTGGGACTACAGGTGCCCGCCACCACGCCCGGCTAATTTTTTTGTATTTTTTGGTAGAGACGGGGTTTCACCATGTTAGCCAAGATGGTCTTGGTATCCTGACCTCATGATCCGCCTGCCTCAGCCTCCCGGCCAATTTTTAACATTTTGCTGCATCTCTCATCTGGTGTTATTCTCTCTCATTGTCTCTATCTTTGTGGGTTTTTACCTTTTAAAAATGTTATTTGATACGTGTATGCTTCAATACGATGTATTCAGGTTGGAAGTCTTCTCTTTCTTCATTACTCCTGAGGTCTTTCTGATTTATGCACTAGACTGATCCCTGAACAATTCCTCAGAAAGATCTTGGAGTTGAATAATAATTTTCCACAAAATGATGCCACTCACTCCATGTTCCTTTCCATACCGCTAGGTAACACTCACTGAGAACTTACTATGTGCTAGATGTTGGGCTAAACCATTTAAAACCCATTACAACCTTACAGGGTAGAGCTATTATGCTGATTGCACACATGAGGAAATGAAGCTTTGAGAGGGTCAACAATACACTCAATGTCATACAGCTTGCAAGTGGAAGAACCTTGATTTGAACCAGGGAACTTAGCTCCAGAGCTCAGTCCACATGGGATGCAGATCTCCCATTCTGCAAAGGGCTAATATTAATGATATTTAATTCTGATGTAAAAAAAAATTAGGGCAAAGTATAAAACTTCTGAATTTTTGGCTCTTGTCATCTTAGCTATGGATAGGTTTTCTTTTTCAGAAGTCAAAATACTCTGTGCTGGCACAATGGCTGTCTTGTCAATAAAGATCTTTTGAAATTAGCTATAAAGCTTCCAGTTTTGATAATGGTGGACTGTAATTTGGAACAACGCTGCCAATGAAGAAGACTAAAAATACCATACAAAATATGTGCTTGAAGAAATCATATTGTTTATAAGACAGAAAAAAACATTAGCCCAATCCACACGGCAGGCAAAAGGTTCAGAGCAGCCTAGGCTGTGAAAGCCCAGAGCTCATAGACTCCCTGCTTTACTCTACTCTTCTTTTAGATGGCAACTCATGTCTTCAGAATATATCAGCCTCCTGTTGTTAAGGACATAGAAAAGAAAAAGACGACAAGAGGCTGAGGATGGAGGATCCTTTGATCACCTGTCACATGACTTCTCCATTATGTGCTTTTGATACATGGCATTGGCTGCTGAAGAGACCACCCGCACCTATATGTGAGTTGTGAATAATAGGTGCAATACAAAAGTTCTTGGTGAAGAATCACAAAGATACCTCAGCTCTGACCCTTTGGTAAAGGGGGTTGTCTGGGAGGGGATCTGGAGCCATGTTGAGAAGATGATGTAATGTTTTGGCGTAGACTAGGAAGACTTCCCGGTCTGAACTAGGCAACGGCGGTGGCTTTTCCTCAAGATCCCCAGCGGGAAGACTCCATCTGCCATATAAAATCGTCTGAGTACCTACCAGGGAGAGGCATCTTTATCTTTCTTCAATGATTTCAGGGCCATAGCTGCTAGGCAGATGGTTCCTGTATCAGCACAGAGTTTCAGTGTGCTTACGTCTACTTTCTTGAAGAAATCAGTAGTTCTCTCTCTCCTTTCTTTTTGTTCCTAAAGGTTAATTTCAGCATGTTCAAATGTTTTGTTATATCAATAAGAATGCAGCAGCTGGCAAACCACTAGGGAGAGAGTCATAATTCTAAAAAGTTCTTGATCTGAGAAAGCAACTCATAAATCTCCTCATCAAGGTTCCTCTATCTAACCATACGACTAAAGAAAATGAAATCCCTTTACTAGCCTTTGAAGCCTTATATTTCTCAGCCCAGTAAGAGTCCAACTTCCCCCATTACCTCATTCAACAAACCAGACCTACAGATTTCACAGCACAAACTTCTGATAAATTATGCAATGGAATCTTAATATAAGGATGTTATGACCCTTGACACCTCCCCCCACCGCACACTTCATTGAAGGTACTCTGTTTTCTTGCTGATTTAACTCAAGGTTTCCATGTTTTGACTAAACTCAAGTTCTTTACTGGCAGATGGCTAGGCTCTAAAAGTTCACGAATGCAGACTAATTAGGTAAAAACTTTCTTGCTAAATTGACAGGTGGTTTGCATACTGAGAGCAGGCAGGTTCCCAGATCACCTACTGGGTACTCTTGGCCATTCTAGGTTTAGGGCACCCCTAAATGCTGGAGGAAGGAAAGGAAGCTCTATTCCTTCCTTGAAGACCCCTCTCACTGATGTAGTTAAGAGCCCTTTTAGGCATAGCAAGTTTGGGGGTCCTCAGATTTTTTTTCTAGGCTGAGGGTAGTGACTAATCCCTGTAGTCCCAGCACTTTGGGAGGCCGAGATGAGAGGATTACTTGAGCCCAGGAGTTCAAGACCAGCCTGGGCAACATGGTGAAACCTTGTCTCTATAAAAGATTAAAAAAGATTAGCCTGTGTGGTGGCATGCACCTGTAGTCCCATCTACTCGGGAGGCTGAGGATGGAGGATCCCTTGAACCCAGAGGTCAAGGCAGCAGTGAACCAAGATCATATCACTGTACTCCAGCCTGTGCGACAGAGAAAGACTCTGACTCGAAATAAAATAAGATCCGTTCTCATTAAAAAAACTGAACCCCAAAAAGCAGAGAAGCCAAGAAGAAACAAAGTATGACCAGGTGCAGTTAGGAGACACTGAAGAAAGACCACCCAAAAAATGCAAACACAAACCACAGTTTTATGATTAGGCAAGTAAATGAGAATTCCTTGAGTAGAGGACAGGGAAAAGAGAACAGAAAATAGGTTTGAGCAGTCTTAAAAAGGGCATTTACTTGATTTATGTCTCAGCAGCAGAGGTGTAAATGTGAATGAACTTGTCTTAATTAACTTAGAAAAGTGTTCATACTAAGAGAGCAACACACTGCCTCCCTACCAGCCTCATGTCAGGCCACTTTTTTTTTTTTTTTTTTTTTGAGAGGGAGTCTCTGTCTGTCACCCAGGTTGGAGTGCAGTGGCGCAATCTCGGCTTACAGCAACCTCCGCCTCCCAGGTTCCAGCAATTCTCTGCCTCGGCCTCCCGAGTAGCTGGGATTACAGGTGCCCGCCACCACGCCTGGTTAATTTTTTTTTTTTTTTTGTATTTTTAGTAGAGATGGGGTTTCACCATCTTGGCCAGGCTGGTCCTGAACGCCTGACCACATGATCCACCTGTCTCGGCCTCCCAAAGTGTTGGGATTACAGGCACGAGCCACCACGCCCGGCCGAGGCCACTTTTCTTTCCATGCGTCATAGTCTTTCAGCTTCTCCATGAATACCACTCCCCGACTAAGGCTCCCATGGGCTGGCTCTTCTGCCTGAAATGTTCTTTCCCATATTCTTTGCATTGTTTGGTTCCTTATCAAGAATAAGAGACAAGTAGATATAAGAGAGGTGTTATTGGAGCAGACAAAATTCTTCTGGGCAATATCCCAGCAGAAGCAGGGGCCTGGTGAGACTTCTGTGAGCTCTCACCCTATTGCCAAAGAGCCATGAGCTTGCATTATTCACGGGCACAGGCCCTGAATGCCTGTGTCCCTGTTTCTTTGGACACTTTCCTGCATCCAGCCTGCTGGTGTGTTTCTTGTAGCATCCTCTGTACCGATTGTAATGGTTAAAATTACTCCAAGTCTGCACTGTACCATGGTCTGTCCTTGGAGAAGACTGGAGAAGTTGAAGAGAAATGAAGAAAATTAAAAAATATCTACCTGGTTCAACTTCCAGCACAAAGATAGCCTGTGGCTCTGCTCTGCAAGAATGGTTTTATTATCAACCGGGAACATCTTTATGCATTTGAAGCTTTTGCTTCTCATTAATTTTCCTGAGATGAACAGGCAATTATAAATATACATGTTTACCTAAGCAAAATGTTATTTATTTGATGTTGGTGGTTTCTTTTTCTTTCTTTCTTTTTTTTTTTTTTTCTTGAGATGAAGTCTTACTCTAACCCCCAGGCTGGAGTGCACGGGTGCGATCTCAGCTCACTGCAACCTCTGCCTCCTTTGTTCAAGTGATTCTCCTGCCTCAGCATCCCAAGTAACTGGGATTATAGGCACCTGCCACCATGCCCGGCTAATTTTTGTATTTTTAGTAGAGACAGGGCTTCATTATGTTGGTCAGGCTGGTCTTGAATATCTGACCTCAAGTGATCCACCCACCTCGGCCTCCCAAAGTGCTGGGATTACAGGTGTGAGCCGCCCCCGGCCTGGTGGCTTATTTTTCTCCAACAAATGTGTGCCTACCAGATGCTAGGCTCTCCTGATTGGGCAAGGAGGAGGTCATCCAGATGGCCATATGGGGTCCCTGACCATCACCTCCACATGGGGGCAACTCACATCTTTATTCAAGTTCATCCAGGTGGCTTCAGTCAAAGGCCTCACACAAGATGGTTGGAGAGAAATCTGTTGTGATTAGAAAAACAAGAGTTCATCAGAAACTTGCCAGGTGAGGGAGCCCTCACCAAAGGAATTCAGTAGATTAAACACGAGTTCTTTTGGAGCAAGTTTGACATAGGGTGATTTTAGGTGGGAGGTAGTAGATAAGGCTTGGCAGAAATTTGTTAGAATTTAGAAACTAGGGAACTTAGGCCGGGTGTGGTGGCTCACACCTGTCATCCCAGCACTTTGGGAGGCCGAGGCGGGCAGATCACGAGGTCAAGAAATCGAGACCATCCTGGCCAACATGGTGAAACCCCGTCTGTACTAAAAATACAAAAATTAGCCGGGCTTGGTGGCACATACCTGTAGTCCCAGCTACTCAGGAGACTGAGGCAGGAGAATCACTTGAACCCGGGAGGCAGAGGTTGCAGTGAGCCGAGATCGTGCCATTGCACTACAGCCTGGCAACAGAGCGAGACTCCTTTTCAAAAAAAAAAAAAAAAAAAAAAAAAGAAAGAAAGAAAAAAGAAAAAGAAAAACTAGGGAACTTACTAGTTTGGTGTGAAGCAAGTCAATAGCTGAAACTGGTTTTGTTTTTCTAGAACAAAGTCTGAATCAGATGTTGCTAAAGCAGGTGGAACTTTAATGGTTTGTGTTTTAAGATGTAGTTTCTGTATAGTTTATGCATTTTGCAAGTTATGGATTCTGTGCAGTGTGTTTTGCATATTATGGATTATAGAAACCCCACTCTTCAGCCCCATCTTTTAGTTACACTTAAACCAAGATTCCGGGATGGTTACCTTCTCAGGGCAGTGATTGTTCTAGACCTACACTGCCGGTCACAGTATCTGTAGCTATGTGGGAGGTCACTTGAGTTTCAACAAACTTTATAATGTTTCGTAGTGTCTGTTGAATGGTCATTTGTTGGATCATTTGGTGAGACAGTGGCTGAGTAACAGAATTTTAGACCTGGAGGATTACACATCTGAACACTGCAAAGCATGCAAATTCTAAGATGTAGACCAAAAATAAAATTCTAAGCCCAAACCCAACTGAATGGACCCCTACTCTCAGCCAAGAGGATTCCAAAGTAAACCTGAAAAACTAGTTCAGGCTGGGATGAGAAGTGGGGGTAGGACATGCTTGGTTATACCTTCCCTGCTTTGGAATTCAGGCACAACTGACCAGCATTAACGTTAAAAAAGAATCTTAAGACTGATGAAACAAACTCTTTGTAGCAACATGATACCAAATTCCAACCTGACTCTAATGTAGCAGCACATGACAGCACGCTCTGAAAGAAATTGAAGTATTTTACCCCAAAAGATATTTCTTTGATGTATTTTGAAATGGCCCTACAAAGATGTCTCTTGTGAAAAAAAATCTACATTCTATAGAGGAATCCCTTCCCTTTCCAGGTCTTTTCCTGATCCAGGACAGATTTAACTAAGAGTCTGGCACCTTTTGGTGTCTGATAAGAAACATTTGCCATCTAATCTCTGTGAAGCCTGCTACCTGGAGGCTTCATCTACATAACAAGAACCTTGGCTTCCACAACCCCACTTAACTACCAACATTTCTTTCTGCCGACTTCAACTGTTTAGGTAGAGTTTATGGAGTTTTCACTCTTGTTGCCCAGGCTGGAGTGTAGTGGTGCGATCTCGGCTCACTGCAACCTCTGCCTCCTGGATTCAAGTGATTTTCCTGCCTCAGCCTCCAGAGTAGCTGGGATTACAGGCACCCGCCATCATGCCTGGCTAATTTTTTCTATTTATTTTTATTTTTATTTTTTTAGTAGAGATGGGGTTTCACCATGTTGGCCAGGCTGGTCTCGAACTTCCGACCTCAGGTGATCTACCTGCCTTGGCCTCCCAAAATGCTGGGATTACAGGCATGAGTCACCATGCCCAGCCAACTCTTTCAAAAAATTGCCTATTGGAAATCTTTAGTTCTACCTGTAAATGACCTGTGAGCCTCCCTCCTGATCTCCCACTCCAGCCCCCGAATTTCAAGATGTCCTGCCTTTTTGGACCAAACCAAGGTACATCTTACATGTGTTGATGTCTTCCTAAAATGTATAACTTTTGTCTGAACTTCTGTGTCCCTAAAATGTATAAAATTGAGCTGTAACCCTAGCACCTTGGACACATGTTCCCAGGACTTCTTGACAGTGTGCCTCAGTCCAGGATCACTCATATATGGCTCAGAACAAACCTCTAAAAATGTTTATAGAGTTTGGCTGGGTGCGGTGGCTCGTGGCTGTAATTCCAGCACTTTGGGAGGCCAAGGTGGGCAGATCACGAGGTCAGAAGATCGAGACCATCCTGACTGATACGGTGAAACCCCGTCTCTACTAAAAATACAAAAACAAAATTACCCGGGCATGGTGGTGGGTGCCTGTAGTCCCAGCTACTCGGGAGGCTGAGGCGAGAGAATGGCGTGAACCCAGGAGGCAGAGTTTGCAGTGAGCCGAGATTGCACCACTGTACTCCAGCCCCGGCGACACAGCGAGACTCCACCTCAAAAAAAAAAAAAAAATTTGTTTACAGAGTTTTATTTACTCTTTTCATCAACAAAGAAGAAGGATCATGATCAGAGTGCAGAGCTCACTTTTAGGCTAGGAGCCAAGAATAGCCAAAGAAACCAGGGAATATATCCCATCCTTGATTTGTAGAGCCTGTCGTAGTGGACATAGTGGGAAAGGGTTAAACAAGAAAGATCATCTGATTTCTTCGTATGTTTTTCAGTTCCTTGTGGGAATATTAAAGATTCTGGAAAATTTTGTGGGATTAAGGACAACATTCTTCCCGTAAGATGACACATGAGCTGTCTTGAACACTGTGTGACCAGGGCTGCCCTTTTTCAAACTACTGTCAGTCACTCTCATGAAATTCGCTGGTGAGGAGATTTATACCCTTAGGGACATTGTCTAGTCCCCTGTAGTTCTTAGAATCATAATGTGTAGATTTTTTCACACTTTCCAAGCCTACTTTATTTATTTATTATTTTTATTTTTATTTTTTTTTTCTGAGACAGAGTCTCGCCCAGGCTGGAATGCAGTGGCGCAATCTCTGCTCACTGCAAACTCTGCCTCCCAGGTTCACGCCATTCTCCTGCCTCAGCCTCCTGAGTAGCTGGGACTACAGGTGCCCGCCACCGCGCCCGGCTAATTTTTTGTATTTTTAGTAGAGATGGGGTTTCACCGTGTTAGCCAGAATGGTCTCGATCTCCTGACCTTGTGAGCCACCCGCCTCGGCCTCCCAAAGTGCTGGGATTACAGGCGTGAGCCACCATGCCCGGCCGCAAGCCTACGTTAAAGCTTGACATGAGGAGGTGTGTGGAAAGAAAAAAGCAGCCTAGGATGAGAGTCAAGTTCACAAATTCAGGATCAGTTTTCCTTCTTCATGAATTAAGTTACTTAAAAGGGTATGTCTTCTTCTAAGAACGTAAATTGACATGCCAAAATGGGCCTTGAGTGATACTTTAGGATGGGGCATCCTGAAGGTAGATATCAGTTTACCAAGAAAGCAAGTCCCTGTCTAATTTGTAGGCAGTAGCCAAGAGGTTTGTGCTGAAAATCACTCCAGTCATGGGGACATCTACGTACTCCTATGTGGTCATCTGGTATGCCATACAATTTTATCTTGAGCATAGTGTTGCATCAGGCAATGAAATTTAAACCTTTTCTTGTTTAAAAAAATAAGTGCAGCTTGTTACCAGCGCTCATTTCATTTTACATAAACACGTTCTTTGAGGCTGAAGCAAATCTGACTTATTTTCAATGTGAAAAATAAAATACAAAAACTGTTGTTGGAGTTATTTCTAAACAGAACTAACATCAGAATCATCCGAATCATCTATTTTGGAAAACTCGGATTCATCAAATCTTTGGCCAACAAATGTTCGAGAATGATGTTAACATTATGCACAGGAATGCTGTTTTCTAGGATTTGACATTTTCAGCTATTGAGAATTACTCTATTTTGTAAATGGAAATACCACCACTAAATCAGGATGCTATAAATAGAATGATGTCTTTTGTTTACAAAGTCAATATACTAGAGCAATGTGAAACTGATAATAAAAGTGAGATATTTTGTGGCAAAGTTATCTCGGGGTAAATGCTGCAGCTGCAAGCACTGCCAGTGAGTCTTGTTGCGGTAAATGGGAAAAGGGTTAAACCAGAAAGATCATCTGATATGCCTATGGTAAGAGAGTGTGAACTTCTGTTTAAGTCATAAATCTTAAGTATAGATCTTCTGAAGGAAATAAAAATATTTTACCCCCAAGTATATTTCTTTGACATATTTTGAAATGACAACTGCAGGGCCAGCAGACTGAGGTGGCTCTGCAAAGCTGTTTTTTCTTTTGTGGGGGGTGTGGAATTTGTATTTGTAGAGAATCTTCATTAATGCAGCCAGGCCTTCCCTTTCTAGGTTTCTCCAGATCTAGGAGAGATTAACTGAGAGTCTGACATCTTTAAAGTTCTGAAAACAAACATTTTCCATCTATTTTCTCTGAGGGCTACTACCTGTGAGGCATCATCTACATAATAGACCACCTTTGCTAACCAGGCCTCTTCCTTTTTCCCGCCGTTAACCTGCCACTAAGACCTAGTTTTGGGCTTTTTGACTGTGCACCCACATTCTTTCTGTAACCTCAAGATGGCCTAGAAGTTTCTGTACTTCACTGGTGGGTTGGTTCTTCGTTCTCAAGGCTACCATGTATACACATTAATTAAATTTGTACGCCTTTTCTCTTATTAATCGATCTGCCTCAGGTTAGTGATTTTTTTCAGCAAAAACTTTAGGGGTCCAAGGGCTTTGGCACTGCCCACCCCCAACTGTAGGGTTGTAGGGTTTATAAAAATGAAGCATCTTCTACTTGTCCGCCATTTCTTAGTTCCTAAGTTTTATTTCTATAAAAGTTTGGCTAGATCCTGTAAAGGTAGAAGTCTCTCTCGCAGTTGAGAAGGGATTTGGGTTTTTGGCTATCTGGTCTGTTGCGCTCTTTGCCATATGAAATGTTACATAGTAGCTGTGTCCAATTATGTAGGAAACAGACTGATTCCTTTAAATAACTAAAGGGTACTGTGTGGCACCCAGAGGAAAATTGGTGCCAATTAAAAAGTGGCTACTGCCCAAATGAACGTGAGTCCAAACCCAACAGATGGCTCAATGGTATTGTTAATGGTGGAGGGTGTCCAGGTTCTTGGCATCTTGAACAAAGAATTGGACAAAATGCACAAACAAAGCAAGGAAGGAAT
Organism: Hylobates moloch; assembly: GCF_009828535.3. Lineage (NCBI taxonomy): Eukaryota > Metazoa > Chordata > Mammalia > Primates > Hylobatidae > Hylobates > Hylobates moloch. The sequence goes on from NW_026652280.1 coordinate 69,930,804, forward strand.
GAAGAGTTTTATTGAAAATGAAAATACACTCCACATTGTGGGAGAGGCCTGGGCATAGGGGCTCAATGCCCTGTTACAGAATTTTGGGGAGTTTAAATACCCCCTAGAGGATTCCATTTGTTACTTGGGGTACACCCTATCAAAATGGAGAGGATGAAGTTACAGAGCCGTTTACGACATATGCCGTATGGAGAGGATATTTCCTGTTATAGCTGAAGTGTGAATTGGCCTTATTATGCTCCCTGCCTCCAGACCCTATTTTCCTGCCTCAGTATGTTTTAGATAAATCAAGTGAGTTATAGCCGAGCATTATACTTACACTAAGAAGGGAATATAAATCGCAGCATTAGGATAGAAGCGTAAGTCCTGTTGTGAAGAGAGTTTTCAGCAGTGGTGAATCCGTACGAGTCTGCAGCAACTCACTTCTTGTCTCCTCAGAAGAAATAATTCAACTGAGGGGCATAAGGCAGAGGGAGAGAGCATGGCACATTTTAGAGCAGGAAGGAAAGTTTATTAAAAAAATTTTAGAGCAGGAATGAAAAGAAGTAAAGTACACTTGGAAGAGGGCCAAGTGGGCAACTTGAGAGATTCAAGTGCACGGTTGACCTTTGACTTGGAGTTTTTAAAATTTATTTATTTATTTGAGATGGAGTCTCACTCTGTGGCCCAGGCTGGAGTGCAGTGGCACTATCTCAGCTCCCCGCAACCTCAGCCTCCTGGGTTCAAGTGATTCTCCAGCCTCAGCCTCCGGAGTAGCTGGGATTACAGGCGTGCGCCAACACGCCACCACGCCCAGCTAGTTTTTGCATTTTTAGTAGAGACGGGGTTTCACCATGTTGGCCAGGCTGGTCTTGAACTCCTGACCTCAGGTGATCCACCCGCCTCCAAAAGTGCTGGGATTACAGGCATGAGCTACCACGCCCGGCCTGACTTGGGGTTTTATACATTGTCCTGCTTCCAGGGTCTTGAGTCTCTTCTCCTGTGATTCTTCCCTTGGGGTGGGCTGTCCACATGCACAGTGGCCTGCCGGCACTTGGGAGGGGCCGCATGCACAGTGTGTTTACTGAAGTTGTGTGCATGCTCGTGCGAGGCATTTTCCCCTTACTAGTCGAGGGTTCCTAGAGGTTGGTCACAGATCAGTTAAATTACACCATTTTGCCTCTTAGTGTGCATGCTTGAGCCCACTTGCTCAACTCCTAAGTTCTTAATCACGAAGCTGCTAATCAGCAGTTTCAGGTGTTTTCTGTTTATTGGGAGATTGCCATTTCCTGGTGCCAGCTGCAACCAATCATTTCTTTAGCGAGACACCTATCACCTGACATTCCTGATGGCGGGCCCTCTCCTGCCCTGCTTATGTCTGCCTAACTACCTACTGAAACATTTCCCCGCTCAAGAGCCCCAGACCCAATTCTTTGGGAAAAAGGATGAAGGTCAGTCTTCTGTAACTGCTTCCTGCTGACAGAGGGGCAGTGGTGGTCGTTCTGCAGGTCTTGGCCTCTTGCTAGCTGTCAGGGCAGGGTGGCTCCATGGGTTGGTAAAAGCAGTATCCAGCCAGGGCCAAAGGAAATAGGGCAGGGTTTCACCTCTGTCATGTCCCACTGATGGGCATTCTAGGGGTCTTCTGTAGAGGGTGATTCTTGAATATTGAGAGGATGGTATCCATCATTGAGGATCATCTGGAGCTTGATGGCCTGAAGAGGAGAGGAGACAAACCAGGTTATTAGATTTAGAAAACATGAAATATTTAGAAAACCAGAAAGTAGAAAAAGTAGGAGACTGACAAATGGGCCTAAAAAGGGAAGAACCCAGGAGAACCATTTCCAGGTTCCTTTCCAATCTAACCAACCCTGAGAGGCTTGTTCCCATAAATTGAAGGGTTGATTTAGGAGTTGTCTGATGTCATCTTGTACTTTTCCTGGTTGATTTACCCAAAAGAGGTATTTTTCATCTAAGGCTAAACAAATTCCTCCCCCTGCTGCTGTTAATATATTTAGTCCTCAGTGATTTTGGAGGACTACAGCTGCCAAAGAGTCGATTTGTTCTTGCATGGTTGTTACGGTTTTAGCCATGGCATCAATGTTGTTGGTTATTTCCTTTGAGATTTGGCTATAGGCTAAGGAGGCTTTTGTGATTCCAGCAATTCTGGTTCCCATACTGGCTATAATGCCAAGTCCCACAAAAAGGGGAATTAAATAAATACTGTTTAAGTTAATATTTGTCCTCTGGTATTCTAGAATTCTCCTGAAAATTAAAGATGCTAGGCTGGGAGTGGTGGCTCACGCCTGTAATCCCAGCACTTTGGGAGGCTGAGGTGGGCGGATCATGAGGTCAGGAGATCGAGATCATCCTGGCTAACATGGTGAAACTCCGTCTCTATGAAAAATACAAAAAAAATTAGCCGGGCATGGTGGCGGGCGCCTGTAGTCCCAGCTACTCGGGAGGCTGAGGCAGGAGAATCTCTTGAACCCGGGAGGCAGAGGTTGCAGTGAGCCGAGATCGCGCCACTGCACTCCAGCCTGGGTGACAGAGCAAGACTCTGTCAAAAAAAAAAAAAAAAAGAAAAAAGAAAATTAAAGATAATATAGACAGTGGAATTTTTGAGTAAGTGGTAGGAGTTTTCAAAGCTTCTCAATGACGGTTTCGGTGAAGTGGGTTCCTCTAATACTGAAGATGTAGACTGGAGTTCTTTAGGTAGGATGATGGTGATTGTATGAAATTCATCTGGAAGTGTCCAAGGAGGTCTTGAGGGCTGGTATCTTATCCATATTCTACCATTACAGTTTTCAGAGGATCATGTTGGTGACAAATGAGTATGCATTAGGTACTCACTCCACAAATTTAGCAGTCTCCCTACCAGAGTTAGGTACACCTTACTCTGGTGGGTAATTTTCCATATAATGTTTGCAAGGCTCCATTTGTGAAGTTCTATGGCACCACCAGAAGGCTAATGCAAGAGTGGGAGAGATTACCCTCATACAATACAGAGCCACAGTATTACTGATATCTTTTTGTCTGACTCTGGAACCAATTTTTGATATCACACAGTAGTCTGTGAACCTGTCAAATAATTCACTTGTGTGTTGTGTTAGCAGGCCTAGCTGTAGGGACGACTGCCCGCCTAGCATTGTGCTGCCCAGAGCATCTCTTTTCACCTCTAAATACACTCCTTTGTGTGTGCTTCTACCTTTATAATGGCATCTGCTTTAGGGAGCATCCCGGTATTCAGGAGTTCATCAATCTGGTGACTGTTTTTAATTGGGCTTCCCGCTGATCTATTTCCAGAGCTTCCCCAACTCGTGTGTCTCCCTGTAAGTGTGCCTGCTGTCAGTGTATACATCAATCCTTTTATCCTGAGCCACAGTGACAGGCTTTAATGAGTGTGTTGAGCTCCATCATTTGGATTGCTTTTTCCTCTGGTAAGAGGCGACACTCTAGAGATGAGTTGTGACATGTTATGAAATGCCAGTCCTGAGGACCAGGACAAATTGATACCCTCATGGGTTTCTTAGAACCGAAAATCCAATTTCAGATGTGATCTATCAACAAATGATATTTGATCTAGATTTTCTGTGAGAGTCTGTTAGAAATTTATTTAAGGCCTGGAAAGTTCCCAAGAAGACATTAGCAACTGTGAGTTTTTCCTTCTACCAGTAGGAGCATAGCGGGTTTCCAGGCATGATGAGAGTTCACATGAGGTGCTTCTGCTTGCTGAAAGTGATGAATTTTCCCTATGAGTGGCAATGATTATATATACTACCAGGGACAACTATGCTCTGAGGCAATCCTAGGTCTCTACGTGCTTAGCTGATGCTGTTTCTCAATCTGAGGGAGCCAGTGTTCAGTGTTTTACCATTAACTGTAATGTTATCTGTAGATGTTTTAGAAAGATGCTCTTAATCAAATTGAAGAGGTTCCCTTTCATACCTAGTTTGGCAAATATCATGAATGGGTATTGGATTTTGGCAAATACTTTTTTTGTGTTACGTAACTGCTAACATTATGAATTCTATTGATCGACTTTAGAGAGTTAAAGCAAACTTGCTTTCCTGGGAAAAATCCTACTTGGTCATTTTGTATTACTATTTTTATAATTTATTAGATTTGATTTGCAAATATTTTGTTAAAAAATTCTGTGTCTATGTTTATGAAAGACACTAGTCTGTAATTTTCTTTTTCTGCAGTGTTTGTCAGGTTCTTTAAAATTAGTGCTATAATGGCCTAATAAATTACACCTGGAAGTGTTCCCACCTCCTTTATTTTCTATTACAGTTCATGTTCAATTCATTCTTTGAAAGTTTGAGAATTCACTGATTAAACTCTCTGGGGCTTGAGTTTTTTTGGTGGGAAAGTTTGTGATAAATTCATTTAACACTTACAAAGGTGTTTATATTTCTTTTTAATTTTTTGAGTCAATTTTGGTAAACTGTATTTTTCAAAGAATTTGTTCATTTTGACTATCTTGCCCCAAAATTTCTTGGCATTAAGTTCATAACATTCTCTTGTTATCTATTCTTTTAACATATGTGGGAGTTACAGTGATGACTTCTTTTTCATTGTTATTGGTGGATTGTGTTTGCTTTCTTTTTTCTTGATCAATGTAGTGAGGAGTTTATCACATTTATGGATTTTTAATGTAGAACAAGTTTTTGGTTTGTTCATTTTCTCCATTGTTTTCTGTTAACTTCTGCTCTTACCTTCACTATTTCATTATTTTGTACTTACATGATTTATTTTAGATGTATAGACTGATATACATTAATGTCTGCTTCTAAGTCTAAGTATATTTACATTTCTGATAGACATTCTCACTCTCCTCCTCCCCAGACAGGCTTCCACAGTTTACAAGCACGCCCATTTCTTCTTGCCACCATGGCGCTGGCTGCTGTCACTTTAAAAAATGGTTTCCAATATGATAGATAATGGGTTTTTAAAATCTTATTATTGTTTTCCTTTGTATTTTTGTAGTTACTGGTGAAGATGACCATCTCTTTGTACTTTAGAGATTTGTGTGTGTATAAACTCTGTGTTCATGGCCTGTATTAATTTTTTCACTGGCTTGTCTTTATTCTAAATTATTTTTAGGAATGTTGTATATATTATCTTAGTTTGTTCTATATGTTGCACATCATCGCCAGGTTCTTTAAAATTAGTGTTATAACAGCTTAATATTATACACTTGGAAGTGTTCCCACCTATTTTATTTTCTATAAAAGTTCACATACAATTTATCCTTTCAAAGTTGGATAGAATTCACTGATTAAACTCTCTGGGGCTGAGTTCTTTTAGTGGGAAGATTTTTGATACATTTTATGTCTTTAAATTTTTAAAATAATTTTTTACATAGAATTTAAAAAATAGGTAGTCGAAACTCTTAATTCTAAAATGGGTTAATTTGTGTTGCTTAAGTAAGTTTACTTATGTAATATAAAATTATTATATGTGGCACTTGTTTCCATCTAGGATTCACTTCTGGGAATGGGAAGAGGCAGAAAGTTAGTTTTATGTTTTCCCAGAGAGACAGATAATTGTCCTAATTTTCCACCCCACTAGTTGAAGTGCCACTTTTAACATATTATAAATTCCCATATATAAATATGTCTTTCTCAGAATTTTATTTTTTATTCCATGGGCCTACTTGTCTTCTTTTTTTTTTTTGAGACAGAGTCTCGCTCTGTCTCCCAGGCTGGAGTGCAGTGGCGCAATCTCGGCTCACTGCAAGCTCCGCCTCCCGGGTTCACGCCATTCTCCTGCCTCAGCCTCTCCGAGTAGCTGGGACTACAGGCGCCCGCCACCACGCCCGGCTAATTTTTTTTGTATTTTTAGTAGAGACGGGGTTTCACCATGGTCTCAATCTCCTGACCTCGTGATCCGCCTGCCTCGGCCTCCCAAAGTGCTGGGATTACAAGCGTGAGCCACCGCGCCCGGCCTACTTGTCTTCTTAAATGAAGAAAAATACATTTAATTATTATCAGACTATATTATGTTTGTGTTCTATCTTCATTGCTTTTAATTTTTTTACTCTTCCAATTAATTTTTAAAATAAATTTATCAAGTTTTATAAAAACAAATTGCTTTGGGAATTTCATTGGAAGTAGTATTTGTTGTTACATTATTTGGAAGGAAAGGTCACTTTTAAACACAACATTATATCTTTCTCCCTAAGAACATGGTACATTTCTCCATTTAATTGGGCTGTTGAAAATATCCTTCAAGAAAGTCTATAGTTTTCTTCAAGTAATTTTTGTACATTTCTTATTCTTAGATTTTTAAACATTTTTTGATGCTATAGACAACAGTGGTTATTTATCCATTACAATTCTCCTTTAAATTGTGTTGGTCCATAGGAAAGCTGTCACCTTTGACACATTTGCCTTGTATCTAGCAACAGGTCTATGCTCTCCTATTAGTTCCAAGGGTTTTTCCTTTGGGGACAATCACATAAATAAAAAATAATGAGTTTGTCATTAACTTTCTCTTTTCTTCCTTCCTCCCACCCTCCTTCCTTTCTCTCTCTGTTTCTCTCTCTTTTTTTCCTTTTTCTCTTTTTCTTTCCCTCCCTCCCTCCCTCTCTTTCTCTTTCTCCTTCCTTCCTTTCTTTCTTCCCTCCCTCCCTCCCTCTCCCTCCCTCCCTCTTGCACTCTTTCCTTCCTTCCTTTTTTCTTCTTTCCTTTTTTCTTTCTTTCTTTTCTTTCTTTCTCTCTTTTTTCTTCTTTCTTTCTTTCTTTCTTTCCTTCTTTCTTTCTTTCTTTTGTCCTTCCTTCCTTCCTTCCTTCCTTTCTCTCTTTTCTTTTCCCTCCTTCCTTCCCTCCCTCCCTCCTTTTCTTTTTTCTTTCTGTGGCTGGGGCCACCAGTAAAATGTTGACTAGTAGCACAAGCAGGTGTCTTTGTCTTCTTCCAGATTTTAAAGCAAATCTTTTTGCTGTTTTAACATTGAAGATCTGTGGTATACTCTTTTAATTGGGATAACAAAGTTTTTCTTTGTTTTAAGCTTTCTATGAGTTTATTTTTAAATTTATAAATGTTTTTAAATTTTAGTATTTTCCTCAGATCTATTGAGATAATCAGATGGTATTCTGCTTTCACAAACCATTCATTTGAAGTTATCTTAACAGACATCCTAATGTTGAAATGGCTTGAACTCCATGTATTAGCCCTTTTGTTCAGTGATGGATTTATTTTGCTAACATTTTGCTTAAGACTTCTGCATCTATGTTTAACAGTGAGACTGGCCTGCAGTTTTTTTCTTTGTTTTGTCCCTTTCTGGGGGTGATTTTATTTAGTTTTATAAATGAGATAATAAATCTTTGCTCTTTTTCTGTTATCTAAAAGATTTTATTCAGATACTAATTGTTTGTTTCTTATATAAGTTTGGTAGATCTCTTGAATCCAGGATCCAGGTTATTATTATTATTATTTTTTGGGGGGGGCAGATTTTAAACCACGCAATGCTGAAAGTTACACAGTATTTTTTATTTGAAGGGAAAATACAGACGACTATGAACTTTTCTTCAAGCTGACATTAAAACAATTCTCTACTTGGGATTTATAAGGGAGTCTGAGAACACATAGCTAGCAAATCATACATTAACATTTTTATAGTAATGCAGCAATGAATTTTGTGGACTTTTTTCTTGAAATGATCTGTTACACATGCTGAGGGCATGGTATAAAAATGCATCTCTTAAAGGTATTGTTAGGTGAACCTTAAGCTGAAATGATCATTTGTGTATGTAGACTTCCGATAATCTGACTTAATTCAAATATAGAATGCATGGATTTCTTAGGGAAGCGGATAGATTATGTATCTTCCAAATAATCCTCTATAAATATGTTTTCTCTTGTTTAGGCTTTCGATCGGCATTAGATAAGAGGTAGTTGGAGATTCTGTTTTATGGTGGGAAACCACAGAGATAGCATTCTGTGATAAATGTTAGGAAGACTTACATTTGCTTTAAAAATTAGGCGATGGAAATTCAGCAACTAGCCAGAGTAAATCTCAGTAGAGGAAAAAAAAAAAAGTAGCTTTATAATGAGAGTCATGGGGTTTCTATTCTGTGATTGATCAAAACTTGGGCTCCCAGAAACTTCACTCTGGCTTTAATTTTTCGTCTAAATACCCATCAGCTGCACATATTGTTATCAATCCAACCTCCCCACGGCCTTTCAGAGCAACTGAACGCAGGAGCTGGAGACTAAGAAATGGCTCTTCTACTTTTAATTTTCGGACTTTAAATCTAAGCCATGAGCAGGGCTGTCTGTATGAAATGAGAAGCCTATTCATGATTGGCATATATTCTTGTTTCATTTCTGTGTTGCATCATTGACCAGAATCAGAACAGAGAAATCACTGGGAGATGGGTGCATTTGCAATCTCACCTGCAAAGCAAGAAATATGAAGAGGATTCAGCAGCGGTGGGAAAGGTGTTACGTTCATACTCCAAGCCTGTGATTCTGTGTTCCTGGGGTTCTTTACTAGATCATATGCCAGGAAGGATTTTGAAGAAATGGAAGCAGTAAGCCCTGAGTTTAGGGACAGTAGAAACAAGGCCATGAGAGATCATGGAGAAGAACTCTTCAGGTCCATTGCTGATGGGTCCGCAGGATGAAAAATACCAGGGCAGTCGGGCATAGTGCCATGGGCCCGAGCTCCAGGGAATCAAGAAAGAGCAAGACAATCTCTGCCCTCAACACTTGATGTCTAGTGCAGCACTGTCTAATAGAAGTGTAAGGTGAGCCTCATGTGCGATTTTAATTTTCTGGTAGCCATAGTGAAAAAACGAAAAGAAATGGGTGACATTTATTTTAATAATATGTTATATTTAACCTAAGACACCTTAATTATGAAAATGAATAATCAACATAAAATTATGAATAGGATTTTTTTACGTTTAAAAAAAGTGCCATGTCTTTGAAAGCCAGTGTATGATTTTCCTTTACAGCACATCCCAACTGCACATGCTCAAGGGCCACGTGTAGTCAGTGGCTACTGCCTGGGGCAGCACAGATCTCCAGGGAAAGAAACGGACTTGCAAACAAAGGAAGGCATAAGGCTGTGGGAAGGGCCGAGACTGCCAGGCCTTGGCAAGAGCGTCTACTCATTGCTGGATAGATCCGAAAGTGACTCCTCTTGGGCAGCAAGGATCATTTTAGTTTTCTGAACCTGAGTAGGTGGTCACCAGGCAAGGTCGTTTGCAGGCTGCTCAGCGATGGCTTCATTCATTAAACTGCTCTTCACCTTCTCTGTGAGCAGATGCTCCCTGAGCCCCTGCATATTCTGGGCAAGTGCCCCAGTGCAGTGCTAGTGTGGCCCCATTGCCCGTGGTCTCCCCTTCCCCGCTGCCCCACGGTCCTCCCGCAAAGGGGTTCTTCCCAGGTTCCTCCCAGGACACCCTGGCTGCTTCTCAGAATGACTGACCATCATAATGTGGATAATCTCATGGAATCCAGCAGTATTCCTGGGGAAGTCTCTCTCGATGAATTTTACAAATGTGGAAACTGAAGCTAGGAGAAGATGACTTGCCCAAGGTCACAAGGTTGGCCCGTGGACCAGCAAGGGTTTCAAATCAACTGAGTGCCTCCCGAGTCCTCGGCCTGCTCTGTGGATGCACAGCATTCAATCCTTTTAATGGGTTAGAAAGTTATAAAAACACGAACTTGAGACATCTTTTTTGTTTTGTTTTGTTTTGTTTTTTGTTTTTGTTTTTGTTTTTTTTTTTTTGAGACAGAGTCTGGCTCTGTTGCCCAGGCTGGAGTGCAGTGGTGTGATCTCAGCTCACTGCAACCTCATCTCCCAGGTTCAAGCGATTCTCCTGCCTCAGCCTCTGGAGTAGCTGGGACTACAGCTGCGTGCCACCATGACTGGCTAATGTTTTGTATTTTAAGTAGAGATGGGGTTTCACCATGTTGGCCAGGCTGGTATCGAACTCCTGATCTCAAGTGATCCGCCAGCCTCAGCCTCCCAAAGTGTTGGGATTACAGGCGTGAGCCACCACACCCAGTCTGAAATATCTTTCTCAGCATCTTTTCCTCACAGTATTTCCCTCCTCAAGGTAATTAGTGATCTCCTATTTTCTGTTAAATGCCTCGATTTCAAGAAGCTCCATATTTTAGCGCATCCTAAGGTTCCCAATGCCACCCGCTAATGTCCACACGGTCTGTCCGTCTCATCAGGGACTCCACCCAGGGTGCCGCTGGTGCTTCATTACTTCTCTGCACTTCTTGATGTACAGTTGTCTAAGAAAGATCAAAGCAGCTGGGAGTGGTGGCGTGTGCGTATAGTCCCAGCTACTTAGGAGGCTGAGGCAGGAGGATCCTTTGAGCCCAGGAGTTCCAGGCTGCAGTGAGCTATGATATGCACCATCACACTCCAGCCTCGGCAACATAAGCAAGATACTGTCTCTTAAAACAGAAAAAAAAAAAAAAAACGCAAAATAGGAGTGTCTCATAAGAAAGCAGCAAACCCAAATATGTTAATGAAAACATTATGTCGTGCTTATAACATAAGAGGGCGCCGTTCGCTAAAAAAGAGATGTTTCCGTTTCATCAGAGCCACAATGACCTAAACTTGAGCCTTATCACCATAATATTTGTTTTCTGGGGGAATTTTTGATGTCCTTTCCACTTACCACTTGGTAACACAGTCAGAAAGATAAGAAACTTAGACATTTATGAGTTATTTGTTGTGAATTATTTTCTTCTTTGCACTTTCCAAATAAATACATAATCAGAATTTAATTCTTTGACAAGGTATTATATAGGTATTTCAGGACAATTTGCTTAACATTTTGTATACATACAATGACATTTTCATCCATGATTTGAGCTGTCTACTTAAGTGAAAATCCCATTTTTTTTTCCCCTGGTATTTTACAGGACTATTAGAAATTGAACAATTGTGGGAAAGTAGATTTTATGCGATGTTGTCCAGGGTTCATCGCAGGCCTTGGCTGGGACTACAAACAATCAGGCACTTCACTTTTGCGGAGCCTGGGGCCTGGGCATTTACTCGGATGGGGAGCGCTAAAGACAACCCAGGGAAATGAGGCAGAAGTCAGAACCGAGGAACAAGGTGGGATGGCGAGTCTCAGAGAGCTTTGCAGAGCTTCCCTTCCCATTTGTGCCCCTTGTGGAAGACTAGTCCTGAGACTGCAGGTGAAGTGGCCAGTACTGACTGGCTATGGCTGAGGGTGGAGGGGTGCAGCAGAGAGCTCAAGGCAACACAGAATGGGGAGTTTCTGGTTTTTGTCCCTAGGAAGACCAGGTAGCTGGCCAGGCCAGGAGGAGCTGTGCTGTTCTCTTGGTGTGCAGAGGGGGAATGGGGAGGTGGGCGGGAGGATGAGCAGAGGTTCAGGCAGGGCTCCACCCATTCCTTTCTCTTCCTGGCCCTGCCCTGAGCTCTGAAACATTATTTTCCTCTATGTCTGGATTTCTTTCACTTATTCCAGTTTTGTTTCTGCATTCACTGTTTAAAAGTTAACAACAGAAAAAATGTCTACCTTATAATTAACTAAGATTTTCCTGTGAAGCACTCCAATTTTTCAGAGATCTGAAACATTTTGTTCCAATATTTTATTATTTCCATAGCTCTCATTTTCTTCTGTTTCTTTTTCGATTTTTAACTTTCTTGGGGATATTCTCAATTGTTCAGTTCATTTTCAGTTTTCTTTTTCTTTCTTTTTTTTTTTTTTTTTTGAGATGGAGTCTCGCTCTGTCGCCCAGGCTGGAGTGCGGTGGCCCTCTCTCAGCTCATTGCAAGCTCCGCCTCCCAGGTTCACGCCATTCTCCTGCCTCAGCTTCCCCGGTAGCTGGGACTACAGGTGCCTGCCACCACGCCTGGCTAATATTTTGTATTTTTGGTAGAGACGGTTTTCACCATGTTAGCCAGGATGGTCTCGATCTCCTGACCTTGTGATTCACCCGCCTCGGCCTCCCAAAGTGCTGGGATTACAGGCGTGAGCCACCGCGCCCGTCCTCAGTTTTCTTAAGTGCCAAATTGTATGGCCTTTCCTTATCGAATGATGTTAGCTCTAGCCTACAGATTGTTATAAGTAGTGTTTTCATTGTTAGTATTTTCCTGTCCAAAGATGCTGGAGATGGAAGGGGTACCAACTACATGGCATTAAGTTTCACTGCCCCTGTGTACCAGTGGGAGATAGAGGAAGGGCTGTGGGAGTTCAGTTGTTTGCAGTTCTCTTGCTTTTAGGTGGAATTTTGCAGGCAATAAAACATGGCTTATTTTTATTTTTACAGGGAGACAAGGAGCCTTCCAGTAGTGGTTCAACACAGTTCTGCAAAACACGACACTCTTGATAAGTTTATCCTGTGATAGAAAGAGATGAAAACTCAGAAATGACTGCTAGCCTGGACAAGTCCCAGTCTGTGATTCGAGTGCCACAGCATTCTAGTAAAATTATCTGGAGAGAAAAACCCTTGATATGCAGGTGAGGAGCAGCTGATGTCTGAAGTCTGATATGGCAAGAAAGTTCCAGATTCTGGAAGAAGAAACTAAACCCATCAAAACATAAGTGAGAGACACTACAACCAGCTTAAAACAATATGGGCAATTGAAAAGAGACTGAGAATGTTCACATACATTGCTGGGGCCTGTGAGGAGAGTTAGGTCCCGTGTCTGCTGCAGTGCTGGTTGCAAAGAGCAGAGAGGCCGCAGCTCCCCTGGGAGAAGAAGGCAGGGGACGTGATGTAGGGTCAGGGTGTGGAGACAAAGTTGATGGCGAGGAGAAGGGATCAGGAGGAAGCTGCACAGTCCAATGGGCACTGAACATTCAGCACCGGGAGAAAATATCAGTTCTACCCCAAGATTGCTAAGAAGAGGGGAAAAGCCCACTGGATAGGTCATCATAGAGGCGTCCACACTGAGAGTGTCACCTGAAAGGGCAGGTCAGAATCTTAGGCGAGAGCAGAAGAAAGGACCATACTTGGTTGAAAGACAGAAATGGAGCATCCTGTATATGAGCTGACCTGCAGAGCACAGGTGGCATGGTGTGTCAAAGCAGATGACCTGGTGGCACACGAAGAGGAAGGGCTGGCGACCTACAGAAAGCAATTCAAAGATCTTGGGGGGAACTGGAAAGAATAATTTCTTCTTTTCAGAGACAGATCCTGTCCCAGGAGGGAAGAGCACATGATCACTGGTGGAAGCTTGGAGGATGAACAAAACCTCATTATTTCCAGATGGGAGATCACAGACCTGAAACAAAGAGAAACAAAAGACAATTTATCTCAAGCCTCTTGTTTGTAATTTTAATTTTTAATTTTTGTGGGTACATAGTAGGTGTGTGTATTTATGGGATACATATGGTATTTCGATACAGGCATACGATATGTAATAATCACATCATGGAAAATTGGGTATTAATCCCCTCAAGCGTTTATCCTTTGAAGCTGCTGCTTCTTCTCCTCCTCCTTCTTCCTCTTCTCTTCCTCCTTCTCCTCCTCGTCTTCCTCCTTCTCCTTTCTTCTTCGCTCCTCCTCCTGCTCTCCTCCTCCTCCTCCTTCTTCTCCTTCTCCTCCTCTTCTTTTTAAGGGCAGGGTCTTGCTCTGTCACCCAGGCTGGAGTACAGTGGTATGATCATGGCTCACTGCAGCCTCAATCTCCTGGGCTCAAGCAATTGTCCTGCCTCAGCCTCCCAGGTAGCTGGGACTACAGCTCCTCAAGCATCTTGAAGTGGATCTTAATGCATTTGACAATCCTGGTGGGGCATTAGGCAGGGAGTAAATATATTCTGACCTCTGAGACCGAAGTGTCCCTCGTGCCTCTCCTCAGACCCTCCCTTTGGCTGCCAGGCTGTGTGCCCCTCCCCTCTCCTTTTCCTTCTCCCTCCTCCTCTGCCATTCTCCAATCCAGTGTTTCATGTGCATCCAAATGGAGAGGAGTGGTCTTGTTAAGAGCACTCCCTCTTCCTCCACCTCCTCCAGGACTCTGTGCACCCCGCATCCCAGCTGGCTCCCCACCAAGGTGTCTTAGGCCTCCTTTTTCTCCATCACAGTCTGGGTTTATCTTACACACCTTTATCCAGAAAATGGAAGTGACTTACCTTTTGGTTTCCCTCAGCCTCCATCTGACCCTAGCAGTAAAAATCCTGAAACACTGCAAAGACATCAAGTCATTAGGTTTTGTCTTTTTTCCTTGAAATATTGTTGACTTCTATATACTTAATTTTAGGATAGATAGCTGTTTTTTATGCAAGCGATTTTATTTTCTCTCATTTTGCTTCTTGATACTAATATAAATTTCAGGTTAGATTTAGAAAATAAAGATCACTTGAATACTCCTGTTACATTATACTCTCTAGAAAATGTAAGTAGCAGAGTTTTATTTGATAAGTCAGTCTACATGATTATATAATATCATCTGTGAGCAGTTTATCCCATGGAGACATTTAAAGTAGAAAAACACTTTTCCATCTGTTAATGTTTGTATCTGCCACTGTTACAAGAAAAGGGTGAAAATGACTTGATGGTCCCAGTAAATTACAGTCGAATTAAAGCATGGTCAAAGTGTGGTGGTCAAACGCAGAAGGCAGTCTGTGGAGTGGGGAGTTCTGCAGGTTGGGGCCCCTCTGTCTGCTGTGCTCTCGCTGTGCAGGGCTCTGGAAGGGTGAGCCCAGCTACAGCTGCTCAGTGAGGAGGGAGACAGGCTCAGGCTGTGGCTCTTTAACTCCCCAAGAGACCTGGGCCACTGAGACCCCAGAGTCTTCATTTGGAGCAACAGTTCTTCACAAAGCTGTCTGTAGGTTTCACAGACTGATGCCCTTGGTAGCATCTTGTACCAGGCCTCAGGATGGGCCTGGGTCCTTGCTCCTGGAGAATGGAGTATGGAGGTGGCTCCTGCCAGCCTGAGATAGAGTCAAGTATGTCTCCAAGGTTGTTGTAGTTACTGAGCAGAGAGTCTTGAGTCTGAGACCCACATGCATTAGTCTGCTGGGGCTGCCATAACAAAGGCCTGCAGACTGGCTTAAACAACAGATATTTGTTTTCTCACAGTTCTGGAGGTCCAACGTCTAGGTGTTGGTGTTGGCAGGGTTGGTTTCTTCTGAGGCCTCTTTCCTTGGCTTGTCTTCTCCCCTTGTCCTTACACGGCCTTCTCTCTGTGCAAGCATCCCTGGGATCTCTTTTTCTCCTTATAAGGACCCCAGTCATACTGGATTAGTGATCCAGCCCTATGACCTAATTCACCCTTACTTGTGTCTTGAAGGCCCTGTCTCCAAATGCAGCCACAGGGGGGTTTAGGGCTTCAGCATCTCTGGGGACACAGTTCAGTCGCAGCACCATTCCTGTCCCACCCGACAGAACAACAGACTGGCTGTGATTGGAGCCTGGTCCTGAGCCTCCAGTGAGCTGTCCCAGTGTTCAGGGCAGTGTGCTCCGTGCCTTTGGAGTCGGTCTGATCATGGTGTGTATGGGCTCCGGAAATGGGAGGACTGTGGCTCCTGCAGCCATCAGTCAGAGAATGCATGGCCGTTCAGTGCAGGCCGGCCTTAGTCACAGTCCCCACGGCTGCTCTGGTTGCTCCTCCTGCCCTGGTGACTTCCTTTTCTCAACTCCCTTAGGCACACAAAGACCCATGCATGCTTCCTCCCTCCTTCACCAATGTCCCCAGGGAAGATTAAAACATAGGTCCACATGAATATCTAAGTGGGTGAGGCAAAGAAATTCTTATTGTGCTCTTAATTTCAGCTTGGTCCAAGTTACAGCTGCTGTGAATCTCATCTAATACATACCTATAGTCATATATTTTATATCTATTTATACATGCTCACGTGTGTGCATGTATGTGTGTACGTGTGTGTATACAAACTTCCTCTTTAAAATATTGCTGGATCATTTTTAACTTCCTCTTACTTTAAAATATTCCTGGATATATCATTGCTTAAAGTACATAAACTTGCATGAAATGATTCAATGTTTCCAAGATTCTCAAAAGGTTAAAAAAGGAAATAAACATCTCCCATCTTTCCAAAATCTACCATTATAACTAGGTAATGTCTAGATGTGGCTTAGTTCCCGTAGCAACTTCGGGGAATGAGCAAAGTGATCGCCTCCGAGGTGGTGCAGCGGCCTGTGGAGTCTAAGAGTTTATAGCTTGAAAACTGCTCTTGAAACAAAAGTTGTATTCATATTTGAGATGTTAAAAGGTGAAGATTTTTGCACATTTTCCGTCTTTGTTATGATAAAATACCACTTTTGAGTTTGCTGATCTCACCACTGTGAACAATGTTACTTCTCCACATACGATGGCATTTGCCAGCTGTGCCCTCAGATTTCGTTGGCTCTGTGTCTGGGTGAGTGGGAATCATTTATGTGGGAAATTCTCCATCACAGGACAGTTAATGCACCAATGGCATCATTGTGAGGTTGGAGATTTAGGGTGATGATCTGGCTGCTTGGCACCTCCAGGCTGGCAGACAGCACGGCTGTGGCCAGGAGGTAGCAGCACTAATCAGGGGCAGCAGTGATGGGCCCGGGTGTTCCTAACGAGAATTTGATGTGAATGAAACACATTACACAGCGGTCCCAATTCAGAATGGTTGCACTTATTATATTTCTATATGGAAGTGTTTATTTAATGCCACATTTTTTGGAAATTACACATATCTCAAAGCCTGTATAGGATCCAAATGTTATCAGGGAAAAGAACCACTTCTAAAAAGTTGTTTTGTTTTTACTAAATCCTCTAAAATCGATCATATTTTAGATAAATTGTTTATTTGAAAACTTTCCTCTATGACCTATAATTGGGATTGAGTCTGAACTGACAAATAATAAATATAATTACAACTGTTCTGTAGGTCAAAAATAGAATTTATTCCTTAGTTTTGGCGACTTTGCATGAAAATGCTAATTGTATTTGCATATAAAGGAAGACTAATTACCAAGACCTGAACCTAAAATTGTATTTTCCTATGTTTAGCAAGCTGAATTGCTTATTAACATCAACAAAAATGGATGTTTCTCTCAAGAAAAAAAACAGTTGTGAGAGTGGTTCTTGGAACAACAAGCATAGAGATGGTCTGCAGAGGGTCTCTGACAGGCGTTTCATATCATGAGCGGAGATATTGTCTGTAGAGGGTCTCTTGAGGGTGTTTAATGTCACACACATAGATGTGTCTGTACAAGGTCTTTTAGGGATGCTTAATACCATATCCAAGTTTGCTTCTGAGGTCATGATCAGTGGAAAATAGTGGAAAGTCCAGTTGAAAATTGTATTAGCTTCCAGTAGCTGCTGTAAGAAACTACCACAAACATGGTGGCTACGACAATAGCTTTAAGGTTTCTGGAATCTAGAAGTCCAAATCAATGTCACGGGGCTGAAATGAATCTCAGCAGAGGCTTGCTCTCCCGGAGGCTGAAGGGAGAATGCGTGCCTTGTCCCTTCCAGCTTCTGTTGGCTGCTGCTATTCTCTGGGATGTGGTGACCCCGCTCCAATCCCCGCCTGCATTGTCCATGGCTTTGTCCTTTCCGTGTCAACTCTCTCTCTGCCTCTCTATGAGAGGGATACCGTGAGTGTATTTAGAGCCCACCTGGATAATCCAGAATAACCTTCCCAACTCAAGATCCTTACTTACACACAGTTACAAAGTCCTTTTTCCTGCTTAAGGTGATACATGTTCTGGGGATCACGGCATGGATTTCCTTTGGGGGCCATTATTCAACCTTCTACAAAAATTCAAACTGTCTGGTAAAATTGAACTAAAGCAAGTGGGAGGGTGTGTCCATGTCAAACCCCAAATTCTGCGAACTCAGAAGCCTTGAAACAGGAATCCCTATAGAATTTCAAGCACAGTTCAGAGCAGACCCTTAGATAACCCACTGATACCTGGGATGCGCAGCTTGCCCCACGCCTGGGAGTGAGCACGTCCTGGGAAAGATGGGCTGATTCTGCAGCCAGGAATTTAATGAGTTTCACTGAGGTATTTCAGGGAGCTTTGATAACACTGCTTCCAGTAGGCCTGGGATTCAAGCCCTGGATGAAATTTCCTTGAGTGGTTTTATGTTGGATCAATTGTCTTTTCTCTATGTGGCAACTTCAGAGAATCTTTGAGAGTCTCTGAAGCCATTTCATAGTTCATAGGGCTGGCCTTGGGCACTGTGCTATTTTGTGGTGACTAAGTCATTTGTCTAAAGTTAAATATTAGTATTGAATGAGCAGAAATACAATTTTTAAAGGGATCTAGAAAAAATAAATTGAAAACTCAAACAATTTGTAATTCAGGATATTAGAAAGTCTATTTTATTGATTAAAAATGCTAATTAACTTTTATTACAATGAATACTTTTAGTTGTGGAAGATAGTTTGATTTTCTTAAATTATTATTCCTTTTTAATTGCTATATAATTAAAAGAGATTAAAATTATTATTTTTCCTCCTATGTCTTAATTTGTTCATTTTTTATTTGCGATGTCAGTTGGTGTAGTCTGTAAACTGTTTCATGGTGTTATGCGTATGTATTTAATGATCCATTTCTCGATGTTGATAAAAGTGTGCTTTATGCTCATATGAAGGATGAAGAGCACAGGGAAAAAACTTTACACCTAAATCATTATTATGTGATGATGCGTTTATAACAAGGGATGTGTTATCTGGCCTTTAACCAATCCTCCTGATTGTCAAGAAATTGGTATTATTAGGCTGTTTCCTAATGTTCATTCTGTGGCCAGTTAGCATAGTTTTTTCTATACTAGTGGCTTAAATACATTTTGATGACAGAATTGGCTTAGTACCTAGCAGAAAGAAAAGTCATCCAATTTATTTATGTAAATTGATCTCCTTTCAGGAACTGTCTATAGTTTTAGAGGGTAACACCATTCAGGGAACCACTGTGATATTGCTTAGAACCATGAAACTTTAAACTAGAAGACTCCTAAGAAAGTATGTCTTCCAAATGTCTCATTGATAGTGTGAAAATCAAAGACTGCTTTTCCAGTCACACAGCTAATTAATGGAAGAACCCATCCTAGAATTCAGATTTCTTAGTGCATTCATGGTTCTGTGTCTTTACCCTGTGTTTTATTATTAAGGTGGAGGAGTGTTTCTTAAGCACTGAGCCATGGCAATCTGGTGTATCCTAGATCATTCACAGGACTATTGCCTGATTTACACCACTTGTGAATGAATTTATATTGCTCCGGTCAGAGAGGTACTCTTCAGTAGTGTCTACTGGGAGGAATTTGAGCTGAGCTGTTGTGAGGAATGACGCGGAAGTCAGGCAGGCTTGCTGCGAGTAGTAGCATTTCCAGCTCATGCCCAGGAGAGCTTGGGTTTAGTCAGGACAAGCTGAGATGCAGCAGAAATGAGTTTTGGTCAAACAGTGGCTCCTGGATGAAGGGTGGCCCAATGGGAAGGTGGTGATGGCTTTGTTCTTCTGGGCATTGTTATGTTGTTGGGATGACAGCATCATAATTCTTGATGATTTGTTTGGGGTTGTTGTGAGTTGTTTGGGCCTTTGCAGTGTGCCACCAAAGATTCTCATGTTTGAAAATGTGATAAGAAGACAAACCAGAGAACCACTGAGTGAGATAGCTGGGCTGCGATGACCACTCGGATAGCTTCCTGTGCTGACAGCCTGTGAGTTTATGATTCCTAGGCGTGTCAGTAGGGACTTTGGGGGCAATGTAAATAAAAATGTGTTAATTACAGTGCTTGATTATTTAACTGGCTCTCCAATTCCCTCAATATATTAGAAAACAAAGCTTTATATACTATGCATATCATTTCAATGGACACTGTCAGTGACAGTTAATACTAAAACCCACGTAGGCAGGTTGTGGCAGATTCAGCTGTTTGCAACAGGTTCCAAATTTTGATGTGATGGATTCATTGAAGCAGGATATGGGAGCTTCTCTGTTGGGTGGGTGTGACCTCAAGTGGCCTGATCAGCAGTTCTTCCTTGGAGGCATGTCATCCCTCAACAGCAATCATGTTAACGACTTATTGAAGGAACAATGGGGTCATTGTAACAGGAGTTTTTAGGGAAACACTCACAAGAAAGGCTTGTTTGAGCCAACGTGTTGAACTTATTCGTTCTGAAAGGCTTTTTACTAATTAGCTAAGTGAATGTGGAAAAGTGCACCCAAGTTTCCTCCTTTGGAAAATAAGGCTTTTGGCAGAGATACCTTCCAAGGTAACTGTTGGCTCTAACATTATGTTGTTCAACGAGATCATGGTGGCTTCATGAAAAATGTCGCCTTCAGCCCTAGCAGATAGTTCCTGAAAAGAAGAAAATCTAATGAATCTTTTTTTTTGCGGGGGCGGGGGTGGGGTTGGCTCTTGAACAACCGATTCTTTCATTCTTTCAACCTTAAAAACAAAACCAAACAACCCCCCAAATAAAAGTCAAACTATACCTTTCAGGGAATGTTTACATTTTAGCTGAAGTAGTACTTATGAAAGTCAGACTAGAAAAATGCTTAATACCAACAGAGTTACTAGCTTCACACCGCACATGCTTTTTAAAAAGCCCCCCTCCGCATAGGTAGCCATTTGTGCTTTCTCATTCCAAATGCTGCATATTTATGTTTTCTCCCATTTCTCATCGTCCCACCTTCGACCACCTTAGAACCTCCAATTGGACTTACAGGATTGAATTTCTCTGGTGAGCTTGACGCTGATGTAAGCATCAAGATACTTCTCATGCCATTATTCTTTGCCACTGGACTTGTAACTTTAATTGCATTCCTTCACTGATAGGGTTTGGATGTTTGTCCCCTCTAAATCTCGTGTTGAGATGTAACCCCCAATGTTGGAGGTGGGGCCTGGTGGGAGGTGTTTGGATCATGCAGACAGATCCCTCATGAATGGCTTGGGCCAGCCACTTGGTGATGAGTGAGTCCTCACTCTGATTTCATACGAGATCTGGTTGTTTAAAAGTGTTTGACATCTCCCCCATATCTCTCTTGCTCCCACTCTCGCCATGTGACATGCCTGCTTTCTCGTTGCCTTCTGCCATGAGTAAAAGCCTCACTAGAAGTCAAGCAGATGCTGGCACTATGCTTCCTGTACAGCCAACAGACCGTGAAATGACTACACTTCTTTTTTTTGTAAATTACCCAGCCTCAGACATTCCTTTACAACGACACAAAAACGCCTAATCCACCCACTCCCAATCCCATTTAAGGATAATGTACGTGTCCTATTATGAAGAAGGAGACATCAGCAGGACGGTTTTGTAAGGCCCAAGAAAGTGACCTCTTCTGTGACAGCAAAGCCTGGTGGGAATCCTGGCTGTCACTTTTCTGTGAGGAAATGCTCAGGCTGGAGAGTCATTGCTGAAACTCTGCCTGTTACCCCAGTGAACCCGAATGCCCAGAGCCTGCAGTAGTAGCACTGTTGAGAGTGCGTGGCTGCTTGCTGCAGGAGGCCAGTGGTCAGGGCACAGGTTTGGTGCTGGGAGAAAAGATGTTTGAGACCTGACCCTCCATCTCCTGGCTGTGGGAAGTCGTTTAATTTTTTTTTTTTTTTTTTTTTTTGAGACGGAGTCTCGCTCTGTCGCCCAGGCTGGAGTGCAGTGGCGCGATCTCGGCTCACTGCAAGCTCCGCCTCCCCGGGTTCACGCCATTCTCCTGCCTCAGCCTCTCCGAGTAGCTGGGACTACAGGCACCCGCCACCACGCCCGGCTAATTTTTTGTATTTTTATTAGAGACGGGGTTTCACCACGTTAGCCAGGATTGTCTCGATCTTCTGACCTCATGATCTGCTTGCCTCGGCCTCCCAAAGTGCTGGGATTACAGGCGTGAGCCACTGTGCCTGGCCGGGAAGTCATTTAATTTTTGTTAGCTTCAGCTTCCTCCCCTGTAAGGAGGGGTTAATAGTATTTCAGACCTCATAGAACCGTTAGGAGGATGAAATGGGATAACAGGACAAACACCAGCCTGGGGCCTAGAACAGAATAAGCACTGACAAGCACAGCTATCATTATTCCTGAAGTTCTGGAATCTGGGTTCTTAGATCTCTTCAGGTGAAACTGAATATCCCTGCAGTCCCCAGCGCAGGTGCACAGCTTTTTCCTTTGGTTACTCAAAGGAAAAAACCCCAACTGTAAATCTGTCACATTTTCTGTTGACACAATAGTTTTAGATATTTAAATATTCATGTGTTTGGCAAATGCATTAGGGCCAGAGTGATAAATGTGAAACATATAGATGGTTATTGGAGACATTAAAGGGAGACAGATGCTCTTTTGGGCATCAGGGATTGACCGAGTATGTATTAGTAATTCAGACTGTAACATGTCATTAAGTTTTAAGCCATTTTCCTTTCTTTTCTCTATAGGCTGCAACACTAGGTATGCTGTGTTGACAAGAGCAAAGTATAACGCAGATCAATACGATCAGCTTTAAAGGGAACTGGAAGTACAGAGGATGTATACCTTTAAACATTTGATTTTTCTTGTAACGGGAAGTAGCTTTATTATTTCACTTATAGGTCAGCAAATATAAACATTATACAAGCAATTCGTTTTCATGTGAAAAAAACTTTGAGAATATAGAGATAAGAAGAAAAAAATTTTCTATAGTTTTTTTCACTCCAACACATCACTTAAAATGTTTTGCTGCATTTTTTTCCAATATAAAATTTCTTCCACATATAAGGTTTTTCTGTACTTTGTTATGGTCATATTGTATGCATTATTGATTTTCTAATTCTCCTCCTTTTCTCCTATTGTTACATCATAAACTTTGAAACCCATTTTAATCTTAATAAATAATAATAATTATGGCCAACACTTATTGAGTGCTTACTATCAGACACTAACCAATTGCATGAATTAATACCTTTCCTCCTCACAACAACCCTACCAGGCAGATCTATTACTAGTCTCATGTTACAGACAAGAAGACAGAAGCCCAGAGAAGTTTCAAGAACTTGCCCGTATCATAGACAAGAGCACATAAGAGAGTGAGGATTAGCACCTAGGCAATCTGGATCCTGAGTTTGATTCTAACAACTGCTCTAAATCATTCTCAAACAAATTATTAAGGTTATGAGGCAATATTTATTTTAAGCAGAGGCACTGACAATTTTCGCATCTAATCTTGCCTATTAATGTTGATATATCCATCACCTTGTAAAGTGCATAGCTCATAACAAGAACTTGGTGTATGTTTTTTTTTTTGAATGAATGAATGAATTTCTAATTTGGATACAAGGCATTAGCAAAATGCCATAGTAGATAAATATGTTGCATTGACTCAGTGAAATGTAAGAGAGGTAGAAAGTGTTTTCCAAAAATGGTGGCAAAAATGTTTCCCATCCTACTTGCCCTACCAGAAACTTGCCACACCTTATCAAATATTGAGTCCATGGCTGCTCTCCTTGAATCTTAGTGGCTCTTTGTAAGTCAGCCTCAGCTAATTAAGAGTGAGATAATTGATGCCATATGACTTCTGAGGCTTGGTCAAAACAGATGAAGCAGCTTCTGCCCCACTCTCACTTGGGATCTTGCTTTTGGAACTCAGCCAGATTCTGGGTGGGAGCCAAGCAGCTGTGTGGAGGGGCCTTGGGGATGGGTGTTCCAGCCCACAGCTGCTGTCAGTCTCCAGACTGGTGAACACTGAGTCTTCAGATGACCTCAGCCCCAGGAGCTACCCCTACTGATGCCACATGCAGCAGAAATGAGCCAGTCTCTCTGAGCCCAACCCAAATGTAGATTCATGAGGTCCATGAATGCTTGCTCTTGCTTATGCCACTGGGTTTCGGGCTGCTTGCTACATAGTAACAGGTAGCTAGGACATGAGGCTCACTGTTCATATTTATACATTTTAAGAATCACTTGGGGGCCAGGGGCAGTAGCTCACGCCTGTAATCCCAGTACTTTGGGAGGCCGAGGTGGGTGAATCACAAGGTCAGGAGATTGAGACCATCCTGTGAATGGTGAAACCCCGTCTCTCCTAAATATACAAAAAATTAGCCCGGCGTGGTGGCGGGCGCCTATAGTCCTGGTGTCCAGAATTGGTGGGTTCTTGGTCTCACTGACTTCAAGAATGAAGCCACAGACCCTCCCGGTGAGTGTTAAAGCTCTTAAGGTGGCGCGTCTGGAGTTGTTCATTCCTTCTGATGTTTGGATGTGTTCGGAGTTTCTTCCTTCTGGTGGGTTCATGGTCTTGCTGGCTCAGGAGTGAAGCTGCAGACCTTCGCGGTGAGTGTTACAGCTCATAAAAGCAGTGTGGACCCAAAGAGTGAGCAGTAGCAAGATTTATTGCAAAGAGTGAAAGAACAAAGCTTCCACAGTGTGGAAGGGCACCCGAGCCGGTTGCCACTGCTGGCTTGGGCAGCCTGCTTTTATTCTCTTATCTGGCCCCACCCACGTCCTGCTGATTGGTAGAGCCAAGTGGTCTATTTTGACAGGGCGCTGATTGGTGCTTTTACAATCCCTGAGCTAGACACAAAGGTTCTCCACGTCCCCATCAGATTAGTTAGATACAGAGTATTGACACAAAGGTTCTCCAAGGCCCCACCAGAGTAGCTAGATATAGAGTGTAGATTGCTGCATTCACAAACCCTGAGCTAGACACAGGATGCTGATTGGTGTGTTTATAAACCTTGAGCTAGATACAGAGTGCCGATTGGTGTATTTACAATCCCTGAGCTAGACATAAAGGTTCTCCACGTCCCCACCAGACTCAGGAGCCCAGCTGGCTTCACCCAGTGGATCCCCCACCCGTGCTGCAGGTGGAGCTGCCTGCCAGTCCCTCGCCATGTGCTGGCACTCCTCAGCCCTTGGGTGGTCGATAGGACTGGGCGCCATGGAGCAGGGGGTGGCACTCGTCGGGGAGGCTTGGGCTGCACAGGAGCCCATGGAGAGGGTGGGAAGCTCAGGCATGGCAGGCTGCAGGTCCTGAGTCCTACTCCGTGGGAAGGCAGCTAAGGTCCGGTGAGAAATCGAGCACAGCGCAGGTGGGCTGGCACTGCTGGGGGACCCAGTACACCCTCCGCAGCCGCTGGCCTGGGTGCTAAGCCCCTCATTGCCCGGGGCCGGCAAGGCTGGCCGGCTGCTCTGAGTGAGGGGCCCGCCAAGCCCATGCCCACCCGGAACTCCAGCTGGCCCGCAAGTGCCGCGAGCAGCCCCAGTTCCCGCTGGCGCCTCTGCCTCCACACCTCTCTGCAAGCTCCCGCCTTGGCCAGCCCAGAAAGGGGCTCCCACAGTGCAGCGGTGGGCTGAAGGGCTCCTCAAGTGCCAAAGTGGGAGCCCAGGCAGAAGAGGCGCTGAGAGCGAGCGAGGGCTGTGAGGACTGCCAGCACGCTGTCACCTCTCAGTCCTAGCTACTCGGGAGGCTGAGGCAGGAGAATGGCGTGAACCCAGGAGGTGGAGCCTGCAGCGAGCAGAGATTGCGCCACTGCACTCCAGCCTGGGCGACAGAACGAGACTCCATCTCAAAAAGAAAAACAAAACAAAAAAGAATCACTTGGCTAAATCGGTAGTTGGAAACCAATTTGTGGATTAAAATAGCAGCGATTTATTTGTAAAATTCTAGTACTTTATTTAGACTTTTACTATCACCTGCAGAAGTAGATACATTCTCTGACAGATAATTGTCTACTTTCAGCTAGACAATTATCAGTGTTTAACTTCTAGGACGAATTTACTTTCACTTTTAAAACAAATTTAGACGTGTGTGTGTGTGTGTGTGAGTTGTTCAAGATCTAAGTATCATGATCGTCTCATTATCTTCTCTTCAGTTAAAAGGACCAACCCCATAAAAAGTGGCAGAAATAAAAACAGCAACAAATAAACATAAATGGAAAACTTTGACCCTGAAATCTCAGAGGTTTGCTTTATAATAACTGAAAAAAGAAAATCAAAGAGAATTTTATTTACTGATTTTATAGCTAGGTTGATTTAGGACTTGCTAGAAAAGTAGCAATATTATACTTTATTGATTTATGACTCTAGTTTTTCAATTTGTATCTTTAGCTATTTAAAATATACATTTATTGTGCCCTGATCTTGAGAAGGATCTTTACATACATCATCCCAATTAATTTTCACATAATCCCCTGACATAGTACTAACATCATTCCATTTTC
The DNA here is from genome assembly GCF_009828535.3 of Hylobates moloch. NCBI lineage: Eukaryota > Metazoa > Chordata > Mammalia > Primates > Hylobatidae > Hylobates > Hylobates moloch. The sequence continues at coordinate 69,956,849 of NW_026652280.1, forward strand.
ATAGAAGAGGACACTGAGGTTCATAGAAGTACAGTAATGCACTGCCTAACAAGGCTTTGGTCAATGACAGACCCAGTATGGGATGGTGGGCTCATAAGATTACGATGGAGCTGGACAAGCACTAATCATCTAGTGACGTTGTAGCCCTTCTATGTCGCAGTGTAACACATTATTCATGTGTTTGTGTTGGTGCTGATATCAACAAACCTACTGTGCTGCCAGTGGTGTAACAGTATAGCACACAATAATATAAGGTACAACATATAATACTTAATAATGAAAATAGACAACTATGTTACTAGTTTATGGGTTTACTATACTTTTTATTCTTATTTTAGAACGTACTCTTTCTACTTATTAAAAAAACTTAACTGTAAAGCAGCCTCAGGCAGATCCCTCAGGAGGTGTCCAGAAGGCACTGTTATTCCAGGAGATGGCAGATCCATGCATGTTATTGCCCCTGAATACCTTCCAGTGGGACAGGATATGGAGGTGGAAGACAGTGATGTTGATGATCCTGACCCTGTGTAGGCCTACATGGGCTAGTGCAGGTGGCGTTTGTGTGTTAGTATTTAACAAAAAAGAAAAGATTAAAAAGTTAAAAAAAAAGAAAACAAAAAAGCTTATAGAATATTTTTATACAGCTGTACAATCTGTGTTTTAAGCTAAGTGTTATTACAAGTCAAAAAATTAAGAAAAATTAAGTTTATAAAGTCAAAAAGTTACAGTAAGCTAAGGTTAATTTATTATTGAAGAAAAAATTAAAAATATATTTAGTGCAGCCTAAGTGTACAGTGTTTAATAAAGACTACAGTAGTGCACAGTAATGTCCTAGCCTTCACATGCAGCCACCACACATTCACTGACTCAGAGCAAATTCCAGTCCTGTAAGCTCCATTCATCGCAAGTCCTCTCTTGAGGTATACCATATTTTATCTTTCATGTCCTATTTTTAACTGTTCCTTTTCTATGTTTAGATATGTTTAGGTACACAAATACCATTGTGTTGCAATTGCCTGCAGTATTCAGTACAGTAATGTGGTACAGGTTTGTAGCCTAGGACACAGTGTGTAGTAGACTGTTCCATCTAAGTCTGTGGAAATGCACTTTCGTCATTCATGCAAAGACACAATCATCTTATAACACATTTCTAAGAACGTATCTATGTTGTTCATTGATGAATGACTCTATTTGATCACATTTTATCAGCAATCGATGCAGACCCTAATCTGGACATAATGCAGTGCAACCATTCACTATTGCTAATGCAATAACATTCTTCAAAGCTGCATTGGACGAATTAAAACCAGAAATTGTAGATGCCTGCTAGAGGAACTTACGGAGTGAAGCCATGAATGATTTTAAAAGCTTCTCTGGGATCAGTGGAGAAGTTAGGAAAATGATTTGTGCAGCAAGACAGGTTGGTGGAGAAGGGTTGCTGACATGCCTGCTGAAGTGACAGAAGATATTGAAGGCCATCAAGAAGTGTTAACAAATGAGGAATTGGAAGAATTTGTTGAGTCGTCCACAGAGAAAGATGAAGAAATGAAGAAGAATCAGCAACGTGGACATAATCGAAATGTGCTGAAGTGTTTCAAATTGCACAGACATTAAAGAAACAAATTATGGAATATCTTAGGATGGAATGCAGTGTTAAAATTACTCGCATTCTCACTGAAGAATCATAACCTCTGCAGCAACACTTTGATGGATTGAAAATAAAGACACAACATCTGATTGCAATGTTCTTCCAGCAGGTCTTGGCAAAAAAAACATAACACAACAAAAAAACAAAAAAAAACCCTTCAATTCTCACGGATCCCCAAACATCAGCATCATCTGCTCCTGACACCCAGCAAAAAATACATTGTCATGGCGCAATGCTCTGGGGCCACGCGAAGCAGGTGATCCTCCCCATGATGTATCATCAGGAGGGCAGTAGTAGCCTAACGATATGTCAAAATGTCTCCGTCATTCGCCTCACTTCATGTCATCCTGTAGGCACCGTATCATCTCACATTACCACAGAAAGGGTGAGTGCAGAACAGTAAGATATTTCCAGAGAGAGAAAGGGAGGCCACAGTCACATGACTTTTATTGCAGCCTATTGTCTTAATTGTTCTATTTTATTAGTAGTTATGGTTGTTAATCACATATGGTGCCCAGCTTATAAATTAAACTGTATTTCCGGTATGTATGTACGTATCTATAGTAAAAAAAATAGCATATATAGGGTTGTGTGCTATCTGCAGTATTAGGCATTCACTGGGGGTCTTGGCACTATTCCCTGCAGATAAGGGGGAACTACTATACACATTTGGAGAGATACATTTTCTTCCATAAATCCACAGAAAATCGAGATGTTCCTTGTTGAAACACCTTAAGGGCTCACAGGACATCAGTAAAGAACATACAGCCAGCTGCACATTTTGGTGAGCCAATGGAGGGGGATATTCCCTACCTCTAAGCTGTTTGGCTCTTTGTCAGGGTGAGGGGGCAGATTTCCAAGGGCAACAAGGATTTCCTGGAGCTCCTAAATGCAAAGCTCATTTGCTTTTTATCACAAAATGTGGTCCAAAAAAACAGAGTTTTTATGACTTAAATGCTATTGTCCTAATTCTTTGGAAGAAAAATCTATTTTTCAAAATACTACACAAAAGACATATCTAGGAAACCATTGTGAGGTTTTAGTTGCTGTAATTAAGAGCTTTCAAACTTTTGTGTAGAATGTCCTTTAAACCATTGAGCACCCCAAGTGTTTATGGTAAAAAGAATCTTACAGTTAAATGAAATTGGTGCTGATATGGAGACACTGAAAATGGGTGCACTTCTGTATATAAGTCGAATGCCCACTCAAGCCTGCAAAGGAAACGCCTACTTTAAATATCCTCTCTTCTTCACACATGTTGTCATAACATAAATTGTGGTCAAGACCATGTCTCTCCACCTAACCCCATCAAACAAAAATAAAAGGTCTGCTCCTGAAAACCCTGCCCTCGTTGCTAAATCTCTATGTTAAATAAAGAGGGCGTAGAGCGATTTCTACTAGGTGCTGTGATGCATTTTTCAGTCCCTTTGCCCACCTGCTCCTCACAGCTCTTGTTGTGCAGTACCACATGTCTCCTGTAGATGGCTCTACCTTCCTATTATCTCCCTCTATCCAGAAGCGGCTGCAAGTCTTTAAGCTCCTATTAGTAGTTCTATTGGAGTTTGAATCAGGGACTATGAAATGTAGCTCCAAACCTCACTGACCTAAGTGATAGTGGATACTGTTTCTGTGAAGGGAAAGCCATGAAACATTGAAATAAGGGGAGGCTGGAAAGGTCCACTTTGTGGGATGTCCTGATGGGTGGCATGGTTTAGCCTCAGCAGAGACGCACCGAGGTGCACTAATTTTGGGTAAATCTGTAGGGTCTTTGGAGCATCACAAAGCATTTTAGTATTTTGAAAAGCTCTGATAAGTTCTGTAGAAAAAAACCTTGTTGATTTGCAAGCATTTTTTAGAGACTCTACATACTAATTTTAACTATCAATATACATTTTTTTTTTTTTGCCTTCTGCTTCTTGTGACTGTTCCTGTCAGAAACATTCTTCTTGGCTTCATCTAATACCTTTATACTATAAGTTTAGGGGTCAAAACTACAGTATGGTAGCCACCGCTGATTTTAGAAATAAACATTTTTGGAACACAGCCACAAGCATTTTTTGACCTATCATCCCTGGGTGCTGCTTCTGTGCTACAAAGATAGAGTCGAATGGTTGTGACACAGAAGGTGTGACTTGCAAAACCAAAAATATTTACTATCTGGCCCTGCAGGGCTGGGTGGGGTCAGGGGCAGCTCCGTGGTGTTCTGAGCAGCATTTAGCAGCAAGGTCTTCACTTTGGTGCTGTGAGTGAGGTCAAGAGGCATGTGGCCCTGGAAGCTGCTTTGGGTGTCGTTCTCAGGCCCGTCAGAGTCGGAGTCGCTATCAGAGGAGCGGGTGAGAGCAGTGGGCACATGGGCTCCTTGTTCTCAGCACTGATGTCAGCACCAACCTTCAGAAGGAGGAAGGGGAGAGTCGGGGACTCCAGTCCAGCTGCCAGGTGCAGGAGTTTGTTTCCTGCAAATGCGTGAGCATTCATGTTGGCCCGGAGCTTGGTGACCAGATGGGTGACCAACCCCAACTCCTCCATCTCTGCGGCTAGATGCAAGGCTGTTCGGCCCCCCTGCCGCTCTGTGGCCTCCACTTCAGCCCCACTGTTCACCAGCAGATCCAGGCACTCAGGGCTTTGGGCTTGGACCATCAGGTGTACTGGATACTGCCCCTCAAAGTCAGGCATGTGCAACAGCTGGGGCACAGCAGGAGCTCCACTCTGAAGCAGTGCACGTAGCAGCTCAGAGGCACCAGCGCCTGCCTGCAGTGCCAGGTGCATGGCTGAGTCTCCGTGCCGATCAGCAGTGCTGGGTCTGTACCCACCTGCAGTCGAAACCTCACCACCCACGTCTGCCCAGTGATCACCACCAGGTGCAGGGGCGTCTGGTGCAAGTGGTTGGTGAGGTTGACGACGCCGAGGTGCTGGGCGTGGTAGATGACATGGGCTATCTGCTGCATGACACTGGTTGGCCTGTGGATGACGGCCAGGTGCAGCAGCGTGTCTCCGTTCTCATCCTGCGGTGTCAGTGGGTGGTGCTGTCCCACCAGCAGTGCTCTGTGGTGACACCGTAGTGGAGTAGGGCCCGGGCGCTGCACTGCACCAGGCCGAACAGGCACGTGTTGTACTCTCAGGCTCGCTACAGCATCTCCAGGGCCTGCAGCTTGCACTGGGCTCGGGGGTCTTGGAGAAGATGCTCGGTTCTGTGGCTTCTTCCTTGGAGTCCATTCCAGGCACCGAATGCCTGGTTCTTTATGCCACCCCTGCCCCAATAGCAGGACTCCATTGCCAGCCTCCAAGAGGTAGATAAGTTAGGAAGTCACTCTGAGACAGTGGCAAATGCGTCATCTGGGAGGCTGCTGAGTGTCCCGGGTGAGGAGTCAGTGGATCTCTGGGGCAGGGTGGGTGGCACACTCCAGGGAGCCCCGCCCAATGTGGGGAGCCTTGCCTACTAGCCTGGGGTGCCTGCCTGAGCGTGACTCAGGGCTGTTTCTCTGCTGAGGGCCTTGCGGGCTGGCTGAGGTGTGCATGCGTGCTTTGCTGAGTTAGGTGCTCCTCCTGGAGATTGGACTGTCCCTGTCAGAGGTTGCAGCTGGACCTGGTTACCTGCTGGTGCTGTGTTCCAGAGCAACAGAAAGTGAGTGGGAGCTGAAGTGTCTTGAAGCCAGTCCCTCAGCCTGGGAGAAGATCTATGGCTTCAGGATGGGGGTTGGGGGGTCATTCCTGGGGGCCTGCAGGAGATGCATGGCTAGCTGGAGGGAGAATCATGACAAGGATGGCGATGGCTTCTCAAATCCCAGGTACCGAATCTGGCAGAAGGATCTGGGCATGATCCACAAAGCTGCCATCATGGATGATTTGAACAAGGTGGATGAGATCATCTTGCTCAGGCTGAATGAGATGAACAACAGAGACAAGAACAGGTAAAGGGGATTGGAAGCCAAGGCTGGGGGCTGCAGAAGGAGGCCTGGGGATAAGGGAGAAGCCTCTGTTCCTGGTTTCAGGGTAGGGGAGATATGGTGTGGGGTGAAGGCATGGGTGGGGTGGAAGTCAGTTTGGGGGTGGAGTTGAGTTGGGGGGCAGGTGGGGTGGGGGACCATGGTGGGGGTAGAGTTGGGTGGGTGACTGTGGTAGGAAGTGGAGTTGTGGGGGGTTGGATGGGGTGCAGAACTGTGGTGGGGGTGTGTGGGGTAGGGGGTGGGATGGGGTGGGGGACTGTGGTGGGGAGTGACTGGGGGGCATTGGATTTGTTGGGGGACTATGGTGGGCATAGAGTTGGGTGGGGGACTGTGGTGGGGAGTGGAGTGGAGTAATGGTTGGATGGGGTGGGGGACTGTGTGTGGGGTGGAGTGAGGTGGGCATTGGATGGAGTGGGGGGACTAGTGGGGGGTAGAGTTGGGTAGGACGTGGGTGGGATGCAAGGGTGGGGATGGGGTGAGTGCTGTCACCAAAGACACTGGGCTTTCTACCCTGGCAGGCTCAGCAGCACCTGGGATGTGGAAACCTTGCGGGGGTCAAGCACCCAGGCCATCTTAATGAGCAGCAAAACAAAAACAATGTCTAGCTTGAAGTAGAAAATTAAAAATAAGAAGTTTCTGTTTCCTATGATGGAAAGTTACTATTTAAGGGTTAAAGGCCCCAAACAACCACCCCCCACCCCTGAGTGGGAAGTTTAAAAGAATATTAATGGCCTGTCTGTGATCCATTAACCATATCTCTCCTTCACATAGTTCGCAAGTTTGTAAGTTCCTGTTTTTTTTCTGCTGCGCAGCTGCAAGATCACAAAACACGTAAGCACAGGCTGAAAAACGTGTTTTCCCAAGATGTAAGACATGTCATAGAATGATTAGCTGCCTTTGTTCTTGCTTGTGTAAGCTTGCTTCCTGCATCACGTTTCTCATGCCCTTGCTTGCATAAAAGACGCACACCCTCTTTGTTCGGCCCTCAGACTTTCTGGACACAGGTCCACTGAGCCAGTGTACACCTTAATAAATCCTCCTGTAACCCTATTGGTCTCTTCAGCTCTCTGATTTCCCACTACATTTTCTGGGGGCTCATCTAGGATTGGAGATGGCAGATTTACTGTCTCTTTTGCCTGTGGGACTGGAGCCCCAGGCCAGGGGAGACCCGTGACCTCAGGTGCCAATGGGAAGAATTCAGCCCGGAGTGGGAAGTGGCTCTCCCATGTCCAGGTGCCCTATCCCTGACAGTGCAATGGAACTGGCAAAGGGGGCTACAGGATGATTCCAGGAACCACATGCACACATCAGAACCCCAAGGCAGGACCTGTCCCATAAGGATGGAAGGGAAGACTGATCACCTCCTAGGGCGTAACTACTAGTCTGACCCAGAGGGGCTGGGAAAGGCAAGAGTGGCTTGCCGATTTGAATGAAACTTGTGCCCCAACTGACACAGGATGCGAGAGAGGCTCGATAAGTCGGATTGAAAGGAAACTGAAAGCTGGAGGTGGTGAGAGAGGCTTGGCACCCTCATCATGGAACTGGGAGAGGGAAGTTGTGTGAAAGCGCATGAAAGAGATGGCTCTGGGAGGGGCCAACGTGGGGAGTGATGTGGGGAGGTGCAGATCTCTTAGCATGGACTGTGTTCTCTGAAGCGAGTGTGTGGCTGACCAGGCCTAGGACGATCTGCATACGGCTGATAGGAGCTGCCTTACAACTGCAGCAGTCGTAACAGGAATAAGGCACTCTCCTAGCTAAGTGGTGCCCAAAACTCCTGTAATAGGACTTGGTCTGGTCAGTCTGGAATGAAAGTCAGAGTGAGTGTGCGTCGCGAGAGTGGAAATGGGAGGAAAAGCATCAAAACCTACTCTGTTGGAGTGTATGTTAAAGACTTTCAAGAAAGGTTTTGGTGGAGATTATGGAGTTCAACTGACCCCCAGAAAGATTGAAAACTCTTTGTGAATTAAAATGGCCTTCTTTTAATGTTGGGTGGCCAGCTGAAGGAACAATAGATAGGGAAGCAATTGGCCATGTGTTCAGGGTAGTAACCGGAGTTGGAGGACAGCCTGGGCACCCAGATCAGTTTCCATACATTGACTCCTGGTTAAACGTAGTCTAGACTCACCCCAAATGGCTTCAGCCCTGTCTGGTAAACTATTGTAAAGCGTTGGTTGTCCAGGCTGAGCCTAAGGCAGCTGAAAAATCAATTATGCTTAGAACCTTGGAAAAAAAGAAAAAGCAACATGAGAGTTAGGAAAAGCTGGTTCTACAAGCTCCTCCAGAGGAGAGGGAATTTCCTCCCCCTTATGCTCTGATACATCCATCCTTGTTAGAGCTAAGACAAGGCATGGAGCAAATGGCCCTTGAGGAATCAGGCTCAGAGGAAAGTGAGTCTCAACCATCACCCCACAGGGGAGAATCCGAGCCTTTGCCTGTAAAAGCTAAGGAGGAAAAGCAAAGTGATGCAGTGGGCCACCTCCAGTCTGGCCACACCCAAGCCTTACAAATGCCCCTCCACAAGACTTGAGCACAAATTTATCATGATGAGCAAGGCCAGGTTCAAGGAGGGCAGCGGATTTTCGTTTACCGGCCCTTCTCTGCCACAGACCTCCTAAATTGGAAACAACATACTCCCTCCTATACAGAAAAGCCTCAAGCCCTCATAAACTTGATGAGATCCATTTTTCTAACCCATAACCCCACCTGGTCAGACGGCCAACACCTCCTTTTAACACTGCTCAACACAGAGGAGCAAAGGAGAGTGACTCTAGCAGCCCTCCAATGGCTAGAGAACAATGTGCCAGATGGTACAAGAGATGTCTGGCATTATGCCCAGGAATGGTTCCCAGAGATAGACCCCAACAGGGACCTAAATGATGCAGAGGAGCTTCAGCATCTGCAAAGTTATAGCAAGGCACTTCTAAATGGGATAAAGTCCAGTGGAAAGAAAGCAATGAATATAGGAAAGATTTCAGAGGTGCTCCAAAAGACTGATGAGAACCCCAGTCAGTTTTATGAGAGGCTCTGTGAGTCATACCAGCTCTATACTCCATTTGATCCAGAGGCTACTGAAAATCAGTTCATGGTGAATACATCATTTCTTAGCCAGGTGCAGGGTGACATTAAGCGGAAACTTCAGAAACTGGAAGGGTTCGCAGGCATGAATGTTACTCAGCTTATAGAGGTGGCTACTAACGTGTATGTTAACCATGAACAAGAGGAAAAGAAGGAAGCTGAGTGGAGGCTTAAGAAAAAGGCTGAGCTATTAGCGGCTGCCCTGGTTGAAAGAGAGACTGGCATTGTGAGGGGGCATGGATATGGTCGCGGATGTGGTCGTGGAAGAGGTTAGGCTAGACCAGGTTTTGAAGGCCGGACGAGGCTGGAGAAGGATCAATGTGCATTGTGCAAAAAGAAAGGACACTGGAAGGATGAATGTCCAGAGAAAGATAAGGGCAATAGCCATGACCAGGGAGCTTGGCCGGAGCCTCTGGCCACCAGCTGTTGTGTTCTGAGACCAGACATCAGTCTAATCAGCCTAGCAGAGGCAACAGACCATGAGGACTGAGACAGACCGGGCTCCATTTCTTTAGCCCCCAGGAGCCTATGGTCTCAGTGGAGATAGGGGGCCAACAGATGGACATTATGGTAGATACCGGAGCTGAGCATTTGGTAGTGATGCAACCTATAGAGCCACTATCCAGGAATTACACAACTATTATTGGGGCAACCCGAGTCTCAGAGAAGAGACCCTTCTGCCAGTCAAGGAGGTGTATTATTGGAGGATGAGAAGTCCAGCATGAGTTTCTATACCTTCCAAATTGTCCAGTCCCCTTGCTAGGAAGACACTTACTCCAAAAACTGCAGGCACAAATTTCTTTTGAGCTGCAAGGGAACGTGTCTTTAAACCTGAGTCAGCCAAAGACTATGGTATGAACCCTCACCTTCCCAAGGGCTGATGAATGGAGGCTATATGCAGAAACAGCACTTAGGCTAGAACTGCCAGGACCACTTGAAATGTATGGATTACTTGCAAAGATTCCGAGAGTGTGGGCTGAAGACAATCCACCTGGATTGGCTGTAAATCAGGCACCAGTTTTGGTGGAGCTAAAACTTGGAGTGACTCCGGTATGGGTTCGTCAATACCCGTTGTTCATAGAGGCCATAAGTGGCATTCAAAAACACACAGATTGGCTCTTTAAGCGTGGCATCATAGTGAAGTGCAGGTGCCCTTGGAACACACCCCTTTCGCTGGTATGGAAGCCAACTGACGAATATAGACCAGTGCAAGATTTACACTCAGTGAACCAGGCTACAGTTTCCATTCATCCAGTGGTATTTAACCCACTGGATGGTTATGTACTGGGCAGTTGATGGGTCACATTCTGCAAGTACTGCATAGTTTACTTGCCTGGATCTCAAAGATGCATTCTTCTGTCTACCGCTGGCCCCTGTGAGCCAGCCTATCTTTGCATTTCATTGGGGAAAAACTCAGTATACCTGGACATGGCTCCCACAAGGGTTTAAAAACTCCCCAACGATTTTTGAGGAGGTACTGGCATCAGACCTTAGGGCTTTCACACCCAATGACAAGTGTGTCCTGTTACAGTATATAGATGATCTTTTACTTGCAACCCCTACCTGGGTTGACTGCCTTCAAGGCACTGATAACCTCCTCCATCTCCTATGGGAAACAGGATATAGAGTATCTAAAGAAAAGGCAAAAATATGTTCAGAAGGAGTTAAGTACCTAGGCTTTGAAATAAGTCAAGCAAAAGGTGAGCTTGGCAGTGAACGGAAGTGGGCTGTGTGTGCACTACCTACTCCAGCCACCCGGTGTCAAATAAGGGAATTTTTAGGAGCACAGCAGGTTTCTGCCATATTTGGATTCCAAATTTCTTACTCATGGCAAAACTGCTATATGAAGCCACAAAGCAGGGAGAAAAGGAGCCCCTCCTCTGGTGGGGGGGCTTGACCAGAAAAAGGCCTTTAAAGAAAACAAGACAGCCTTAATACAGGCCCCAGCCTTAGGGCTGCCAGACCAGACTAAGCTTTTCTTCCTATATGTCCATGAGCAAAAAGGAATGGCTATTGGAGTTCTGATGATCCAAATGATGAGGTCATGGCAGTGGCCAGAAACATATTTATCTAAAGAGACACCATAGCACAAGGCTGGCCCCCTTGCTTTAAAGCACTAGCAGCCACAGCCCTGCTGGCACAACAAGCCAACAAACTAACTTTAGGACAGAAATTAATCATTTGAGTGCTACACTCACTTATAACTCTTATGGACCAAAGAGGGCACCACTGGTTATCAAACCCAAGAATGACTAAATATCAAGGCCTCCTATGTGAAAATCCATATATAACTGTAGAAACTGTCAATACTTAAAATCCAGCCACTCTGCTGCCCATAGAAAAGCTGAGGGATCCCCTCCCTCAACATTATTGCATAGATGTAGTAGATGAAGTATTCTCCAGCTGAAGGGACTTAGCAGATCAGCCCCTTGGAGGCGCAGATGTTGAGTACTTCACAGATGGAGGCAGCTTCATATCAGAAGGGGTCTGCCAAGCTGGGTATGCAGTAGTGACATGTGACTCAGGGGTAGAGGCTCAACCAGTGCCTGCTGGGACATCAGCCCAGAAGGTGGAGCTAATAGCCCTAACAAGAGCCTTAGTACTAGCAAAAGGAAAAGTAGTCAACATTTATACTGACTTTAAGCATGCTTTTGCTACACTGCATGTCCATGGGACAATATATAAAGAAAGAGAACTTCTAACTGCAGGAGGGAAAGAAATAAAGTATAAGGAAGAAATTCTACAGCTCTTAGATGCTGTATGGGCTCTAGAAAAGGTGGCTGTCATTCATTGCAAAGGACAGCAGGCAGCAGGAACTTTTGAGGCAAAAGGAAACAGGAAAGCGGACAGGGAAGCAAAGTGAGCAGCAAAGATGACTTTGCCCTCTAAGGAGGAAGCTCTGGTTATGCCTCTCCCCCCAGAGATTTCTCTCCCAGAGACACCCAGCTACACTCCAAGTGAAAAGGCCTGGTTTGCCCAGGAGAATGGGAGCTACATTGAAGGAGGATGGTGGAAGTTCTCCGATGGGAGATTAGTCATACCTGAGATGGTGGCTTCCAGATTTGTTAATCAGTTTCACCAAGGGACTCACATGGGAAAGACAGCACTAGAGATTTTGCTGGGGCAACACTTTTATGTGCCATGACTCACCGCCATTACTCAAACTGTTTGTGAGCAATGTCTAACCTGTTCCCAAAACAACCCATGGCAGGGACCAACCAGGCCTCCAGGAATTCAGGAAGTTGGAGCATTGCCTTGTGAGAACCTACTTGTGGACTTTACTGAATTGCCTCTGGCTGGGGGCTATTGGTACATGTTGGTGTTTGTCTGCACCTTTTCAGGATGTGTAGAGGCTTTCCCCACCCAAACAGAAAAGGCACGAGAGGTAACCCAGGTGTTGCTAAGAGACATTATTCCCAGATTTGGACTGCCTTTAACTTTAGGATCAGATAATAGACCAGCATTTGTGGCTGAAATAGTCCAGGACTTGACTTGGCTGCTAAGGATAAAATGGTAGTTATACACAGCCTACCATCTGCAGAGCTCAGGAAAAGTAGAACGGATGAACTGGACACTCAAGCAAGTGCTGAAGAAGTTCTGTCAAAAAGCTCACCTTAGATGGGATCAGGTCTTGCCCATGGTCATCCTCCAAGTCTGGTGCACTTCTACCCAACAAACTGGGTATTCGCCCTATGAGATTATGTTTGGCCGACCACCCCCAATCATAAATCAGATTAAAGGTGATCTCTGGGAACTAGGGGAATTAACTTTAAGAAAGCAAATGCAGGCTTTAGGAATAGCCATGCAAGAGGTCCATGGTCGGGTACAGGAAAGAATACCTATAAGTCTAGTTGACCCAGTACATCCTTTTAGCACTGGAGACTCTGGGTTACAAAATGGAATTCAACCACTCTAGGACCCATATGGGATGGGCCCCATACTGTAATCCTGTCTACCCCTACTGTTAAAAGTTGCAGGTATCGGGCCCTGGATCCACCACAGTTGCCTGAAACCAGCGGCACAGGACAAGTGGACCAGTCAACAGGACCCAGACCATCCGACCTGACTGATCCTGTGACGGAACCAAACCACTGCAGGGAAAGACGACAGTCCTGCTTTGGCCACTCCGGAGGCTGGCCAGTCTACCCAAGGCTGAAGCTTGGGGAGTCATCGAGCCCTGCTATAGTCACACCAGAAGCTGACTAGTCTATGCACGGCCAAAGCTTGAGGAGTCTTCATCAGATTGGTAAATGTGGATAGAATTTTTAAGTTTGATTGCTATCTTAGTAATATTAATTGTTCTGTTACACTATGCTATCATTTTTGCCAATCTCTCCTCCCTGGAAAGGACCTTGCCTGTCCATGTTTAGTATGGATATGTTGTTTACCATTTTCATTTTATTGGCACCCCTGCACATGCTAAAGGGAAAGCCCCTAGAAGAGTGTTCTTACTGTATGCATACCACATGGCAAGGGAAGACAAAAATTAAGACTATCTCGTCCCATACATATTATGAATGCTCCAGGACCCACCTAGGGACCTGTATCTACAATCAGGCAACCTATTCAGTCTGTGACCCAAGAAACGGTCAGTCCTATATATGCTATGATCCAAAATTCCAGCCTGGGATTTGGTTTGAGATCCATAATGGGATGAAAGAAGGGAGGCTTCTAAACCAGGTTAGAGTCTCACCTACAAAGAGAGAGACTCATCTCTCTACTATAATTCTTGCCAAGTGGCATTCACGGGATCTGCCTATCCCATAGTCTCAACTACCATAGGGAGCTCAAGGAGTAGCAGTTGTGGAAAAAGGAACTGCATGTTTCCTAACTGCACGAGCAAGGTGCCAGAATTAACTTGCTGGGATTGTGTGTTGAGCTCCACCAGTTCCCTGATTACCACAAAACAGCCCATGGTGTATATTAAACTGTTAGCAAAACCTGATTGCAAAACAGATACTTGTAGTCTTATAAATCTCACTATCCTGGTAACCAGATCAGTCTATATGGGCTACAGGTTATCCCATAATGAAAATGCAGTCAGCAAACAAAGGATAGCTTACATATTATAAGGAAGGCAAAAACCTGTTCCATTCCACAATTCCAGGTCCAAAAGGAACTCCTTTCTCCAACAAAGAATCTGTTTGCCCAAGTAGCTGAGAATATAGCTGACAGCTAGGAATATCCTCATGTTATGTATATGGAGGAACTAACATGGGTGATCAATGGCCATGTGAGGCAAGGGATTAATGCCTCAAGATAATTTCACTTTGCCTGACTCCACCACTGACCCAACTGTTTCTGGTCCAAGTGTCTGGCTGTTAAAAACCTCCATAATAGGAAGATTCTGCATTGCTCAATGGGGAAAGTCTTTCACAGATCTAGTAGGAGGACTTACTTTTCTAGGGCAACAGTATTATGATGAAACTAAAGGGAAGACCTTACGGATGTCAGAAAATAGCACCTCATTTCCTGATTTAAACCCTTTCTCCCGATTTCCTACTTTAAACCACTCCTGGTATCAGCTAGAAGCTCTAAACACCTGGCAAGCACCTTCAGGCCTTCACTGGATCTGCAGAACGTGAGTGTAGACAACTGCCTGTCAAATGGACAGGAGCCTGTGTACTAGGAACAATCAGACCATCCTTTTTCCTAATTCCCCTAAAACAAGGAGGGGCTCTAGGATACTCTGTTTATGATGAAGGTAAAAATCAAAAGAAGCATAGATACGAACATAAAAAAGGACATAGATATAGGGGATTGGAAAGATAATAAGTGGCCCCCTGAAAGGATTATCAAATATTATGGACCTGCCACTTGGGCACAGGATGGGTCATGGGGATACCATACCCCTATCTATATGCTCAACAGAATCATAAGGTTACAAGCTGTTCTTGAAATCATAAGTAATGAAACAGCAAAATCTTTCGACTTGCTAGCCCAGCAAGCCACACAAATGAGGAATGCTATCTACCAGAGTAGACTACTATTAGATTACCTACTGGCCCAGGAAGGGCAGTATGTGGAAAATGCAACCTAACAAATTGCTGCCTAGAAATTGATGACAATGGAAAAGCAGTCATGGAAATTACTGCCAGAATGTGAAAACTAGCCCATGTTCCAGTCCAAACCTGGCAAGGGTGGTCTCCAGACTCCATCTTCAGAGGATGGTTTTCATCTTTTAGTGGACTTAAGACTTTGATAGGGGGCTTCTTAGCCATCCTGGGCGGGTGCCTGATACTCCCTTGTCTCTTGCCTTTCCTAATCAGAAGCATTCAGTTGACTATAGAAGCAATTGTAACCAGGCAAACCACTACTCAGATAATGGCCTTGACCAAATATCAATCACTACCCAAAGAGGAATGTGTGCCACCCTATGAAAAAATAGAAGATAGTGGTGCTTTCTATTAAAATATTGCCTTTATTTTTTTTTTTTTGCAGTCTCAATATTTTTTCTTTTTTTATTAATTTTTTTCTTTTTTTGCACACAAAACAATAAACATTTTCTAAAAATACATACAAACAAAAAGATGCATATCAAACATATTAGGAAGGTTGCACATGGGAAGACCAGGAATAGAAATGAGGGGTGGGAATGAAAGAAAATAAATGAGAGAGGGACTTTGTATGGATCAATGATAATAACTCAATCCTCTATGTCTTTGACAAAGAAGAAGGAGAAGGAAGAGGAGGAAAAAGAAAGTGGGATAAAGGATCAGAAAGGGAGGAAAATAGAAAAAATTAGAGTATGACTCCAGGGTAGACCTGTTTTGTTGTTGCTGGGTTGGTTGGTTGGTTTGTTTGTTGTATTTTTCATATGTTTCGCCATGTTGGCCAAGCTGGTCTTGAACTCCCAGCCTCAAGTGATCAACCCGCCTCAGCCTCCCAGAGTGCCGGGACTACAGGCGTGAGCCACCACGTCCAGCCCCCACACTGCGTCTGGCCTCCGTGGTAGACCTCCCAGATGGGGTGGCCGGGCGGAGGCACTCCTCACATCACAGACGGGGCGGCCAGGCAGAGGTGCTCCTCACTTCCCAGATGGGGTGGCCAGGCAGAGGTGCTCCTCACTTCCCAGACAATGCAGCCGGGCAGAGACGCTCCTCACTTTCTGGATGGGGTGGCGGCCAGGCAGAGGCACTCCTCACTTCCCAGATGGGGCGGCCGGGCAGAGGTGCTCCTCACTTCCCAGATGGGGCGGCCAGGCAGAGGTGCTCCTCACATCCCAGATGGGGCGGCCGGGCCAAGGCGCTTCTCACATCCCAGACGGGGTGGCTGGGCAGAGGCACTCCTCACTTCCCAGACCATGGGTGGCCGGGCAGAGGCGCTCCTCACTTCCCAGATGGGGTGGTGGCCGGGCAGAGGTGCTCCTCACATCCCAGACGATGGGCGGCTGGGCAGAAGCGCTCCTCACATCCCAGACGGGACGGCTGGGCAGAGACGCTCCTCACTTCCCAGACGGGGTGGCCGGGCAGAGATGCTCCTCACTTTCCAGACAGGGAGGTGGCCGGGCAGAGGCGCTCCTCACTCCCCAGATGGGGCGGCTGGGCAGAGGTGCTCCTCACTTCCCAGACGGGGTGGCCAGGCAGAGGCCCTCTCACTTCCTAGATGGGAAAATATTGCCTTCATAAAAAGCACCAAAGGGGGGAATGAAGTAGAAAATTAAAAATAAGAAGTTTCTTTTTCCTGACAGAAGGTTACTATTTAAGGGTCAAAGGCCCCAAACAACCAACCCCCACCAAGTGGGAAGTTTAAAAAGAATATTAACTGCCTGTCTGTGAACCATTAACCATATCTTTCCTCCACATATTTTGCAAGTTTGTAAATTCCTGTTTTTTTTTTTTTTTCTGCTGCACAGCTGCAAGGTCACAAAACAGATAAGCATAGGCTGCAAAACATGTTTTCCCAAGATGTAAGACATGTCATAGAATGATTAACTGCCTTTGTTCTTGCTTCTGTAAGCTTGCTTCCTGCATCATGTTTTTCGCACCCTTGCTTGCATAAAAGATGCACGCCCTCTTTGGTGCTCAGACTTTCTGGACACAGGTCCGCTGAGCCAGTGTACACCTTAATAAATCCTCCTGTAACCCTATTGGTCTCTCCAGCTCTCTGATTTCCTGCTCCAAGCTAGTTCCTGATCCACTCATCATTTCTCTTATAGAGCACTTTATAAATCATTTTAAAGTGATTTAACTAACAAAATTAAGTATATACAGCACTTTAGTTTTCATATATATAATGAAAGAAATAATTCCCATAATAGGTCATTTTCTGGGCTGAAAATTATTCAGATAAAATTCAATATCCATTTTATTTTTAATTTTTGGAGATGGAGTCATGCAATTTGTTTTTCTCAGTACTGCTTAAAATAGCAATGTATTAAAAAGAACCCATATAATGGATGTCATAAATAAATTTCATAAATTTCGCAGGATGTTGTAACAGGGAACCTTTGAATGTGTCAATAGATACGTCTGTATCTGTTGTATCTGCATGTTGGTGTGTGAAGATGTACTTTGGTATATCAATGGGTTCAATTACACATACACGTAAACAGAGTATGTGTCTTTGTTAGCCATATATACACACACACAAAAATATGGTAACATTTTTTCTTTCTTGGCATGTGTATTATAAGTGAATTTTCTCTTATCTGTGGATCTCTGCAATGAGCATGTATAAAACTTCTAGTAAAAGTTTAGGATTGATGAAATAATCCTCAGGAGGAGAAGGAATATGAATCTGGCATGAATCAAAATAATTTCTCACTGTTTTATTTTTGTCTGTTTTTATCTTCTGTGAACTTTTAGCCTCTTTGAAAATAAAGAGGATATTTTTATGTGTGCTTGTAGATTTTTATGCATACATTTTATTGTATATATATTTTTATTATATACAGGTTTATTACAAATATGCAAACAATAACAATGAACTCCTCAGCTCTATGTATTCATTCTTTCAATCCATTTATTTCTCCAACATAAGCCAAATACCTATTATGTAGCAGACACATTCTACCATCTCTCAGGACCCTTCCATCCTTAAAAATTTCATGTTTACCTGCCCAGCCTGAGCAAGCTGACAGATTTAAAATTGGAGGATTAGGACTGAATCTCAACTGAAGCTTTTATTCCCTTTCTTCAAATGAAAGCATTTCTGAAGTTAGAAAATATTTGTAAAAGATAACCCTTAAATACCCTCCTGAAAATGTATAACAGTCTTAAATACCACTATTATCAAAAATACCTGATTCAATACATTCTATACATCTAAGTATTTAAAAAAGAGCTGTACCTATTCATTTGAATACTGAGTTTTCTTTGGATTTAAGTTTTTTGAAAAAGTAAGAATTACTTTGTTTAAAAAAGTTGTTATTTTCATTTCTGCCCTCTTTTTTGTGGCACTTCTAAGAACGAAAATATATTTAGATGCCAATCATATGAGTAGAACTGCCTGTTCTATATACCATATCCCACTTACTGTAAGGCACTGTGAATTATGGGATGCCCCATTATTTTTTGTATTAGTAAGAGAATGTTTAAAATGCTGCCAATAGGCCGAGTGCAGTGGCTCATGCCTGTAATCCCAGCACTTTGGGAGGCTGAGGCAGGAGGATCACCTGAGGTCGGGATTTTGAAACCAGCCTGACTAACATGGTGAAACCCCATCTCTACTAAAAATACAAAAATTTAGCTGGGCGTGATGGTGTGTGCCTGTAATCATAGCTACTCAGGAGGCTGAGGCAGGAGAATCACTTGAACCCAGGAGGTGGAGGTTGTTTACAATTACATGCGTCGGTTTTTTTCTTCTTTTTACTTCTAGTGTATTTGGATGTTATTTTTAATTAGTATGGGCAGAGGGAAAAAAGCTTCAAATGGGTAAATTTTTCTTTTTTTTTTTTTTTGAGACAGAGTCTCGCTCTTTCACCCAGGCTGGACTGCGGTGTCGCGATCTTGGCTCACTGCAAGCTCTGCCTCCCGGGTTCATGCCATTCTCCTGCCTCAGCCTCCTGAGTAGCTGGGTCTACAGGTGCCTGCCACCGCGCCTGACTAATTTTTTGTATTTTTAGTAGAAACGGGGTTTCACCGTGTTAGCCAGGATGGTCTGGATCTCCTGACCTCATGATCTGCCCTCCTTGGCCTCCCAAAGTGCTGGGATTACAGGCGTGAGCCACCGCCCCAGCCTAAACTTTTCTTTTAATGAATACAAGCCATGGGTGGCTGACAATGAGAAAAAAAGATAGGCTTTAGATTCACACAAGACTGGGTTTAATTCCTAGCTTTTCTTCTTGCTAGATGTGTGACCTTGGGAACATTACTTATCACCATGTATATTTTCCTGTATGAAAAAGAGGATAATAATATATCCTTCAAGGGTGGTTGTGTATAAGTAATGTATGTATATATGGCATTTAATCCAGTGCCTCGCACATGATTATCAGTATTATTAACTGAAACTACTGTGGCTATTATTAGCATCATTATTATTGTTTTAAACCTGCAGATAGCTCTTACTTATTGACCCCAAGCTTATTCTGAATTACAAAATATTTTGTCAGACTAGGGGAGAAATTGATAATTCTTTGCTTAAGTTTTTAGCTACTTTAGATAAGTGACCTGAGCATAGTATCCTGCCCATCAAAGGACTTTATTTTAGCAACTTCTGCTATGTCATATCCCAGTGGGACAAGAGGCTTCCTTGTTGTCTCTTCCTTTGGGCTTTGGTGGCAATTTACAAAGATGAATCCTTGAGCACCCAAGATGGCACTCTCATCTATAGTTTTAGCACACAACAGTGGACTATAAGGTAAATAATGAGTTCCAGGATAAAGAGTGAAAGTCTTAGCAGAATAGCTTTTAAGCTCTGAGGGATCCAGATGGACAGCTCCGAGAACCAATCAGACATGGGGTTACTAGCAGAGAGAGATTTGGGTCAGAAGTTGTTAGACAGATTGGGATATACAGGAAAGAACAAATTTAAATATACTGCCCCATAATTTTCAGTCAGCTTCCTAGTTCTGAAACTAGATCAGTTCAGTTAAACAGCTGTTTTCTGTATCAGGAGGTGGCACGCAGATGGGCTATGCCTCTTTAGTTACAGAGGAGGAAGGTGGTGACAATCTGACATGTTTTTTGCTGCCTATATTACAAGTAGTAAGCTTAAGCTTGCATGACCTCAGTTAAAAGGTAGGAGCAATTTCATTGAGTGCAAGACAGAAAAGTGGAAGAAAAATCTGAAAGCATTAGTTTGGAGACCTACAGCCCACAAAAAATTCAGGATTTAGTTCAAACAGTAGAAAATATTAAAAACTCAAGAACAACTAACAACACATGTACTATAGTTTTTGCAAACATCATGTTTCTCTCTCCAGTCCCCCATTAATAAAAATAAATCATAGTAAGTCAGATTTACTTGCAAAGTAATTCTTGGTCTTATTATATTTGGCCTGATTATTTGCATAAAGTGCAGTAGGAATAATTATTTGCCATACTGGCTCTTTTTATTTTTTTGAAATGGAGTCTCACACTGTAGCCTGGGCTGGAGTGCAATGGCGCTATCTCGGCTCACTGCAACCTCTGCACCCCCCGGGTTCAAGCAATTCTCCTGCCTCAGCCTCCCGAGTAGCTGGGATTACAGGCACCCACCACCATGCCTGGCTAATTTTTTGTATTTTTAGTAGAGACAGGGTTTCTCTATGTTGGCCAGGCTGGTCTCAAAATCCTGACCTCATGATCCACCTGCCTCGGCCTCCCAAAGTGCTGGGATTACAGGCGTGAGCCACCGTGCTTGGCCTCATACTGGCTTTTTTAAAAATTGCTTTGCTAAAACTTTTTTCCTTGAGGAATCTCAGGTTATACTCCTTGAAGCTTTGAGCCCAGTCATGAATTTGTGCCAGGCACAATAGGTCATAAATATTTAGATGAGTTGGGCAAATTCCTCTCCCCTTGAGTTTCCACGATAACTTGAGGCTCCTAAGCCTGTCAGAATGTGACATTCATTACTTACCTCAGGCCAGGAAACTTGTACAGGGACTCTGTAGACAAGGTATGAGGCCAGTTTTTCCAAGGGGCTTTTATTGGCTTTGTTATTCAACTTTGACACCTTAAAGTATGTGTTTGTATTTGAAAGCATGCCATTCTAGTAAAAGCCTTGGTAAAATAAGCAGCATATCCACTCATCTTCTATTACAAAAGAAAACAGATTTTTATTGCACTTATGCAAATAACTATATTGCCGTAAGTTGAGAATACTCAAAGATAGTTTCTAAACCCTGAAGAAGTCAGGTAGAGAGAAAGCAATATGCTACTTTTGCTTACAGGAGTATACTTTACTCAGATTGCTGAAAGTTGTAAACAGCTCAAAAGGTTCTCTTGACTCTGAAAAACGGAAAGATTAGCAATGTTTAACATATCCCCTTTCCACGAGAGTTTTGGAAGTTTGTTGTTTTGCTTCTCTCTATTCACAGTTTTTTAATTAATTAATTAATTTTTTAAGACAGAGTCTTGCTGTACTGCCCAGGCTGGAGTGCAGTGGTGTAATCTTAGCTCACTGCAACCTCCATCTTCTGAATTCAAGCAATTCTCCTGCCTCAGCTTCCTGCGTAGCTGGGATTACAGGCACGTGCCACCATGCCTGGCCTATTTTTGTATTTCTGGTAGAGAATGGATTTCACCATGTTGGCCAGGCTGGTCTTGAACTCCTGGCCTCAAGTGATCTCCCTGCCTTGGCCTCCCAAAGTACTAGAATTACAGGCATGAGCCACCATGCCCAACTCACAATTTTTAAAGTTGTCAAGACATGCATTCAAGAGTACCCCTCAGCATTCTATATCTAATTCTAAACCACCTTTTGAGAAGGATTAAAGACAACAATTGTCTGTGGGTGACAAAATTCTCAGGACTGGCATAGTTAGTATGTAATCAACGAGGAAATCTGGTCATCTCTATGACACACAACAATTTAACATAAGACTTATAATTATTACTGATAACGTATGCTGAGACACAGTTATAGAAATCTTATATAATAACATATTTATATGAATATAACCCAAAGTTAAACACCATCTTATATTTGATAATGCTTTCTATATGGTTTTAATATATCAAATAAGCTGAGTCTTTTTTTAACCTTAGAATTTGATCTTAGAAAGTTTGTCAAATATGAAAACTTAAAACACTGGATATCACAAAAGAGAATCCCAGGTCAGTGTAAGTCATTTATTTAGCCAAAAATCATAACTCAAAAAATTTTAGAAAGGGAAAAACCTTTACTCTGATAGCAGACTTAGCTTTCCAAACAAAACTCAGTAGAGATAGCATGAGGCCAACTAAATCTGTCACTTCTCTCTCCCCTCCTTTTTGTTTTAATTTACTCAAAAGGCAAACAAATCTTTTATTGTCTCTCAATATTACATAAAAATCTTTTTAAAGAGAAAACCAAATTTTATTTTTGTATTAGTGCATCTTTAATGCTAAAGCTACTTTTTAATAAAATGTTATGAATCTATCTAGTTTTAATTAATTTGAGTATAAAGTAAGATTTTCATAACTATTTATAACTCTATATTTTTTTCTTGTTAAAGAACAGATCACTGTTCAAAAAAGCCCTATTATTTTGACATATGGGCCCTGTTTCAGTGTGCTTTTGTTTTAATATTTAATTTATGGAAGAACTAAATAATACCCTTTTAATTTTTGTCAACTTTCTTACACACAGAATTCTTTTTTTTTTTTTTTAATTATACTTTAGGTTTTAGGGTACATGTGCACAATGTGCAGGTTTGTTACATATGTATCCATGTGCCATGTTGATTTCCTGCACCCATTAACTCGTCATTTAGCATTAGGTATATTTCCTAATGCTGTCCCTCCCCCCTCCCCCCACCCCACAACAGTCACCGGAGTGTGATGTTCCCCTTCCTGTGTCCATGAGTTCTCATTGTTCAATTCCCACCTATGAGTGAGAACATGTGGTGTTTGGTTTTTTGTCCTTCCGATAGTTTACTGAGAATGATGTTTTCCAGTTTCATCCATGTCCCTACAAAGGACATGAACTCATCATTTTTTATGGCTGCATAGTATTCCATGGTGTATATGTGCCACATTTTCTTAATCCAGTCTATCGTTGTTGGACATTTGGGTTGGTTCCAACTCTTTGCTATTGTGAATAGTGCTGCAATAAACATACGTGTGCATGTGTCTTTATAGCAGCATGATTTATAGTCCTTTGGGTATACACCCAGTAATGGGATGGCTGGGTCAAATGGTATTTCTAGTTCTAGATCCCTGAGGAATTGCCACACTGACTTCCACAATGGTTGAACTAGTTTACAGTCCCACCAGCAGTGTAAAAGTGTTCCTATTTCTCCACATCCTCTCCAGCACCTGTTGTTTCCTGCTTTTTTAATCATGGCCATTCTAACTGGATTACACACAGAATTCTTTACAAAGCTAATTTTCATAAACCTCCTATAACTTGCTTAGACTTTATTTTCTTTATTTTCTTCCAACTAAAAGTGATTCTTTAACTTTCTAAATTAGGCAACACTGTTTTTTTTTTAAAACCATATTCCCATGTCTTCTAAAAATGAAAAACACGTTTTTGTTTTTGTTTTTTTTGTGTGTGTGTGTGTGTGTGTAAGCAGTTTTAGTTACGTACCAGGTGCATAGTCTGGGATACAAGGCAGAGCTGCAGATAAAGTCTGACTCTTTCCAGCACAGCTAGGAGGCGTGGCTAACTCCGCCTGACCCCAGGCCTTACCTAGAAATCTAATGGCTTCAAACCAGGTAAACTGGACAATTTTCCAAAGTCAAAGAAGCAGTGTAGGACATTAAAGCACTTAGCAAATTTAACCTCTGACTTAATTTAGACCAAATGTCTAAATTTTGAAGACATTTTCATTTTACCAGTAATTTTAAAACTGTGTTTCCCAAAGATTACTGAAGTCACATGAACTAAAAGGCATTAGAGTTTCTATTTTCTGACAAAATATTTAAGAGCCTTCATTTTTTTGAAGCCAATTAATTAGAGCCTCTTTATGCAAACATCACTCAATACTTCTAGAGAGGAGATGATCTAGCAGTTGTACGTTTTCTTTCCCATTTTGTGCATTTCTGACTTGTCCTGTATTTCCCTCTTTTCTAAATAATTAGTCCTTCTACTTTAGTACAAGAATTGGCCATACAAGATCCTCTCATATAAAATTTATTTCCTTCCTAACCTTTCTTACCATAGATACATCTTCATATCCATAATTTTCATTAGCTCTCTCCCCACTACTAATTTCTGATGTCTGCCCAAATCAAACAGGTCAGGTAAAGCAAGGCAAAACCGAGCACAGCCTTAGGTTTTGAGAGGGACCTTTCTGCTTACACTTCCTGGGATTCCATTAGGAAAACAGAGGTTTCTCCTAAAATGGGGTCTGTGGCACCTTCTGTTTTGCCAAGCAGTTCCAGGCCTGTCAGAAATTACCTTAGGTCTTCTCATGTGGGCATCAAGAGTGGCAATAAGAAAGACTAGAGAAACCATTCAGTCAACTGGAAAAAAACCCAAAAACTTAGTGCTGTCGCCATGGTAAAGATGGATAGAATGAGGCACCATGCAGTTTAAAAATTCATGTTCACATAGAGTTAAGCTCCACAGCTCACTCTCTTAACTATCCTGTAATTCTGCCAACTCTATGCCCAGTCACTGATGTACCTGTATGGTAGCTCATGGCCCCCTTATAGCTTAGAACCTGGGTTTCATTCCTGCTCTACAGCTATATAGTTTAACAATTTTTCCTCTGAATTTGTTGTATTCTAGCACTATATATTTCAAATTGTATTAATATTACTGAATCTTAAAGGGGCTGTGATGTCTTTAGTCTTTAGAAATATTAAACAGCCTGTTGTGGGAAGTCAGGGACCCCAAAAGGAGGGACCAGCTGAAGCCATGGCAGAAGAATGTGAATTGTAAAGATTTCATGGACATTTATTAGTTCCCCAAATTAATACTCTTGTAATTTCTTATGCTTGACTTTACTGCAATCTCTAAACATAAATTGTAAAGATTTCATGGACACTTCCCCAGTCAATACCCTTGTGATTTCCTATGCCTGTCTTTACTTTAATCTCTTAATCCTGTCAGCTGAGGAGGATGTATATCGCCTCAGGACCATGTGACAATTGCGTTAACTACACAAATTGTACAGCATGTGTGTTTGAGCAATATGAAATGTGGACACCTTGAAAAAAGAGCAGGATAACAGCAATTGTTCAGGGAATAAGAGAGATAACCTTAAACTCTGACCGGCGGTGAGCCAGGCAGAACAGGGCCGTATTTCTCTTCTTTCAAAAGCAGATGGGAGAAATATCGCTGAATTCTTTTTCTCAGCATGGAACATCCCTGAGAAAGAGAATACGCGCCTGGAGGTATAGGCTTATGAACAGCACCCCCCAGGTGTGCCTGTCTCTTATGGTTGAGGCTGCAGAGAGGAAATAGACTCCAGTCTCCCATAGCGCTCCCAGGCTTGTTAGGAAGAGGAAATTCCTGCCTAATAAATTTTGGTCAGACCGGTTGATCTCAAAACCGTCTCCTGATAAGATGTTATCAATGACAATGGTGTCCGAAACTTCATTAGCAATTTTAATTTCACCTCGGTCCTGTGGTCCTGTGGTCCTGGGATCTCGCTCTGCCTCCACTTGCCTTGTGATATTCTATTACCCTGTTAAGTACCTGATGTCTGTCACCCACACCTATTCACACACTCCCTCCCCTTTTGAAAATCTCTAATAAAGGCTTGCTGGTTCTTGTGGCTTGTGGGGCATCATGGATCCTACCAACGTGTGACGTTTCCCCCAGACGCCCAGCTTTAAAATTTCTCTCTTTTGTACTCTGTCCCTTTATTTCTCAAGCTGGCCAACGCTTAGGGAAAATAGAAAAGAACCTACCTGACTATCGGGGCAGGTTGCCCGATAACAGCCTATAAACAAAGGAGTATATGTTAAACAGTATTCAAATTTCTATGCACTTTAAAACTGAGGCAATGTATTGAGAAACACACCTCAGAAACTGCAACCAATCTACTCTGGACAAAAATTTAGACACTATCTCTTCAAAATAAGCTATCTAGTTGTACTTATGCATATACTTACATATATTGACAGTATAAAAATAATTTAAAAGTGTCAAAATTATAGGCCTTACGCATTTCTGTGGGCTTAAAAAATGCGATACAATATAGATTTTTTAAAGTAGTCAATAAAACGCATAAACTGCTAGAGTAATCACTGAAAATGAAAATAAGAAAAAGAAAAAAGTTCATAACAAAGGTAGTAATACTAGGAATAAAAGAGGGCTCAACATTAATAAAGTCTTGTTTTTGGTTGTGAATCTTGGCCTAAAAACATTATGCATGGTCCTTGCCTTCCTTTTCCTGTTGCGAAGATGTAGTGATGAACCAGGTTTGCTCGTGCAGGTGACAATACTCCTGAAAATGGTGGCAGAGAAATAATATGAAGGGAGTATGGTTCACTTAATGATCTCATAAATTGGAACTTATTACTCCTCTGCCTCTTGCATGTCTTCAGACTACTATGTGAGAGAGATGAAATGGCTGTTTGCTACCAGTATTTTATTTGATGCTTCGTTTGTTGAGTTCCTGAATAACTACTTCCAACACATTAACAGGATCATGAAAGCATAGCTACTCAAGTAACTAAATAATTACGCAAATAATTTTTTTCCTCATCTCTAAAACATGGTAATGGACAGACTATTTTAAAAATATAACACAGTAACAAGTAGTTTATTCTTAAAACTCAGTTTTAGTTTGTTGTTAAGGCCATTGCTTGGGAAAAAGGAAACAAGAGGAGGAGGAGGAACAAGAAGATGATGATAAGGAGAAGAAAACACAGACTAGAAGGAAGGAAAAAGAACACGTGAGGGAACTAGAAGGCCTATCATGAAATTTGAGTAAGTCCAATATCAACCAGAAAAAGCAAAAAGATACACAAATAGTCACCACCTAAATTTTGTTAAGAGATAATGCCGAGGCAGGCAGATCACCTGAGGTCAGGAGTTCGTGACCAGCCTGGCCAACGTGGTGAAACCCCGTCTCTACTAAAAATACAAAAATTAGCTGGATGCGGTGGCATGCGCCTGTAGTCCCAGCTACTCCAGAGGCTGAGGCAGAAGAATCGCTTGAACCCAGGAGACAGAGGTTGCAGTGAGCCGAGATCGTGCCACTGAACTCCAGCCTAGGTGACAGAGCGAGATTCCCCATCTCAGAAAAAAAAAAAAAAAAAAGTGAGATAATCCTGCTACTCACACCTGGCTGAAGCGCCAGCCCGATAGCATCCCTAACACCCCCGCCTTGCCTCTGCCGGAGAAGGAGGACTCCTCCTCCTTGCCCTGGCTGTTCCTCCACTGCTGCCACCGAGGCCTGCGGTACAGCACCCAAAGCTTCCTACCCACCCGAAGCACCCTACTCATCCAAGTCCTGGCAGGGCAGGCCCCGCAGCGCTCCTACTCCCCCTTCCCGGCCTACAGACTTGCTGCTGCTGCCACCACTAGTGCCAATGCCAATACAGCCACGGCTGCTGCCCTCAATGCACTGGCCCACCCTACAATGCTCCTACCACCTGGCCACTGTCCAGCCGTGCCCTTGCTGTGGCCACAGCTCGCGGCCATCCTACCGCTCCCGGGCGCTGCAGTTCTCCTAGCCGCCACCAACCCCAGCGAGGTGAGCCGCAGCCCCAGGCCGTCTGCAAGCTCCAGCCTCCAGCATGCACCATGCAGGTGACTCACCCTTCTCCTGGCTCGGAACAGCTGGGCGGGCAAAGCCAGAAAAGCCTAGGAGGATGCAGGGAGTAGTAGCATTAGAGCCTCACCTTGTCATGCTGGCCACTGGGTAGCAGGGGCCGGTTTCAGTGAAGGCACTCATACCCACCCACCAAAGTCCACCCTCTCCTTTTGGCCCAAGCTGGCCAGGAACTGGGGCCTGGAGTGGGGACTGGAAACACCACATTGCCCGGCTCCCCAATCTACAGTAACCGCCTGGCCCACCAGGGCTGCGATCCTTGGGGAGCAGAACCAGCAGGAACTCAGATCCAGCCAGCCCTCCCACCCAAGTGCTGTTTCCGATCCTGATGCCTCCACCCACAGGGCCCTGTCCCCCGTGGTGTCCGCTACTCCGTGTCCGGCGTGCTCAGGGGTCCCAGCCGGTCTCCGCAACACAGAGAGAGGATGCAGGCCTGGGAACCACGGCGGATGTGGGGGCCCTGCCGTGCCCAGGATTCCCGTGGAAACGTGCACGCGTGCCACTGGAGCCAGAGCAGGAGGAGGTCGCCCTCTAGAGTCTGGAGTCTGGGGAGATGAGGAAGCCTCCTTTCTTGGAGACCACTGCTGTCGCCGCAACCTCTGCCGCTGCTGGCAGGGCAGCCAGATAGCGCCTCTAACACCCCCCGCCTCGCCAGGCAGTGTAGTAGCCCATAGCACCCCAACACATCTCTGCCTCCGACATTGCAACACCAGATAGAGCCCCAACCTGCTCCTGCTGTGGGCAGCGCAGCCCCGGATAGCGCCCCCAACCCTCTCCCTGCGGTGAGCCATGCAGCCATGGGTAGGACCCCTAACCAGCCCCCCGCTGAAGGCAGTGATACCCCAGCAGTGACGTCTCAGAGAGCGCTACAACCTGCTCCCCACAGTGAATAGTGCAGCCACGGATCCTTAAGGCTCCCAACCCGCTCCACACGATGGGCAGTGCAGCCCCGGATAGCGAATAGCAATCCCAACCATTCCCCAGCCGTGGGGAATGACGTTCCGGATAGTGCACCCAACCTGCACCCCACCGCGGGCAGTGTAGCCCCCAACAGCGCCCCTAAGCAGTATCCCACTGTCAGCAGTGTAGTACCAATAGTGCAACAAACCCGACCATCTTTAATCTACCTTACTTCCTCAGCTGACTGACATGAATTTACCTGGCTAAGTTACGTTATGGTTTGACCCTCATTGCCGACCCTGTTGGCCAGGATGGCATCTGGAGGTGAGCTTTGAGAGTGGTACACACTGTCCCACAAAGCAGAGGCCTCTGCATCAGCCTTGTGCTAGTGGGAACATGAGTCATTCATAGGGAGGATGGGCCACTTCTGCAGACCCTGAGGGCTCAGAGAAGGAGACAGATTCAAAGTGTTCCCGGGTATTCCTATCTCAGTCTCAGGATTTCACTTCTTTTCATTTAGGGCCTTGACTTTGAGACATCAGACTTGCCAGGGTTGAGCCTCTTTTTTGCTTTCTTCAAAATTAAGTCCTGGTATGACCTTTTGCTGTCCCGACCCTCCTGCTGGAGGAGATGAAAGTCTCTTTCTGCATTGCCTTGGTGGCCCAGTAGTGTTCACATTTTACATCAAATAGGAGGTTCATTTAATGTGGCCTTAATTGTCTTTCTGCAGTGCATTTATGGCTTCCAGAAGAGAGTTTCATTCCACAGACCTTATGATTTTACTATTCCATCAGAACCTCCTGACTGCCTGGGCTATCGCCCCCAGCATGGGACTCCTTCACCCTGACCTGCCCAAATGCACCACAGTGAAATCTGCAGCAGTTTCCTGGCCGCAACCTGCCAGGGGGCATGAGTGCCCCAGGATGGAAGTCAGTGCTGGCCAGACGAAGGTGAGTGAGCTTTCTGTGACCTTCCCTGGGCTATCCCCAGTGCCAAATGTCTTAGTTTGAGCTCTTCTGGGAAGGAACTAGGAGGCAGATGTTTGTATGCAGGATTTTTGGGGGTTAGTGCCCTCCAGAACAGCACCCATAAGAGGAGAGGGAAGCAGCACCCATAAGAGGAGAAGGTGAGCTGTCCTGGGCTGCTTCATGGGGCTCTGAGCTCCCATGGCCCAGACTTAATCCTGGGCACCCGGTCTCTATGCTCCTGTTTTGAGCAGCCCCTGTGTCCTGTGTTCACAGGTCCCTGTCCTCAGCAAGGGGCATGACCATGAGGAAGAAAGCTTCCTTCAGCCAGGACACTCCTGGGGAGGGCACAGCTGGGATCCATCAACAGCCAACATCCTGGCAGGAGGAGAAAGCCTGCCTCAGCTCTGAAGAGAAAGCTCATTGGTGTCTAGTAGCATTTACTACATACCTATCCCTTTTTTTTTTTTTTTTTTTTTTGAGACAAGGTGTTGCTCTGTTGCCCAAGCTAGAGTGCAGTGGCTCAATCATAGCTCACTGCACCCTCCAACTCCTGGCCTCAAGGTATCCTCCTGCCTTGGCCTCCCAAAGCACTGGGACTCAGGTGTGAGCCACCATGCCTGGCCTATGCACACATTGATTGGGTCAGTGGGATGATATCCTGGAGACAGGAATGAGCAGTCAGCTGGGACTATGCACAGACCACAGACTGGGAGGTCTGAGATCACAGCTCTGAAGTGGGCTTGTTACCAACAACAGCAATCAGAGAAAGGGCAACAGCAGCATCAGGGCACATGGTAAGTGCTGAGTGTTTATTGAACGGAAAGTTTTGAATGAATCTGAGGTCAGAATAACAGAAAATTAGGACTCAGGGACTGTTCTGCATTGGTTGACTGTGCTGAAATTCCTCTTTCATGTTTGAGGTGTGTTCGCCCCTTTGAGAGTTTCTAAATTAAGTGTAGGGTGAGTATTATACCAAGTCCTTTCTTTTGGCTGCGCACAGTGGCTCACACTTGTAATCCCTGTGCTTAAAGCCAGGTGTTGGAGACCAGCCTGGGAAACATATTGAGACTCTGTCTGTACCAAAAAATACAAAAATTAGCTGGGCATGGTGGCGCATGCCTGTAATCCCAGCTATTTAGGAGGCTGAGCCCCAGGCATCGCTTGAGCCCAAGAGTTCAAGGCTGCAGTGAGCTATGATCACGTCACTGCACTCCAGCCTGGGCAGCAGCATGAGACCTTGTCTTTAAAAGAAAAAGAAAAAAAGAGTCTTTTCTTTGAGGAAGACCTGGCATGGATACCTCATATGGTGGCATTTATTAAGATGTATTATCTGAATAAATTATATTTAATACATTTCTCATGAGTAAAATGATCTTTTATGAACTAGTTTGGAAAAACAACAATTTCTAATAGTGTTTCCATTGCGTAGTGTAGTTGAAGTTCTAAATAATTCAAAAAAATGAATTTTTGGAATAAGCTTATTTGTATTGTTAGGAAGTGTTTGTGCACTAATTCCTGACTTAGGAAAGCAGGGTAATTCTAGAAAGACTTCTAGCAGCAAGGATTGAAACAATGAGAGGCTTCTGATAAACTAGGTGGCTCAGCCAAATGTCTGTAGCAAGTATAACCAAGAGCGGAAAATAAAAGTCTTATGTTGGAACAACATGTTTATTTGCTCCCTTGCCAGAGATGATATTCGCAGGAAGTCCCAAATAGAGCAAATATTAAAAACAGTGACAGAGATTTGAGCGTAGGCCCCAAATCAGGAGATTTAGAAAAACTGTAAAATGAGGACTATTGATAGGATACATAATTTAGTGATCGGACTCAGAACTTGAATTCAGAGAAAGTGACATTTCTCTAACTCAGAGTGCAGAGCGCAGCGATGGATGGCTCTGTTCAGTCCCACACCTTTCATAGACAATTGTGGCTTCTTTTTATGTTTTCATTAAGACTGTAGCCTTTAAAGAAGCCTCTTGAAAATGCTGTTTTCTCTTGAACCCTACATTTGTTCCCATTTATTAGTTTAAAAATTGATGAAAATATCACAAAAGTACATAGACATTTTAATTTTTTTTAGAGATGGTTTCTCACTTTGCTGCCCAGGCTGGAGTATAGTGGTGTGATCATAGCTCACTGCAGCCTCAAATTCTTGAGTTCAATGGATCCCCCCACCTCAGCTTCCTAAGTAGCTGACACTAAAGCACGTGCCACCACACCTGGATAATTTACAATTTTTTTTGTAGAGAAAGTGTTTTACTGTGTTGCCCAGGCGGTCTCGAACTCCTGGGTGCGAGCAATCCTCCCCCTTCCCAAAGTGCTGGCATTACAGACATGAGTCACCGCATCTGGCCAATATACAGACATTTTTGAGCCATTCTAGATTTTAAAGCTATGAATTGTTTTTTACATGAACATTTACAAATATAAAAATTTCAGCTCTACTCAGGATGCAAAAAAGAAAGCACGTTCCACCCTGACCTAAGGAATTTCAGCAGCAGACATGAATAAATACAGGCTTTGAATTGGTCTCTTTGTACTCCATATTGTGAACAAATTGCCAAGTTAGCAGTCTAGAAAGTGAAAAAATAATTTTTCTGTCAATGTTTGGATAGGTTGAAAAGGATTTTTAAAATGTAGTGTTTGAACCCAGGAAGTAAATTTTCTAGAAACATTTATAACCTCTTATTTAACTTATAATTCCTAGTTTATGGCAGAGGGTAAAAGGCAGTAGTGGCCAGTCAGAGCAAGCCTCCAG
This sequence comes from Hylobates moloch, assembly GCF_009828535.3. Lineage (NCBI taxonomy): Eukaryota > Metazoa > Chordata > Mammalia > Primates > Hylobatidae > Hylobates > Hylobates moloch. The sequence goes on from NW_026652280.1 coordinate 69,988,944, forward strand.
CAAGGTTGCAGAGTTTTTCTGGGGATGTAAAGGGAATACTTGCACTTAAATTATTTTACTGAGTTCATTAAGGACTCTTGTCTTGTATTAGATACTTATTGAAAACACAAATTGGGGATAAAATATTTTAGATCACATCAGTTGAGCAGCATGAGACACACATTTTGATATAATTTGCCACTATTTTGACCAACTGCAGCGTTGGAGCGTGTGCTAGAAGTAGAGCTGGTAATCAAGAATTAGATGTGGGCTTTGCCACTTACCTGGCTGAGTGAGCTCAGCACCCCGTAAACTTTCTGAGCTTCCTTTTCATCACCCACAAACTGAGGGCTCCTGTCCCAGAGTGATTGTGACAATCTGTGATGACAGATAAAAGTGCGCAGCTTTCCTGCCTAGCCCCCAGATTGATGCCTGAAAATGTTAGTAAACTTGGATTTATCCAATGAGATAATGCATATGTAGCCCTTAGCGTAATGCACATAATGCCTGACATTTAGTGAAGAATCAAGACAATTTTTTTGAAAATTCAAGACAGAATGTTTTTCTTTGGCCTGTATATTGGGTGGTAGGGCACCCTCATAAAAAGGAGAAGTCAATACCACCACCTCCTTATTCTGGACTCATTAGCAAAGCTATTTTTTTAAATGACTTCTATATTTTGCTCATGCAAAAATATTTTTGCAACAAATATTACTAATGCAAGAGTTATGTGCCAGAGTCTGTGTTAGATGCTGGGCATACAGTGATGAGCAAATCGAACTTGGCCCCACTGTGCTCAATTTCATGGGAGAGAAGTTGTAGGGTGTTGTGAGAGCCTGAGAGGGCTGAGGGAAGGATATTTATTATGAATCTTGAGCTGTGATGTGACAGATTAATAGCAGCTAACAAGATAAATCAAGTGGGAAAAAGCAAGGGCGTGGAGGAGGGGAAAGGAGGGTGAGTTGGAGGCAGGAAGGGAGTGAATCGCACCAGGTCATTGCAGGGCTTTGAGGTCAGGTGCAAGATTTCAACCTGGAGAGCCATGGGGAGCAGCTCGGAGGCTTTGGGCAGGTGCAGCACAGAGACTAGGCTGTATCAACAGCAGATTTTAGAAGGTGGGGTGGATTTGGGCAGACCTAGGTCCTTTCAGAGGAGCAAATGTGTAATACTTGCAGCTCGGACTAGAGAGGTGATGGTAAAGAGGGAGAAAGTGAATGGATTTTGTATTTGTTTGGGAATGTAAATTTACAAGACCTGGTTACAAATTGACTATGCCAGGTGGGTAACAGGGAGTTTTGAGGGATTGCCTCCACTTTCTGGATTGCATATCTGGAAGGATAACTGTGCCATTCTCTGGTGGAGACACACGTAAGCCTGTGAAGATCTGCGCTCCCTTTGAACATGTGGCTGGAGGTACTTCTGAGACTCCACGTAATGAACACAGGGATCTGGAATCCAGGTGAATGTCTGGCCATGGGAATTTGGCAGCTGTGGTCCCATATGAGGAGTGAGTGAGAATTGAGGAGGGAAGAGGAGCTCTACTGTGAGGGTCTACATGGGAACAGGCCAGGAATATGGCAGGAATGCTGTGGACAATTGTTCTATTAATAAGATAAACACGATAAGAAATTCCCCAATGACTGGCAGCCACTTACAGACTGGTTTCCTGCTTGTCTAGAATCAAGAAGGGACTGAGTCAGGAGTGTGGAGGGTATGCACGTGTGTGTGGATTGGCATGACTTATGCCTTTTAGATGGAAGGCGAGACTCAAGAGAATACAAATGTAAATGCATTTCTGATATGCTTTGTCTTTGATGCTGGAACTGGAGCTCCACACTTAGGGAAACCCTTGATACACAGGCTTGGTTGCGTACACAACTGGAGGAAAGGAAAAGCACTGATGGCAGCCGACCATCAGTTTCTTTTTTAGAAAGCTTCTGGATCAAAGCTGCAAATACACACATGCAATTGCACACAGACTCATACACAACTAGACAGACTCCATATTAGTCGATATAGTCTGACAGCTAGCTCAAGGAGATGAAGGCGAATGGCTCTATTTATTTTCCTGTTAGAAGACAAAATATAAAGATGTGAAGCTGCTTACTTATCTTTCCCCTCATTGACTTAACGAAGAAAAAACAGAAAACTTTCTCAGGCAAGAATCATTGGGTCAAGTGTGTAATGATTGCTAGGAATGCTGGCAACCTCAAAACGTTGGTTCAAAAAGAAGTGGGGATAAAGAGCTGTGATTGACAAAACTCTGTGTGGCATTAGGCATCTGTTGGGTACACCCAACCTTACCTCAAGAGGTGCCTCTAGAAAAGAAACACCTAAAGAGATTCATAACCAAAAATAAAATAAGAACATAGTTATGGTAATGCATTAGTATTATAGGAATACTTAAGGAAATATACATGTTATTTTATGTTGTTACATAAATAACAAAAGGAAAAATCTCATTGCAGTATTTGTAAGTAAAAAAGAATTGTACAAGAACCAATGTTAAATGGTATAAAAAAGGTGGAAAATCATATACAGTATACAGGCGACAGGAAAGGCAATGGATCGCTGAAAGCAGTAAAGGACAGTAGAGGACCACTTAAATTAGAATCTTCCTAGTTGTATCATCTTTCTGCTGTGTGCTTCAAATGGCATCACGTGGTTATTGCACCATCAATAGATCCTTCTAGAAGTAACAGTGTTCCTACTTTGCAGAGGAATATGTGAAAACCCAAGACTAAGCTCTTGTGGGACAGTGAGAGGGAGACTTGTTTATGGCCAGCGAGGTCGTCTTTCAAAGTCTCATTATGAGTGAAGGAGGGATGAAATTCTTTTGGTCACAACTCAGCTGTCTACTAGATTGCTCATGGCCGTGTCTCACTCATCAAAAGCACAATGGTTCTGCAAGTGTTCGGTGAAAGGAGATTGTCCTAAGTATTCTGGACGATATGATTTTTGTGTCCTGTGTGTGACTGTTGTATTAAATGTGAACTGTTTGAGGTATCCTCCCAAAAATAAGTACTCGAGAGTAATCGTGGAGAAGGCCTCAGGGAGGGGGCCACTGGTAGACACTAATGGCTGTGAAGGTGAAGGTCACTGGTACACACTGATGGGTATGAAGGTGAGGGTCACCAGTACACACTGATGGCTGTGAAGGTACACACTGATGGCTGTTAAAGTGAGGGTCACTGGTATACACTGATGGGTGTGAAGGTGAGGTCACTGGTACACACTGATGGGTATGAAGGGGAGGTCACTGGTACACACTAATGGGTGTGAAGGGGAGGTCACTGGTACACACTGATGGGTTTGAAGGTTACTGGTACACACTCGTGTGGTGTGAAGGGGTGGTCACTGGTACACACTGATGGCCATGAAGGTGAATGTCACTGGTACACAATGATATGTATGAAGGTCACTGGTACACACTCATGTGGTGTGAAGGGGGGGGTCACTGGTACACACTAATGAGGCGTAAAAGTGAAGGTCACTGGTACACCTTAATGAGTGTGAAGGTATCAATGGTACACACTGATGGGTGTGAAGGTGAAGGTCACTGGTACACACTAAGTGTGAAGGTCACTGTACACACTGATAGATGTGAAGGTCACTGGTACATACTGATGGGTGTGAAGGTCACTGGTACACACTGATGGGTGTGAAGATCACTGGTATGCACTGACAGGCTGTAAAGATGAAGGTCACTGATACACATTGATTGACCTATGAGGACAACTTTCAGGGCCTCAGTCAATAATAGCCCCACTGGAAATAATTGAACCTGGACAAGTAATATATGAAAGAAATAAAAAGAGCAATATGTTTCATTTCTAGGGCTCATCATCACAGATAGTTTATCTTTGCTTGTTTATCACATAGACCTTCTCCACAGCAGGAGGAGCCATTTCCACTTAGAAGCACGAAAGCACCAAGCAGGAGAGCACCCACCCCAAGAATCAGGACTCCAGCCTGGTGATTCATCATGCCTGAGCCAGGAGTTCCCCTCGGATAACACTGTGGTTTGGAATCAGACTGGGTTTAAGGAGAAGTCTTGTCAATACTAAATAGGCATGCCGAGAGATCAGTATGCAAACTCTCCTTTTTCCTATTCCAGCTTTGCATAAGGTGAGAGCAGTGACATTAATTCATTTTAAAGCACATAAATATACAGTTGTGTTTTGTGTTGTCCATACATATTCTTGTCTTACTGCATATTTTGCACATATGAACGCTGATTTTAAAGAGGTAAGACATGGTTTTTGACCTCAAGTTCTGTTGGAAATGGTACGTAGATAAAGGTTAGCAAATAAAGACAGCTTCTCCTCTTTCTAATATATAATCTTACTATTTTCTGTAAATTGCAGTTGATTAAAATTTAAAATTTTATCTCCCCTTTCTCCCTTATCTGGTGGAATTTTAGGGTGCACATTGCATACAGTTTAAAAAATTTTTAGAATGATTGAAAACAATCTCTTTTTTTTAAAAGAGAAAAAATTGCATTGCTGGCTGGTGTTTTTAAAAGTTGTATATAGGCCGGATGCGGTGGCTTACGCCTGTAATCCCAGCACTTTGGGAGTCCAAGGTGGGAGGATCACGAGGTCCGGAGACCGAGATCATCCTGGCCAACATGGTGAAACCCTGTCTCTACTAAAATACAAAATATTAGCCAGGGGTGGTGACGTGTGCCTGTAGTCCTAGCTATTCAGGAGGCTGAGGCAGGGGATAGCTTGAACCCGAGAAGTGGAGGTTGCAGTGAGCCAAGATCACGCCACTGCACTCCAGCCTGGTGACAGAGCAGGACTTCATCTCAAAGAAAAAAAAGTTGTGTATATTAAATAAAAATTAAAAAATAAATCAGAGCTTAAACAGGTTTAAATTTTAAATAAATGAACTACAGCATACCATGAATATAGGAGTCTGAATGGGAGGTCTAAAATTATTTTACATTAAAAACTGAATTTACCTTCTTGGAAGAAAAAAACATTTCTAGGGCTATTTTATGGTAAAGTAGTTTCAGAACTGGTTGGAAGGAAATAAGGGATTTGCCAAAATGAAAGGCATTTTTTAATTGCTGAAAACATGCTCCGTTGCTCCAAGATTTGAGGTGATTTGAACCCCTTTGAAATTTGGTTTTGTTTTCACAGAGACACTTTTATGCATCTGCAAATTAAGTGTCATTAAAAAAATATTCTGTTGGCCAATGGGTAGATGACCTGCCCTGCCCCCATGGCCACCCGGGATGGGTCTGTAGTCATGTGGTGTTTTTTTCAAGGTCTCGTCGGTGGAGTTGTCCTTTCATTGATCTTCTTATTTACACATTTTCAGCAAAACTATGTGTGCATTTTCAGAAGTGTGGGTTTCGGGAGAGAAACGCATAGCTTTCATATTCTGAATGGGATGTACAACTCCCCCAATGTTAAGGACTGAATTGGCTGCCATAAACTGCCACTAGAGGGCACGCATCCGCCAACAGAGGTGCAAGAACCTGCCCCAAGGCCCCAGCAATGCAAGGACACCCAAAGCCGGCTTCGCATAGGACAGCCCAGACCCACTACCCTCGCTCTCACCTCGCAGCTCCGCAGAAGCTGTTCTTTCTCGAATGCCCTGCCATCTCCTGCCATCCAAAGGTCCTCGCCTATCCTGACCCCATCCTGTGCCCCTGGAGGTCCCGTCAGCTCCATGCCTCCTGTGCCAGCTCCATGCCTCCTGTGCGACAGCCGTGATCCTTCCTGTGCTCCCATGCCTGTTTTCTTCAGCGCACCTGGCACTGGGGCAGAGGCAGCCTCTCCAGCCAAGAGCTCCAGAGGCCCATTGGAGATCCCCACACGTGGAAGGCGTGTTTTGGTAGAAAATGAAGCATTCACCCTTCGCTATTAAGCACAGCAGAAAGACGCTTCCAGGCGCTGAAAATTCACATGAAAGCCTTTGAAAAAAACTGAGCTCCTTTTATGAGAGTGAAACTCACCTCTCTTTTAGGCATTGATGGCTTGATCCATAATTAATTAGGGGACTTGTATCTTGCTCCAGAAAAAACATAAGTGGCCAGATGTCAGTGTGCTCTTCCTGAAAAGTTAGCATATATGCAGGCGCTCCTTTTAATACAGAAGAATTGGGAGTTGTAGTGTCAGTGCTAGGCAGAGAGTAGAACAGCATGCAGAGAAACCTCTGCCTGGCCTCTGTGTCCCTTCACTGAGGTGGTCAAGCCCTGTAGTTCTGGAGAAAGTTCTCCTATGGGCTGGACAAACCCAGTGTTCCAGGCCAAGTCCAAGCAGATACCGAAGATCAGCTCGCAGCCTCCGAAAGTTTCTTAGTGTCAGTCACTGAGATGCTTTCCCTGGGACAGCCAGAACAGAGGCTCCCTCCTCTCCAAACTTTGAATTTGAAATTATTGGCTCTCTAAGGACCCCCACCCAAAGTATGGCTGCAGTTGCCTGTTGATGACTCAGACCCTGTCATTGTTGGGTAGATGAGATAAAGAAGCTCATTTATTTTGCCTTTCCCATTGACGCTGGGCACCCCATGGCCCTACTGTGTCTGCACCTGTGAGGGCGGCCACGTGAGTCTGCTCATGCAGGGACTGCCACACCCACAGCCTCCAAAGCCCTCAGCACCTTTTGCTGGATTCTTATTTTATATCAAGCCATGGGCATCGAGCAGGTCCCCCACAGTACAGTCCTGTTCCTTTGCTGGGTGGGTCAGAAGAAACCAGCCACCTTCCAAGCAACATGATGACAATTTGGAATTCTTCCAAAACACTGTATCTGGGCTTCTTTGGTTCTGAGAGGGAGAGCCTCATCCTTCTGGTGAAACATGCGCAGAGGCTGTGAGTGGGGGAATGCTGTGATGGGGTGGAACCCTACCAGTCCTGCTCTTAGCCTGTAGTCTAGAGTTGGCAGGCCTCTGTAAAGGGTCAGATAGTAAATGTCTTAAGCTTAGCAGTCTCTGCCACAATAATTCAACTCCAGCAATGTAGCATGGAAGTGGCCATGGGTGATACGCAAATGTAAGGATAGTGTCTATGTTCCAGTAAAACTTTATTTATAAAAATAGGTGGCAGACCCGTTGGGCCATAGCTCTAAACCACTCTAATGGGAGATTAACTCTATAGAAAAATGGCCAATAAAGCAACCTTCTCACAATAAAGACTCAGAGCCAGGAATAAAAGAGACAGACATCTGTTTTTAACTCTCTTAAATCCTTATGTGGGCTCTTGTCACCCCTAAAAGCCTCCGAAGTCCTAATAGATTGCCGAATGAGATGTCTTATGCAGACAGCCTTCCCCCAGGGCAGGAAAACATAGTCACCATCTGGCACAGACCAGAGCCCATGCCTCATGTACATCTGTAGACCCTCAGGTTTTGTCTATTAGGGTGAGCCTGTGGGGAGTGGGATTCTTCATACAACAGGCTGTTTTCCCCATAGAATATTTGCAAGAGAGACACTTTTTTCCCCTCCCTCCTTAACTGCATTGCAAAATGTATGTTCCATGGAAAATTCTCCAACTAACACTTAATCAAACGGCCCAACTGGCCACTTTTCCTCTCAGCTGGCCTCCAGCTTTGAAGATAATCACTGGCACCTGGCCTGGGAGTCTGGAGCTCAGATGTCGGCTGGGAAATTCTCCTGTCATGGCTGCTACAGCCTGGGAGTCCTAGGATGTCTGCTGTCTGAACTTCCAGTGTCACCAATTAGATACCTAATGATTTTATTTGGTTGTCGCAGTGATTAAAACGGTGGGCCAAGTATTGTAGATGAATTAGGTCTTGCCTCCTCCAGTATTGCTGTGTGATCGCATGATGGGATCCTCGTCGCTGTCTTTGCTGAGCGCAGCATGCTCCAGTGAAGTCAGCCTTGGCTGGAACCTGAGCGTGGGGCCGCAGCTGAGGCACTTCAGCATTTGTTGAGGAATGGACAAGACAGACCTGCCGTTGATGGTCTGTTGAACCGCTCCCCGTCTCGCTATTCCATGAGTCCTTCCAGGATCACTCAGATGGATGGAGGGTTGTGTCTAAAAATGATAATGTCTGTTTAAACTATGGCAATAGCTTGTATGTACATATATTTTCTTCCAAGAAGTAAAATCGGCTTTATAGATGGTATTTCGATAAACTTCCTCCTTTTTCTTTGGAATTTTAAATAATGTGGCCTATAAAACTGGAAAGGCAGCAAAACAATAATTTGTTTTGATAAAAATTTCAATATTATTATTTCCCTTTTCTTGAGGAATTCTTTTTTTTTTTTGATACATTACAGTTTCTGTGGGCACCAATAGTGTAAGACTGTCATCATTTCTCCTACGTGAAAATAATAGACTTTGTCTGTTTTTACTTCCTTTATTCAGTCAACCCAAATTTTCTTTTTTTCCGCTTTTCTCACATTTCTTTACCCATTTCTAGAGCTTTCTGATCAACCTTCCAGTTGATTGACCAATCTCCAACATTTCCTATGAAATGGAAGAAGAACGTCAGTAGCTTCTTGTTTCAAGTCTACACTCCTTTGCCCAGTTCTCTTCTCCCCTTCTCTCTCTCTTCTTCTTCTTCTTCTTTTTTCTTTTTTTTTTTAGACAGAGTCTCCGTCTGTTGCCCATGCTGGAGTGTGCAGTGGTGCCGTCTCGGCTCACTGCAACCTGTGCCTCCCGTGTTCAAGCAATTATCCTGCTTCAGCCTACCGAGTAGCTGGGATTTCAGACACCCGCCACCAGGCCCAGATAATTTTTGTATTTTTAGTAGAGGTGGGGTTTGCCATGTTGGTCAGGCTGGTCTCGAACTCCTGGTCTCAAGTGATCCAGCCACCTCAGCCTCCCGAAGTGCTGGGAATAAAAGCACGAGCCACCGCGCCCAGCCGCTTATTCTTTTTTTCTCTTTCTCTCTCCTTCCTTTCCTACAAATGGTTCAAAAATGCAGTCATTAAAACGTTAATCTCTGCCTCCTACCTGATTCCCACGGCCTCACTTCTAAGACAATCATGACGAAGAATTTGCTGTGTCTTTCAGATATTTTCCCACACCTGCACACACAGTCCTGTTTCGCCTTCTAAAGAAGCAATAAATGGCATGCTGTTGTCAGTGTTCTGAGCTCTGACTTTCCACTCAGTGCTCTGTCTTGAGGATGGTTCCCAGGCAGCACACGGGGGCCTACCTCACCCTCTCTCCTGGCTCCCAGCTGGCTTCCAGAGCACCATAATCAGCTCCATCTTTCCCTCCTGAGCATTACCCTCATGGTCCTCAGCATCCTTGAGTGTGTTGGGCTGGTTTTCTCCTGTTCTTCAAGGAGAAGAATAGGAGTTTATTCCTACTCTGATGTCTTAGCCACATTTCCTCTTCCCCTGTTTGGCACCTTTAATCCAGTGCATGAGTTGTCCAGCTCCAGCCCTGTCCCTTCATAAGGCCATCAGGGCTGTGCTAGGCAGGTGGTACTCCCCAGGAAGGCAATTAGGGCTTACAGTGGCCACTTTAAACCAGCACTCAAAATGTTTCCTTTGCTTCCTCTTGTTTTCCCTGGACAGAGCCTAAAGTCCTTATGACAATTGGATCATTGTCCACATGGATCATGGGCAGGGACATCAACAATCTTGTTCCTTCAAAGTGCTGACCTCAGTGACAGGAATGAATTTCGTTTCACGAATCCTCAGAGGGATGGCCATGTCTACCAGCCTTCCCTTGTAGATTGTGAGTGTTTTTAGGGTAGGGACTCTGGCCTGCTTTTGCCCAGGTCACCCGGATCCCATGGCATGCTCCAGATGCTTACCCCAAATAAGCTGAGTCTCACTTTTATTGATGTCTTTGTTAAACTTTTATTTATTGTCATTTTAAAAAGTCTGAAGCCATGGTTTTATTTTACTCTGTGTTAAGATTTTCCCAGGTCGCTCATAAAATTCTAACATTTTTGTAATCGTTGATTTAGACAACATTGCATCAGACACAGGCATTTTTTCATGTCCATTTAAAGGTATACCAAGATCAGAATCTAGAGCAATTCAAGATGCACAATTTTAGAGGAGGAAGAGACTTCAGCATCATTTCACACAGTCTTGTTTTATAGATGGGGCCCTGTAAGTCGGAGAGCCCCAGCTTGATGGAGATAAGAATTCAGGCCTTGCCGTCCAGGCCGTGTGCTCTATATGGTCACTCTGCTGTCTCTGTTCAGCTCAGTCTTGACCCCCCACCCGCTGTGTACTAAGACTCTCTAATTTCCATCATGTAGTGGGGCTTCTTCCATCTCTTCCTTCTCAGGAGGCAGAAGCATTTGCAAGCATTTCGGCAGATGGGATTCATTGGTTAGGCATTGGTGGCTTTCTTGGTTAGGAGGGAGTGATGCTGCTTGGTAGTTCTGCTGCAGATCAAAGTCCAAAACATCACTTGGAAAGCCTCCCATTGCTGTTTGAAAGTTCTGCCTCTTGAGATAATTTTCTCGATGTCATTTTTCTTTAGAGAGTCCTTTAGTCCCAGGGAAACAAACCTTGAGAGGCTATAGTTTAGCCAAATGATAAAGAGCTGGCATATTTTAAATAAATTAATTTGCTGTCTCCACTTAAGGTGAGTCCTCTTGAGTTTCCTTCACCCTGTCGGTGGGTGCTGAGGGTTTGTAATCGTTCTCATGTGAAGGAAGAATCTTTTTCTCATGCAAGTTTATATTCCAGCTTTCAAAGACAAAAAAATCTCTGAATAAAAACAGTGATAGAATGTTTTTTTGGCAGACAAGGCCCCATTGAAGTGGAAATTTGAGTGTTAGGACTAAGGAATAATTAAAGATGTATATGAGATGATTGCAACTGGTAGATGAAATGTGGGAAAAAAGGATAAAAATATATTTGGAAAGACAGAGGTAATAAACATGTCTCTTTATTTTCTAATCAATGTTTGCATTCACAAAATATTTTAGAGGAAATGAAGTATAATACAGCAAATATTATTAAATGCTGCCAGAACTCTTTCTTAAGGACAATAACAGTAATATGTACTCTCTAAGTACATAGTAGTTTAATAAATGTTTGCTGATCCCATTTCAGAAGTGGTGCAACAAACTTTGTTTATTAAACTCCCTGTGCTTTTACTCATCTTTTAGAGACACTTTTTTTTTCAGTATGATCTCTTAGGTACCATAAGATGCAACTGTAAGCACAAACTCATGGACACAAATAATAACTATTAGAATACTGGTTCTTTTTTACAGCTTGAAAGGTTATTCTAATTCTCTGTTGAAGGATTGAATGAATCAGCAAAATGAGGTAATTCGAGATATCTAGATAACTATTGTCTAGAGAGGACTGGAGAAAGAACGCTAATTTATTTTCTTGTTTAGACATGTAGATGGCAAACAATTTGTATCCAAATTGTATGCCAATATTTAAGATGTCTCAAGTCAACATTAGCGTTATCTAGTTTTGGGGATGCTATATGACTAAAGATGCTGATTGCATGAACGAAGGTATTTGCTTTCGCCTGTTGATGAAGTGTGACTGCTTAACAAGCCATATGCATGTAACAAAGGTCTAGTGTTCTAAACGTCCCTCCCCTTGTTGCTGTTAGATTCGGCTGGAATTAATGCTGTATCTCAGGACTTCCACTGAAAATATAACTCCTGAAAGATGGATTATTTTGTTATGGCAACACAATTGCTATTCGGTCCCTAGTAGATCTAAGAAAGACATTGATAGTTACCACTGAATCATAAAAAATGGGAAATCTTTGCTATTGAGATCACAGATCAGGACCTTTCCCATTCTTCTCTTCTCCAGTGACTCTCTTTTTCTCTGTCTTGTCCACTTTGGCGCAGAAATTATATCTTTTCTGCGGGATGAGGAAACTTATCTTTACAATAGAGTAAGGACACTTTAGGGAACGTGCTGAATGCAGCTCTGCAGTGAGCTTGACACAGATTTGGAATATTAAACCTTTTAGATCAGTGCCTCTCATACCTGCGCACTCCATTTCCACATGGTGGCAGCTGCAACCCTAGAAACGGGAAAGCAAGTGCCAGTCAGCAGGACAGGAGGGAGGCAACCTCAGAATTTAGAAGCTTGTGTGATAGTCATGAACCTCCTTCGAGAACAATCCCATCGTGAGGAAAGTTGGTATTGTTGTGCTAAATTTTCATGGTGGACCTGTCTGGAATTTTAGGAGTGTAATCTTCTCATTTCCTTTAGAAAAAAAAAAAAGCCAACTAAAAAGGGAGGATGCACCATGCTAAAAGTTACCTAAGTGAAACCGAATGCATCTGAGAAAAATACTTGGACTTGGTTGTTTCAACAACCTGTTCTTCCTTTGTGAAATAAAATCAGCCACACTGCTGTGTAGAATGTAATAAAGATGGGGAGTGTTCTGCTTTTAACAATGTGCTGGGAGAATGTGTTTCTGTGCCAGCCCCTGTAAGGTTATGTGATATGCTAAGTTTTGCAAGCCTGGTTCCTTTCCTGGTAAGGGAAAACCGATAAGGGAAAACCATTTTGCCATGGACTTGCCCCAAGATGCATTCATAATGTCAGAGCTCCCTTAGTCTAGTTGGGCCTTGCTGGGGCTGCCTCAAGCTGTTGGCCATTCTGTTATCTGGTCCACTCTGCTATTTTGTTATGGCAACACAATTGCTATTCCGTCCCTGGTAGATCTAGGACGGACATTGATAGTTACCACTGAGGCAGAAAAAATGGGAAATCTTTGCTATCGAGATCACAGATCAGGACCTTTCCCATTCTTCTCTTCTCCAGTGACTCTCTTTTTCTCTCTGTCTTGTCTACTTTAGCACAGAAATTATATCTTTTCTGCAGGATGAGGAAACTTATCTTTACTATAGAGTAAGGACACTTTAGGGAACATGCTGAATGCAACTCAGCAGTGAGCTTGACACAGATTTGGAATGCTGTTAGTTTCAGTGTGATTTGCAGGCTCAGAAAAATAACAACAGCCTTGCATTCTGCAGTCTAAGTTACAGAGGTTTTCCTAGTAGAAGTGGATATTTGAGGTCAGAAGTAAGAGTTTTAATTAAAAATGCTTTTTAAAAACACTTTTATTTATACAATTAGAAATGTATACAATTTAGAAAAAGACATAAATACAAAAAATACCTCTTTCATAATGGTTTCACTTCTCGTTTTGAAGCATGCAAAGTAAAAAGTGAAACTCTCTTTTCTTTCCCTCTGATCCTGAAAGTAACCACAGCTGGCAGTTGAACAGCCATCACCCCACCTGTTCCCTAGGCCTCCATGTCCCATTGGACATATATGTGAAGATCTAATTTTATAGTATTTCAGTATGTTGGATCATACTATGCATGTCATTTGACAGCATCTCTTTTTACTTAATTTTTGACATGTATATTTTTCCAAGTCAGTTCATATAAATCTACGGCGTATATGTATATGCTAAAAGTTACTAAGTCTCATACTTTTGATGAATCTGCAGGTTAATTTTGAGAAGGGTACATTACAAATAACAAATATTTCGATCATAGAGATCATCTATTTCTCTTTCTATAAATGAAGAAATTGAAACCCAGAAAGGCTGAATGACTCCCATAATTAATAGAGGATCATCAGTAGAATGCACATTTATTTCCTGCTTTCTATTACCTTATGTGTTTAGGCATGAGAACTCAATCTGGGTTATAAAAAATACGAGGATCTGGGCTGGGCGTGGCGGCTTATGCCTGTAATCCCAGTACTTTGGGAGGCTGAGGCGGGTGGATCACAATGTCAGGAGATTGAGACCATCCTGGCTAACACCGTGAAACCCCGTCTCTACTAAAAATACAAAAAATTAGCTGGGCATAGTCGTGGGCGCCTGTAGTCCCAGCTACTTGGGAGGCTGACGCAGGAGAGTGGCATGAACCCGGGAGGTGGAGCTTGCAGAGAGCCGAGATTGAGCCACTGCACTCTAGCCTGGGCCACAGAGCAAGACTCCATCCCAAAATACATAAATAAATAAATAAATAAATAAATAAATAAATGGATCTGAGAGAGCTCATGGGAGGCTAGAGAGGCAAAGAAGCCTTCATCATTCATTCCTTCACTGAGGTTCTATTCTAGTTACTAGGGACACATCATGCAAGAAAATAGAAAAAAACCTCTACCTCAGGAAGCTCAAAGTTCAGTGGCATGGGCAGGAGGCAGACATTAAAAAAACAGTAAATAACATAAGTTATATTGGAAAGTGACAAAATCTATGGAGAAAAATTAAGGAAGAGACAGGTGGGGTAGGTGGACAATATTGTAATTTTAAGTGAGGGGGTTATTCAGAGAAGCCCTCATTGATAAGGTGACTTAAAATAACTTGAGGTGTATTGACATACAAAATACACGGATTTGAAGTGAACTCTTTTGACAAATGTATACACTCAAGAAGCAGTCACCACAATCAAGATAAGGAATATTTCCACCACTCTCAGTAGTTTCCTCATCCCCCTTGGTAACCAATCTCCCTTATCTCCCTGTCTCCCCCAACAGCAACCGTTGATGTGCTTCTTGTCACTGTATAGTAGCAGGAATTTTCTAGATACTAATATAAATGAAATCATATGAGATGTACTTTTTTGAGAGGGATATGGCTTCTTTCACTCAGAATAATTATTTTGAGTTTCACCCCTCTCATTGAGTGTTTCAATAATGGTTTATTCTTTTTTATTGTTGAGTAGAATTTCATTATTTATCTAATAACCTTTTGATGGACATGTAGATTGTTCCTAGTTTTTGGCTATTCTAAACAAAGCTGCTATGAATATTTGCATACATGTCTTTGTGTGGACATATGCTTTGTTTGTCCTGGATGAAGCCTAGGAATGAAACAATTGTGTGATATAGTAGCTACGAGTTTAACACTTCTTAAGAAATTGCCAAGCTCTTTTCTTTTATTTCTTTTTTGAGACAGGGTCTCACTCTGTTGTCCAGGCTGGAGTGTAGCGGTGAAATCTTGGCTCACGGTAGCCTCAACCTCCCAGGCTCCATCTATCCTCCCACCTCAGCCTCCCGAGTAGCTTGGCCTACAGGCATGTGCCAACATGCCTGGCTAATTAATTATTTTTTTTTTGTAGAGACAGGGTCTCACTATGTTGCCCAGATTGGTCTCAAACTCTTGGGCTCAAGTGATCCTCCCACCTCGGCCTCCAAAGTGCTGGGATTACAGGTATGAGTCACTGTGCCCAGCCTCCAAAATCTCTTCTAAAGTGGCTATAGCATTGCTGATTCCCTCCAGCAGTCCATGAGGTCTCAATTGCTGTAAATCCTCATTAATACTTGAGGTGATTAGTCTTTTTAATCTTAGACATTCTCAAATGTATGTAGTGGGATCTTATTGAGGTTTTAATTTGCATTTCCCTAATGAATATTGATATTGAATATCTTTTCATGTGCTTGTTTGCCTTCTTATATATTTTTTTGATCTCTATATTAAGATCTTTTGCTGTGTTTAAACACGCGGGTTGTTTTCCCTTACGGAGTTTTGAGAATTCTTTAAATGTTCTGAATACCTTTAGTAGGTCTTTTATCAGAAAAGTAATCTGCAAATAATTTCTCCTAGTCTGTGGCTTATCTTTTCATTCCCTTAGAAGTGTCTTTTGAGAGTTCTTAAGTTTGACAAAATCCAATTGACTATATTTCTAAGGCGTTTGTTGGTAAGAGATTGTTGTCTAGCCCTCAGATTACAGATTTTCCCTTATGTTTTTTGCTGAAAGTTTTATCGTTTAATGTTTTGCATTTAAGTTTATCATCTTTTTTGACTAATTTTTGTGTATGGTGTGAATTATGAATTAGGACTCTAAAATTCATAATAGTGTCCAATTGTTTCAGCATCATTTGTTGAAGACACCATTCTTTCTCCATTGACTTGACTTTGTAACTTCATGGAAAATAAATTGGCCCAGCACAAATGTGTTTATTCTGTGACTCTGTTCTGTTCTGTTTGTCTTTATGTCTATCAGTTCAAGAATGCAAGACTCTCTTGGTTATTGTAGCTTTGTAATAAGTCTTGATATCAGGTAATGTAAGTCCTCTCACTATATTCTTTTTCAAAGTTATTGTTGGAATTAGGTACTCTAGGTTGTTTGCATTCCACATGAATTTTTGAGTCATCTTGTTAATTTCTACAGAAATCCCTGCTTATCGATACTGAGTCTTTTGATCTATGAAGACGGTATATGTCTCCACTTATGTAGGTCTTCTTTAATTTTCTGTCAGCAATATTTTCTAGTTTTCAGTGTATAAGTATTTTACATTTTTCTCAGATTTATTTCAAAGTAACTTTTGTTTTCTGATTCTGTTGTAAATGGGATTTCTCAAAAAGTTTAAATTTCTCATTGTTAGTTAATATGTAGAAATACAATTGATTTTATACATCTTATATTCGGCAACGTTGCTAAGCTCCCCTATTTGTTCTCATGACTTATTTTTTTGAGATTCCATGGGATTTTTTACATAGACAATCATGTTTTCTGTGAATAAAGAATGTTTCTCCTTTTCAATCTAGACACGTTTTATTTCTTTGTCTTGCTTTATTGTACAGGGTAGAAATTCTAGTACAAAGGTGGATACAAGTGGTGAGAATGGGTATCTTTGCCTTATTCTTGATCTTACTGGGAAGCCATACAGTCTTTCACCATAAACTGACATTCTTATTACATTTACAAATTATGTTGGATATAGATTTTTAAAATAAATACCCTTTATCAGGTTAAGAAAGTTTTCTTTTCTTTCTAATTTATGAGAGTTTTATCAATAACACTTTGGATGTTTTTCAAAATTTTTTTCTAAATCTATAGACATAATTTTTTTCCTATGAATTATTACATTATTTTGTTATAATATAATGAATTATACTGATAGATTTTTAATGTTAAAACAGCCTTGCATTCTTGAAATAAACCATGCTTGGTCATGACGTATTTATGTATTTTTGGACTTGATTTGCTGAAATTTTGTTTATAATTTTAAATCTATACTCATCTGAAATACTGGTCTATATTTTCTTTATAAGGTCTTTGTCTAGTTTTGCTATCAAATTAATACTGGCCTCTAGAATTATGAGTCATGGTATTATTTCTTCCTTAAATATTTGGTAGCCTTTGGTCAGGCACAGTGGCTCACATCTGTAATCCCAGCACTTTGGGAGGCCGAGGCAGGCGGATCACAAGGTCAGGAGATCGAGACCATCCTGGCTAACACGGTGAAACCCTGTCTCTAGTAAAAATACAAAAAATTAGGCAGGCGTGGTGGCGGGCACCTATAGTCCCAGCTACTTGGGAGGCTGAGGCAAGAGAATGGCGTGAACCCGGGAGATGGAGCTTGCAGTGAACCGAGATCGCGCCACTGCACTCCAGCCTGGGCAACAGAGTGAGACTCTATCTCAGAAAAAAAAAAAAAAAAAAATTTGGTAACTTTTGTGTGTGTGAAGGGTTTGAACTATAATTCCTGCTTTCAGATAGATACAGGACTGTGCAAGGTTACTTACTTTTTCTTTAGTGAATTTTGGTAGTTCTCATTTCTTAACAGATGTGGCCATTTCATCCAAGTTATCACATTCATTATTATTTATTGTTTGGAGCCAAACCTGATTCTAACTGAAACAAAATTTGATTTCTGGCATTGTAAATGGCTCGTCACTACTTTTAGCACCAAGTTGACTACGAGATATGAACAGTACACTGGGCAGGATAAGGAACGGATGAGTCAGTCCTACAGTAACATTTTAAAGTAAAAGACGACTCAAGGGAACTTGATATAGTTATTCAAGTAGTGCATAACTAGTTAGGCCAAAGCGAGAGCCAGTTTGAGAAGATTGGTTTTATTTGTTGTTGCTGCTTTGTTTTGTCATTTTGCCTCTAAGCTGTTTCTAGATATCTCAGAAGCTCTGCCTCCTGGACTGTGTGTAACGTGTCTTGTACAGTGGGTAACCAGTTAACCCAGAGGCAGAAGTGCCTCATGTTTGTAGGTTTGAGGTCTGTATCATAACATTGTAGGGAGATGACCTTTTATTACAGCACAGACATTCTGTGAAAATAGGACATTGTTATTTTAAAAATGGGTCTTCCCCCGGAAAGGGAAAGGGAAAGCTTTCCCCAGTCTCCCCTTTTGCAAGCCTGGGTTGTCCACTCAAGCCGATGGGCTCACCTAACAGTTCCAGGTTCACACAGATTCAGGTGGTGGTTGGGCAAGGGGGGGTCTGCCCCTCATGCTCAAGGCTTCATTCTAAAGGCTCCTCTACATTTGAAAAGTTCCTGTAACAGTATTTAATGTCACTGAAATTACTGTTAGTTACAGCTGGAAAATTCTGGGGAAAAATATACCATGGGAAAAGAAGGGTTAAGTCAGTGAGCACCTGCACTAGCTGGGTTGGAGCCCCTAAAGATCCTGGAAACACTCATTTAAGAACTGACTAGATGTGATTCATTGCAGGTGAACAGATACGTCATCATTTATTTTAATGTAGAAAATAGTATTAATGAGTCTGAAGCCGCTGACACAACTGGGACTAGTGTGTGCCCTGCTTCTGGCAAGACATTGTGGTTGCATGGGCACAGGGTGGCCAGCACCCCTCCTCAGGTGCGCTTTTTTGTGGTTCTGAAGTCAGCGATGTGGGAGGGATCCCTTACCAGTCTACACGATCTTCCTGATAGCATCACCTCCCCCTCCCTAGGGAGCATCTACATTTTGGCCAAACATTACGAACTTAATATTTAATGTTAAAAGAGAAACTGTTTAGAAAGTCTAGAAACCTCTCATGTGCCTCGTGGCAATTATAAGATCCCTGGGCCCCCCTTAAACAAAGAGCTTTGTTCTTTTAAAGCAATTACCAGAAGTAAAAAAGCAATAATGCCAGTAAAACTTTTAAAGGCACATGTGCAGGAAGACAATTGGAGTTCAGGCTGTCTGTGGGTAGCTGGTGATCTAGCCATGATACAGGAAGATGCTATCTTCTGGAGGGTGAAATCTTAATGTCCCTACAGCCATTGCTCCTGCAAACCCCATCTGTGGTTGGTGGAGACATTAGCATTTAGTTGACACTTTTACCTTGGTTGAATGGAAGGTATTACATTACTATGGAGCATCGTTGCATCTTGACGTATTGTCTACTAGGTTGCCAGCATCTTCAATAGCAAGCTGTAGTTAGGTTAGTCAAGTGATTCAGTCAGCAAAAATGGTGAGGTCACCAGGCACCATGGCTCACACCTGTAATTCCAGCACTTTGGGAGGCCAAGGTAAGAGAATGACTTGAGGCTAGGAGCTCAAGACCAGCCTGGGCAACATAGGGAGACCTCGTTTCTGCAAAAAATCAAAAAATTAGCCGGGTGTGGTGGTGCACACCTGTAGTCCCAGCTACTCAGAAGGCTGAGGTGCCAGGATCCTTTCAGCCCAGGAGTTTCAGGCTGCAGTGAGCTATGACTGCACTACTGCACTCCAGCCTGGGCAACAGAGTGAGATCTGTCTAAAAAAAGAAAAACAACGTGGTGAAGCATTAGGAAAGAATTTTGCTTGTGAGTTGCCCTTTAGTGGTTGGAAGGAAGCTCGTGTCCTGGTTTCCATACTTGCAGCATCTGCCCCATGCTGCCTTCTTAGCTCCACCTGCACCCATCCGAAGCTCTGTCCACAGTGCCACCCTTCCCGCCTTCGGTGCATGTCCTTCGGCCTGGAGTGATTTCTCAATGTGGCTGCCACCTTCACTGCGTGTGAGCTCCTTGTCTCCAGAGCCTACCTGCAGCTTTGACTTTCTCTTCCTGGAGAAACCCCTCCCCAGGATCTGGTTTTCTCTGGCAGGCACTGTCCTCGCTGCAGAAAGCTTGCCCTTCCTCCTTTCCATGCTTCATGCTAACTTCAAATCCTTGTCTTCGAAGTTCTTTTTTCTCCCCATTTTCCTCACTCTCACACCAGTACCAATGTTTTCGATGTCAAATGGGCTACATTTGTAGTCTTGGTCAAGAATTCCTGTTGAATAAGAGCAGGATGTCTCTCTTTCTGTCTGTGTTTTTATTGAGATGATCAGATTTATGTATGTGTATGTGGGAGCTGTTTTAAAAACTTAAAATTATGCAAGACCTCTGTAAACTTATTTTCATTCATCTGAATACATGATTTACTTACCTTAGTTAAAAATGACAGAAGGCCCTACTTATATTTCTACAGTTTGTTTTCAGACATTACATTTAAAGATCTTTTCATGTTAGTACATGTAGATTATCCTAATTCTTTTCAAACTTTGCATGTAATGCTATGCTATGAATTCACTGTTGTATAGAAACCTTTCCCTACTGATATTGGGACTAAAGAGTACATTCCTATAAAATATTTTAATCATTTAAAAACACTTCTGTGTTTCTGTGCTTTCTGTAGAAAGTAAAAATGTTATGTTTTAAGAATTCCACCATTGAAGGCTATTAGTCACATGAAGGAGTAACTTCGTTTTGTAAAATAATCAGTTCCAGTTTCCTGTGTTTAAATATATGTGTATTTAGTTTGATGCATACGTATTTAATTTGTATGTATCATATAGATTTATGACTTGGGGGTATAGTGCAGATGTGTTACATGGATATATTGTGTAGTGGTGAAGTCTGGGTGTTTAGTCCACCTGTTGCTTGAATAGTGAACATTGTACCCTATAGGTAATTTTTCAACCCTCACCCCCATCTCACCAGTGTCTATCATTGCACTCTATAAGTCCCTGTGTACAATGGAACAAAAACTCTGTAACAAGTGCTATGCCTGACATTGCGGACACACAGAGATGAATAAGGCTGTACCCTGAGGAGCCTCAGACAACCTAGACCACTGGTAATACAAGACAAGGGAAGAAGTAGTATTGTCTTCTAAAATAGGAACAGCTGGTTTTGACTTGGGACCAGGCATAAGGGGACAGGCCTGGGTCTGGGGAACAGGCTGTGGGAAGGGTATTCCTGGGAGTTGGGAAATCAGCCTCAGATCTGCAAGAAGGAGCTTCTCTTCATCCTTAGGCGGTGGGTGTCTTCAAATGAGAGGACCCGGGAGCAGCAGGTTCTTGTACCACTGAAGGCTGTGACAAAGGTTAATAAACACCCTCTGCCCCCAATTCCACCTCCAGATAACAGCCATGTATGTGCTCTTTGGCACCTTCCTTCTGGCTCAGAGGTCATTTAAAAATTTGTTTTACAAGAATGTAATATATAATATGTATATGTATATTTGGTGTGTGTGTTTATCTTTATACATACTGGTACTCTTGTTTTCACTGGACCAATTTATAAGAATGAACTGAAGGTTACATTTATAATTTTTTTTTTTTTGCTGCAGATCATATTCCAACCAATAGCTTAAGAGCACAAATTGTGGTCTCCTGACAGTAACTGTGCACGCTGTATGGTTTTTAACATCGTTTTAATCAGTAACTATTCATTTTCTTATTCTGCTTTTTCTCATTTCACATTATCTTATGCATCCTTGTTTACATAGCTTCCTAACCTCCATATTTACCACTTTTTAATAACTTTCTATCCTTTCTTTGATAGAATGGCTCAGTACAGGCTGACAGTTCCTCAGCTGTTGGGTTTAACGGGTGAGGAGGGGAAGGGCCCTTGGGAAAGAAGTCTCACTTACTGATGTTTCTCTTCACACCTGTGCACAAGTGCAATGGCTGGATTTACTGAAATGATAGAGAAAAAAGCCCACCATGGTACTGTTTAACACAAAGTACTTAAGCATACTCTAGGTTCTTTGAGCAGGAGATCCTGAAACATTTGGGGTATATTTTACTAATAGAAAAAAGTACAAGTCTTCCAATATGTAAACACAATTGAATTTACTATAAATTAGAGAAAAGATTAATGAATTCTTATTTCTTATTTTCCAGTTATCCCATCTACAGCACTTTGAGGCTGTTTGCTGTTCTGACATCTTCCATAGTGTTTCATGGTCTTGAAATTTTATAAGAATTTAGAAAAAGACTAATTACTTAGCTACTGAGGGCTTCAAAGAGCTTCGTTCGAAGTGAATATCTGGCTTACAATATGGAATCACTCTATTGCTTTTTCCTTCTATTGTCAGATCACTTGGTCATTTTGAAAAAGCTGCATACAGTGATACTAGAAAAAAATTATTTGCTTGGTAGCTTTTGATAGCTTCTTAGAACATCTGTTATCAAGCTGAGTTCATCATTCCTGGAGAGCAGCTAAAGCCCTAACCAAATGTGACTTCACTGCCCGTGTCATGGAAGATGATGGAGTTGGATTGGAATGTTGAGTGTTTGCCTTTGGTTTCTGAGGTCTGTTTTCCAAAACAACATGGTGAAAATTGAGTTGTACACTTTACTTTTCCAGAAAGCACTGGGTATATATGATACCCAATTGGTTTAAGAATCTCAGATTTCAGGAGGCAGCTCAGTTATCTCCCTGTAATAACAGCCAATTCCACAAACCAGTTGTTTGATATGTGGGGCTTGCAGGCCCCCTGGTTTGGGGATGGAAACAAAAACACCAAACTGGAGTTGGCCTGAAACACAGCTACCCCTGAACACTCAGCTGTCTCTGGTCACACGGGCTTGGCTTTGGAGACTGGGTTATAGCCTAGAGAGGACACGAGTCAAGTCCTTGATGCTACATGATGGAAGGACATGAGGGTCTAGTTGTGGCAGATCCCTGGGACTCTAAAAATAAAGAGCAACATCATGGAAAATATTGTGACTTAAGAGAGCATCTAAGAGGCAAAAAAAGTGATTTTTTCCCAAAGCAATGTAGACGAGATGTTACTTAGAAAGGTGTTAAATTGAAGTAACACTTGGCCCCTTTGAAAAATCATACGAATACCAATACAAACTGGGAAGGGACTGAAGAATTTGTTTCCTGATGAGGCAACATTAACTTTGGAATTAGGTACATCTGGCTGCACTAATAGTGGTTTTCCAACTCACTGGCAGTTTTTATCAAAATGCAGATTCCTAGGTTCTTGCCCAGCTCTAGTGAATCATGATCTCTCGAGGAGGTTCCTAGGTATCGTAATCTTTAGTGAGCTCTCCAGGTGATTTTAAAACACAGCTAAAGCTTTTAAGAGCTTACTATGCGCCAGACACTGTTTCGAGTGCTTGCTATGCATTATCTCACTTAGAATGTAAAATGATGTTACAAGCTCAGTATTATCATCTGTGTTTCATAGCCAAGGAAGCCAAGGCTTAGAGTAGCCATTGGACTTGCCCGCAGCCACACAGTGGATGATGGAGCGGGGATGTAAACACATGCAACATGTCTTTGGAGTCCGCACTCCTAAGCACCATGGTGCCTGCTCATCTTTTCATGCGCTTTGTACTCTGGGAACCACTAAACAAATTAATTAACTTCTCTGGCTGTCAATTTCCTCATTGGTAAAATGGATACAAACAAATTTAAAAGTGTAAAGCCTGTAATGGTAAATCTTGATAATGAAGAGAAGTCCAGCAGCTCTACTTTCTTAGGCTATGAAGAACATCTTTGTGATGCAATGTTCTATATTTGTGGTTTGCATTTATGGACAAACTTCAAATATGGGAATGATAGTAACAATGAAGAATTTTTTTTAGTATAGTATGCTTTCTTAGATGTCCCCTGTGCTGAGCAATTTCACTGTGGCTAAATCTGGATCCCTTCTAATCTTTGAAAATTTCCACTTTCTTTATTTGATTTTTCTACATTTAAAAACTTTTAGCCTGATAAAGAAAAGATGCCCTCTTCTTGGGGTCAAATATTTAAAGGCCAACCAGCTTAAACACAAGTATCTGTATAAGCACTAGTAAATACACCCTCCCTTTGTCTATAGTGAAGAACTTTTGACCAGTGACCTGCTCACCTTTAGAAAATACATGAAAGCCTCCAGGCCTCTATTTGTTGCCCTGGCAAAGAAACTTGCCAGGAATCTTTACAGAGGATAAAGAGAATCACTTGTTTTTAAAATTAAAATCTTTTTTTTTAAGGTGACAAATCTATCCTTTCAAATTTAAGAGCAGGAACTTAATTCAACAACACACTTACAAATTTACTGCCTGTTGCTATGGCTAAATTTGACAAGGTGACTTTTATTAGTCATTTGGCAAAAAAAAAAAAAAAAAAAATGGAATCTCCATCAAGGCTTTGCTCTTTCCAGCCGCACAGGGTGACTCATGTGAGGTTGAAAGCAAGTAGCTTTGGGCAGGGCTGCCCTGGGGCACAGCTGTGACCTCTAGTTTTGGTGAGTCACAAAAATAGCTGTAGCTTACTTCCACTTGTCCATTCTCATGAGGCATTTAAACAATGTGAATTGATGAACCACAAACTGATTCTCGCTAAGGGTTTCAGTACCTTTCCTAGAAAAACGTTTCTAGCATGACCTGTAAGTAGACAGAGTAAGTCGCCCTCTCATCTATCTCTAGGAGGCAAGTTGTCTCTTCTAGAAGATAAATAATGAGTGAAATTGCTGAAGTCAGGCTAGTTGAGGACCAGGCAGGGGAGGAGAGGGAATCTACTCGACTGATAACTCAAGAACATACTATCCCTCCTGAATAATCCAGCCTGTTGCAAAAGTTTGCATAAAAAGGGTGAAATCATTGACTGATATTAGTGAATATTTATCAAGCGCCTGCTATATGCCAGGTCCTGGCTACACACTGTGATTTGTACAGAAAACAATGAAACCTGAAGTGATTCCTAAGCCCAAGGATGTGGAGCCTCAGAACACGCAGTCACATACACACAGAGGAAGTGCGGAAGCCCAGCAGCGGCCAGCGCTTCCAGGAGAGGCCGAGAGCCGGGAAGCATGGTGAGGGACTGAGCTAGATGGGACGGACACTCAGGAAAGCCTTTCTGGAGGGGTCATGTTTCAGCTGAGATCTGAAGGAGAAATAGGGTTGAACTTGCCGAAGGATGAGGAGTACCTTCTGAGTAGAGGGAAAATGTCTTCAGGGCCTGGTGGAGGTGGCAGAGGTGGGGAAAGGAATGGTGTGTCTGATGAACTAAAAGCACTGGGTGTGGCCGGTGCTTGGACATCCTGGGGTGGGGGGAGTAGGGTGCAGATGGAGTGAATGACTTAGGCAGGAGAAGGCCACGAAGAGCCTATGGGCTTTATACCTGGAGTTGGGGTAAGCTGCGGAAGGATTTTAGGCAAAGGGTGATAAAATCAGATCTGCATTTTGTAAAGAACTTTCTGTCCACCATGTGGAGAACAAACGCAGATGGACAGGCCAGATGTATGGAGACAAGTCAAGAGGTTGCGGCATGAGCAGGCATGGTTTCTAGGATGAGGGTGGTGGTGAGGATGGAGACAGAGAGACCTAGGAAGGAAAATCTCCCTTGACTGGGAGAGGGACCATTTACACACAGTGAGAGAGAGAAAGACTGGATTGACTGCCAGCGTTGAAACATCTCCAAATGGTGAATGGTGGTTTTACTTAGAGAGGAACTACTAGAAGGAGACTAAGGTTGTTACTGTGGGAAATGTTATGAATTTAGAAGCATATAGTATTGAAGCATGTCTTTCTGATATCCCAATAGAGACAGCTAGAAAGACATCCATCTAGCTATATAGCTCTGGATCTCAGAAGAGCAATCAAGATTGGACAAAGGACTTTGGGAGTCTCTGTATGGCATGGGTATTGATAGAGTGTGAAAGGAATGAACTATAAATGAACCTTGAGAAATTACAACATTTAATGACTGGGTGGAGGAGGATGAGCCAGCAAGGAAGATTGAGAGGGACATGCAGGAGGAAAACCAAGAGAATATAGTTTCCTGGAAACCAAAGGAAGGTGGTATTTCAAGGAGAGAGAATAATAGTCAATGGTGCCAAAAGCTACAGATGGTCCAGTAAGATGAGGAGGGAACAAATTCCATTGGATTTAGCAACACGCAGATTCTCAGTAACTTCAGGAAGATTAACTTCAGAAATTAATGTGAAATCCAAGGGCAGGGGCGCGTTTTACCCAATGCAGAATATAACAATATTTTTCGGGCACTAATCATAAAGTTTAAAGCACAGATACATACTGACCTCTAGCTGACTGATTTCAGAGATATGCCATATGGATATTTCTGGAAAGATTTGTAGCTTTCTGGACAAACAGTGAGGTGGGGAAGAAACGTAGCAAGTTTATTTGTAGGGGAAAGGAAAAGCAGTCAGAAGCCCTGAGTGTTAGTCTTTGCAGCCAAAATTCAAAAGCAGGCCAGGTGATCAGAGGTGCAACTCTTGCATCTCTAAAGCTGCGGGGCTAGGATATAATTGCCAGAATCTATGAAAGTGTGAGTGCTGTGAGTTTTGCCCGTGAAGGCAGAAAGGTGTGAGAGTCTTGTCCATTCTATTGCCAGTCATATTAGTCTGTTCTTACGCTGCTAATAAAGATGTACCCAAGATTGAGTAATTTATAAAAGAAAGAGGTTTAATGGACTCACAGTTCCACATGACTAGGGAGGCCTCACAGTCATGGCAGAAGGCAAGGGGAAAAGCAAAGGCACGCCTTATATGGTGGCAGGCAAGACAGCTTGTGCAGTGGACACAATTTATAAAACCATCAGATCTTGTGAGACTTATTCACTACCACAAGAATCAACCCCATGATTCAATTATCTCCCCCTGGTCCCGCCCTTGACTCCTGGGGATTACTACAATTCAAGGTGAGATTTGGGTGGGGACACAGCCAAACCATATCACCAGCTCTGCATTATACTGGGGGTAACTCTGCTTGTTTTGTTTGTTTGTTTGTTTGTTTGTTTTCAATTGGGAATGAGGCTGTTCTAGGTTTTTTTTCCTGAGGTCATTTCCAGTTTTGAAATTGTAATAATTATATTCATCAAGGTGAACATCTAATTTTGCATGCTCAATTAAGCTAATTTGGCATTTGCTGTCTTGTCTTCATCATTGGATGAGCCAATTCTTTGTACTTTTTTTTTTTTTAATCAAGTATTTTGTCTTCCCACTTGCCTTTTAATCCTCTGTGCATGTGGCAGTGAGCTGTGGCTCTCCCACACAGGATGAGGTCATGTTTGCTCCCCTGAGGACTTCTCTGTGCAATCGTGGTCTCTGTATAACACCAAGGCCGCAATTTTCAGGAATAAACATAGATGGGAATGGATGATTCCCTGGTTTCATAAAACCTCTAAGCAACATTAGATAATGCTCATTGATAGAAGTAAAACTGAATTATTCTCTGTGCCAGTAGTTTTTATATATCATAAGAGATTCTACTGGAAGGATCACTGGGTATTTCAAAGATGCATGGAAACAACACATTGATGGAATTGTCTTCAATGGAAAGTCATAAAAGTTTGCTGATGATTTTTGGTGGGTCTATCAAAATCAATTAACCCTACCATTGTTGCATTTTGTGCTCACTTAAATAAAAAGTATTGAAGAGGACGAATTTTGCAGCAAAGGGGCAAATACTCCTAAATACTGAAAACTCTTTGAATTCTAGAAGAATAGAAACCTGAGAGTTGTTCCTCAATGGGAGAAATATTTAGAAAGGCAATTTTCATCACTTTGTATTTTTCCGTGAAAGTGGAATAATTAAAAGCATAATGATTTAAGCTGACTCAGAGTACGATGAAAGAAACATTAAATTTCTTCTGAGTGGGGTATTTAAAAATCATATTGAAATCTGAGGATGCTATGGAAGCTGTTAAAAGTTTATGTACTGGAATATGTACAACATATATTTTGCACAGGAAAAATATATTTTTTGATATAATGACATTTATGATATAGAATAGGACACAACTTCAACTTGAATGTTTAAGAGGAATTAAATGAGATCACGGCTGTAAAGTTCTTAGCACAGTGCCTGGCGCACTGTGTATGCAGATGGCAGCTGGTGTTACAAGCCTCTCTCTTCTCTAAAGCACTCTTCACTAGAGCAATGCTGGTGACATGTCTGCACGTCATGGGAACTTTTGGGAATCTTATGTATGCCCAATGTCTTTTCTCAAGACAAGCTGCACACTCAGAAAGGCCAGGTGCATTGCCTCAAACTGACTGGCCCAGCTTGGGGCATTAACCAACAGTGGCCGAATAGGAGATGTAATTTGTTTACAAGGTGCTTCAGCCATTCTGTGGTGAGGTTGTATATTGAGTAGTTATCAGTTGACACATCTGACATTTTTTCAATGTCATAAAAGATTCTCGGTAACCTCAGGAAGATTGACTTCAGAAATTAATGTGTAATCCCATGGCAGGGACATATTTTATCCAGTTTTTTTTCAATGTTTTACATTGAAAAAATGTCAGATGTGTCAACCGGTAAAAATAAAAGGAATGTGCCATAAGATCAATCAGTAAAAACAAAGGGGTTGTATCATAAGAGGGAGAAGGGAAAGACTCGGATGGAGAAGGGGGCAGAAACAGAGAAGCTGCATCATGGGAATAATGGCATCAGTGGAGAGGCAGTTGTGGGCATCTGCTGATGAAGGGTGCTCATAGTCCAGTAAGACGGGGAGAGACCATGAGCTGTGTGGGGCTCCGACAGTACGGAGCCTATTTCATTTCTCCACTAGGCGTGGCTGTGTAGTTTCAGAGATGTCCTCTGAGTTTTCTTTTTCACTGTCATAAACCTCCAACACCTAAGGCTGTGCTTCTCAAAATTTCCAATGAAAGTGTCCCACAGTCTGATAGTCGAGATGGGGAGCCTTGGAGATCTGGAGATCCAGGCTGGAGCTGCAGGCAGCAAGTATGAGATTCCCTTCACTTTTTCTTAGGATCTCAAAAATGTACCTGATTTTCATACTTCAGTCTATAATAGGTTTATTTTAATGGGGGGAATACTGTCATCCAGAGAACAGATCCAGTAAGAAAATGTGCTGCTATGAGTACCACATTTGGAGAATTGATTTGAGCAACCTGGCACATCTATGTTCTTTACAAACTAAATGGCCAGAGAACAAGATGACCTCACTTTTTCCCAGAAAGTGGAGAGGGTCATTTGCAGTCTCTTGTAAAGATTGAAAGGGGGTCTGTAAGCCAAGCTACAGACTCCCCTCATGCAACTGGTCCTGGGATCCTTATTAGTATTTATCATTTTCTTTCTTTACTGCCCATTCAAGATTCCTCACTACTAACCAACATTTCAGCTGGTCTGACCAATTGGATAATCCAGGCCTTTAGCCCTGAGGGGTCTGAACTCTTAGTCGCCTTGCTTTTATAGGCGTGTGATTGAAGACATTGCTATTTACGGCTGCCATGGAGCATGGAGGCACCTTGTGGGGCTGAAGGCAACAGTGAAGCTGTGGAGAGATTCATAAACTACACTTGGCATGACAGCCCACTGTGGATAGTGGTTGTTCAGAGTCCTTGATATTTTGCTCTTTTCATGTAATGTTTCTTAGATGCATTTCCAAGTAGCAATAGAATTCACACATGGAGCAGTTCATTTTTAGCTTCTCTACTTCTCTACAGTGTTTTAAGTACACTGATATGTTATAATTTCTTTAGTCAGTATTCAACTACAAGATATTTACCTCTATATTATTTTTTGACTCACAGTTTTTAGGATATCCAGCTTACTTGGGCAATACTTCTCCGTGATCTTTCCAGTTGGATATTTGAAAATACAGTGGAAATAATTACATCTTAGACACAGAAATCTACTTGATGTTATATCAGTTTATAAAAGAGGAGATGTAGACTTCCAAAATTTCAAAATCAGAACTTTTAGTAATCATCTAAAGTTATTTCGTAGATTAAAAAATAATTCCATGTATTTAATGATATGCTTTACCATAATCATAGTAAGTTGTGCAAGCATATTCATAGAAATCATTAATATATGTTAAGTACCATGCTAAGCATTTTATTGGTATAACCTCATATAACAATCACCTGTGGTTATCCACATTTTATAGATAAGAAAATATATCCAATCAATAGTGGAGCTGGGACTCAAAACTGAGACTGTGGAGACAGCAAATCCCATCTCACAAGGCCAGTGAGAAGAGATTAGGTCAGCTTCAAAGTGAAGGCATTAAAAGATGTGTAGGAACACCTTTGGGCGTAAGATGGGCCCCAACCATCTGCATTTATGCTGAACCCACTGAAATGTCGAACATCAAATCCCTTTAAAAACTGTCCTCTGCTAAGTCTAAGAACAGGAACTGGAGTTCACCACATAGGCCATATGTTTGCAGCCCTCCAGTTCTCATGGAAGCATTTTGAAAGCACTTTCACTCCAAAACATGTAAAAAAGATTGCTCTAATCAGCAACTCAACAAGTTAAACTACATGTTGGCTTAATTAAAATATTTAGATCACAGTTGGATATTATTTCTCTATTGAAATATTTTCCACAAGGATATCATTTTTTGTGAGGTAGATTAGTAAATAGATGAAGGTAAAATATCTGAGACATGGGCTCATTCATTGGATAGAATTTATTGTATTCCCTCTGGAGTGGTTGTGGGATAATGACAGGAATGGAAACATACATTCGCATAACAATCATTTACTCATTTATCAAGAATGTATTCAGCTGGTGCTATGTGGCAGACATCCTGTTAGTTGCTATGTCTACAGATAGTGCAAAGTACTATTTTCTTAGTACAGTGCAGATTGTTTTAAAGTGTCACTAAGGAGGTATTTCCATAGTTTGTCTGTAGAAGCAGTGTTTTTAGAAGTTTCCTGTTCTGTGCTTTTATTCTTTAATAGTTATAACAATTATATAAAAGGACGAGGGATGTCATCTTACAGTTATGGATTGTTAGATTGGAATTACATCAAGGACACCTTCTTCATTCCACAGATAGGGAACTGAGGCCAGGAAGCACAGTGACCCAGAAAAGTTTGCGGAACAATTTAGAGGTGCAGGCAGGAGTGAAACCAAGCCTCCTTATTTCTACCTTGTCCTTAGTTTACTACTCTACTGAAAATAAAGTCATAAATGTTTATCCTCAAGGTGAGAAATCCATGTTAACCCATTCTAGATATATAATAAGTTATGAATATCTCCTGCAAAGCTCATAACTCTCCAAATAATCTCAACAGTTGAGCATGCAATGCCAAGAAATTCTTCATTATAAACTAAATAGTTCATTAAGATATTAAATCCATACCTGCCTTGTATTTTGTAATGAAAAAGTATAACAATTGATGATTCACTTAATTTTGATAAACGTTCATTATAAACAATAAATTCCTCCAAATTTTATAAATTTTGGGGGTGTATTTTGAGGCTATTTGGAGCAACAAATAATTGTTCAGTTTTAGATGATATATTGTATATATAACAAATATGTGTCAAATTATATATAACATATGGTCAGCCCTCCATACTTGTGGGTTTTACATTCACGGATTCAACCAACTGTGGATCAAAAATATTTGGGAAAAAAGGATGATTACGTCTGTACTGAACATGTGCAGACTTGTTTCCTTGTCATTATTCTCTAAACAATACAGTATAACAACTATTTGCCAACATTTACATGGCATTAGGTATTATAGGTAATGTAGAGATGAGAGTGTACAAATCCTAAAGAGAGACTACCAGATAAGCTAATAAAGTGATATTCAAGATAATAAAGAACTGATAATTATAAGATCACTGCTACCAATAATCCCTCAGTGACTGGAACTTGAATATAAACTTGTAATATGAATGGTTCTTCCAAAAATCTCACAGACTCCAATTTGGCAGTGATGAGTAACCTTGCAGGGTTTTGAGGCAAAGGCTTTAAATGGAGAATAAAATGAATATTAAAGAGAACACAGGCTCTTCGTGGTCTTTCCCCGAATTAGTACAGGGGAGGATGTGCATAGGTTATATGAGAATACTTTGTATCAGAGACTTGAGCATTCATGGCTTTTGGTATTTGAGGGAGGGTCTTGGAACAAATTCCCCAGCGACAACAAGAGACAGCTGTATTTGTCCAATTTAGGTCACCTACAACTTTGGATGTCTTTCTTTCTTCTATCATATATCTATCTATCATCTATCTATCTATCTATCTATCATCTATCTATCTATCTATCTATCTATCATCTATCTATCATCTATCTATCTATCATCTATCTATCTATCATCTGTCTATCTATCTATCTATCTATCTATCTATCTATCTATCTATCTATCATCTATACACACACACACACACACACACACACACACGTTGAAGTTTGGTTTCCAAGGGAAACAGACTCGATGATATTTACATGCAGATAGCTGGTTTAATGGGAAATAACACTATTTCCCACTAAGGCTGAGGAACAACACCTGGAGGTGAGAAGATTGGGTTGGGCCAGGAGGTATTAATATTTGAACCTCGATGGGATTGCAACAGTGGCCTCAGCCAATTCTGCAAGGAGCTCTGGGACTAGGTTGGCTCTTCAGAGTTGTCCAGCCTTGAGACAAGGGGCCCAGGCCTCTAAATGTCCCCAGCCCCTCTCTAGTCATTGGAAAAGGGATTCCTCTGGGCATGGAACAGGAGTTTAGGAGAGGAGTGGAGTTGGTCTGGGACCTGTCTGCTGCTCTATAAAATAATCTTTGAAGAATGAGTGACTGAAATCACATTGAGAAGATGAGACTTGAGGCAATTGGTGAGTAGTTGTTATTATACTTAAAATAGTTGATAAGGCTGAAGGTAGAGAGATGAGTTATAATTTGGACATGTCTCCTTTTTACTTTTCTGACAAAGCAATCCAGGTTCTTTTGCTGGAAGGAAGACGTTTAAATGGCATAAGCCTTCTCTTTGATTGTCTGGAGCTGTGATTGGGAAGCCCAAACAGGCAATGACTGTGGATCAATTGCTGCATTGAAAAAAATTTTATTCAACATTAACTTCTTAGCAGGACTTTGGAAATTGGCCCAGTTCTCTATTGGCTTAGCAAATGCCTGGAAAATGGGACTTAAAAACAATAACATAAATCAAAGGGTTAGGACAAGGAGATATGGATGTCTGGGAGACTAGCTACAGGTTCTTGAAGATTAAGTTTTCCTGTGCAGTTTGGTATCACAGCCTGGTAAGCAATGCGTTTGGGAGGTTGATCCTGCTTGAAAGTAGGATAGATAAATTAGGAAAGAAATTAAGAGTTCTAAAGGGAATTTTTTTAGATTTAGGAAGGTAAATAATTCAAAATAACAACTCTAAAAATTAAAAAATCTCAAATGTCTTATGTTCATCATTATGGAAATGGTGTTTATCTTCTATCCAAGTCATAATCACAGATGTGATTAGAGATATTTGTGACATATTTGAATAGTCTTGGGCCTCCAGGATGTTGAAGGTCAGAAAACTGTGTCATAGCTGGGATCATTGAGAGAAAAGAGAGTGTTCAGCCTGGACCCCTTCTAACAAGAGAGCTGATGATGTCCTTTGAATGTGAAATTCTGATGTGCACAAAAGAAAATAAACTTATTTACATCGTGTTGCTCCAGAGAAAAGAACAGGAAGCAATGGAAGACACAGGGAGAGAGATTTTGATTCAACCTAAGAAAGCACCTTCTGACATTAGGGTCAGGGAGGCCTGGGGAAGTGGCTCTCCTCCCACTGGACGTCCTCCTGCAGAGGGAGGTGACCGTCTGCAGGGACCCTGAGGAGGCGTTTTCTAGACTGAACGGGACGGTAGGCCATATATCCGCTAAAGGCCTTCCTCATCCTGGGATTTTATTACTCTGGGTCCTCAGAGACAAATTTTTCATGCTGGTTCCTTTTTTGGTCATCACACCATGACCATGACTAGGTTGGCATGTAAAGGGGGCTGTCATTAGACACGGCCTCTTCGCCTGCAACTGCGATGTTGGTGTAGCCCAGAGAAGGGGGCAAGGCCTTGTAGTAGAAAGAGTGTGGATTTGGAATCGGGCAGTTTCACATTTAAATTGTAGCTGTTATGTTGCCTTGTATAAGTCATGCCACTTTTCTAATTATTCGACTTCTCTGCATAATACTTAAGTTAAATAGTACTTGAGTAATGATACTTAAGTTAGGTGACAGGAACTATTGGAAAGTGCCTAGCTCCCAGCAGGCGTCCACAAACACAAATTTCTCTTTCTCCAGGACTCTGAGTGTTTCCCTTCCGATTGCAGTTATTACACAATCGCACATAATGTTCAACAGCTCAGCTCCCTCTGGTACTTCCTTCTGCCAAAACTAGGACTCAGAGACTCACCATGGCTGAAAAAAGTCAGGAAGGAAAATAGAGAGGCCAAGAGGCAAAGCACAGCTTGGCCTGGTATTTCTCATCTTCTTCAGAACCCAGAATATCACCTTTCCCACTAAGTCACCTCCTTTATTTCTTACTTCTGTTTGTGACATCATCATTGTCCACATCATCTGGCCCCTGGTCCCATCTATCTTGGGCAGGTGGCTGAAAAGTCAAGCCAGTGTCCCCGGGAGATACTACTAGGCTTCCTCCAGGGAAGACAGGAGCATAAATGACTGGAAAAGCGGAGAGCTGGATGGAGTATGGTGCAAGGAACAGGTGCAGGTTGAACATTCCCGTCACAGTGTGAAGTCCCCTGAGATGGGACCTCCATCCCTGTTGCCTCTCCCAGTACCCTGAACATGCCTGGATGTTGGCGGGATAGATGGGTAAGGAAATCTGTCACTTCAGTAGAGTTTGGGCAATGCTCTTCTAAAAATTTAAAAGAGATGATAAAAATCTGATATGACATTTTAAATGAGAGAGAAAAATCTAAATACTTACAAGGAAATCAATACAGTTCCTCTGTGATGATATTGTTGAAAATAGCAGTGACTCTTCATGGTTTGCTCAGCGTTTGTTTGTATAAATCTGAGTCTATGACATGCGTCACTATGAGGGAGGACCCTTTCACTGGTTCTATATGCTGATGTCCTGGATATACCAGGGGCTGATACCAATGGCTTGGACCTGCTACAGATGGCTCTCTGCACAGTTGCCGTGGAGAATGGAGCTGCTTGCATTATTTCTCACTTCTCTTTGTGACATCATCATTGTCTACATCATCTGCCTCTGGTCCCTCCTGCAGGCCTGGGCCTCTTGGGCAAGTAGCTGAACACTGAAGCCATGAAGGGACCTAGGTTCTTTGTATCCTCTCCTGTAGTCCTGGGCCAATAACTGGCTGCTTTATGGAAAACACACACACACACACACACACACACACACACACACACACACACACACCCCTGGTGGCCACCACGGTTTGGCCAAACTAATAGTGGATGCTGTGCTCTGACCCTCTGCGTCGGTGGGCTGTCCTCTATTCTCTTCTGTTGACTTCCACTGAGCAGCGTCGGCTGAGGCTTGCCACTTCTCTGACCTTTACTGAAGGCCATAAGGAATCAATAACTCAATCCAATATTCTGACATTTAAAATGATGAATTCCTCTAAAGTCTAGCTATCTGATGAAGTAAGACATCTGATTCCCAAGAAACAAGACATACTGCTATCGTTAAACGTGCATTGCGGCTCTCTATCCCACGACAATAATTTCTTGCTGGTCCCAATCCACTCTGACACTTTTTCTCTGCAACCCCATTTTGAACACCAATTTAATATTAATTTCAGTGGTTCGACAGCAAGTTATAGAAATCCTCACAACCTAGTAGAAATCCTCAAAATCTACAGAAGACTAAAAGAGAATATAGTAGGATCTCCTGGAATTCTAGGATAAGAGTAAACTTAAGCCTCTGTTCCATTTTGTGCTGCTGGGAAACCAACAACTCCAAAATGTAGTGGCATAGAACAACCATTTTATATGCTCTGACTACTGTGGGTGAAGAATTCAGACAGGACATGACAGGGATGGCATGAGTTGCATGTGCTCCACAATGTCTGGGCCTCTGCTGGAGGATTCAGAGCCTGGGGATATGCAGGCATCTGGGAACTAGAGTCCTGGAGATGTTATCATCTGTGTGTGTGGTGGCTGAGCTGGTTGTCAGCAGACCCTCATTTGGGGCTGTCACTGGAACATCTATGTGACCTCTCCATGTGGCTTGGGCCTCCTCACAACATGGTGGTCTTAGGATGGTCAGACTCTTTATACAGTGGCACAGAACACCAAAGGCGAATGCCCCAGCTTAGAAGGCAGAAGCTGACTTGCCTTTTGTGACCTAGCTTTAGAAGTCACACAGCATTAATTCTGCTGCATTCTCTTGGTCACAAGCCCAACCAGACTCAAAAGGAGGTGAACTGGACTTTACCTCTTAATGGGAAAATGAATGGCAAGGTCTTAGAAGAGCATAGGGAATGGGAGATGATACTGTTTTAGTCATCTTTGGAAAACACAATCTAGAGTCTCTCCATGATATGAAAATCAGTATTTGCAAAACCATCAGGTACACGAACAGTTTCTTTACACCTATTTCATACTTCTTTCCGTTTTCTTATGAGTTGCTTTTCAGTTCACCTGTGGGATAGGGAAGAAGATGTTATTCCACGATCTTCAATATTATGTTTTTAAAATTGGGTCAGCAATCCGTCATAAGTTTGTTTCTTTTTTTTTTTTTTGGAATTAGTGAGATACTCTAGATAAAAGAGTATTACGCACCAAATTAAGGTTGTATAGCTCCAATTACAAACTACCAAGAATGATAATATAATTTTTCCTAATGGGATCCGGTGCCCTCCCTGGTTCAGACAGCTGGGCTGGGACAAGGGTCATGGGCCCAAGCATGACCTCAGGGGCTCTCTTTAAACCAGGCAGACACTCTACAAGGGCCTGTCACATTTCCTTTGCATCGTTTTGCTTCCCCCAGCTTATTTTAAAACTCTGTGTTGTCAGATGCAGAATTTCTATTCTCCCATTAAAAGTATGCACCCTCTTAGAATTCCCCAAGTGCCCTTTGCAATTAGCAAAGCCTGTGTAAATAGTTAATGAAGCTCATCAGACTCACAACACAGATGGCAATGTTACTTTGGCACAGTACTTTGTGGGCATCAATTTATTCTTCTTTCTTATACCATTTTGTTTGAGGCAGGCCTAGGATAAATCTTGAGGTTGGCAAACTTGCCTCAGTTTTCTTTGCATGACTATTTTCAGTATCCATGCCAAACATGGTGTGTGTGAGTATGCATACACACACACACACACACACACACACACACACACACACACCCCTAGGGATTCAGTGCCCAGGGTCTTAGACCTCATCCTTTCCTGACAGTCATAACAGGATGTCTAATGGCCATGTCTTGGCCTGCTCTACCTGGCAGTGTTCATCATCTCTTGAACTTGCTTTGACAAACTAATTCTAGCCTGGTTCCAAGTAGGCTGTAACATCAAAACGAACATCAGAGATATTCTATTGTTGATAGCCATGATATGGTAGAATACAAATTCTTAAAGGGGAAGAGACTTCAGTTTTTTTTTTTGATCAATTGCTGTATCAACAGCATCTAGAACAGTGCCCAGCATATAGTGGCTGCTCAATGAGTACTTGTTCCATGTGAGATGCACAGGTTCATGTGCCATCCCTCAAAGGGTTATTTGCAGTTTTGTGCTCAAGGCTTAAAAACTTGAAAGAATGAAAGACTGCCAGTCATAAGCTTTAAGGCAGAGATATTTCTGGGGGAGATGTAGCCCACAGTGTCCCTTAAGTAACAATTAGGGAGCTACTTTCACCCATTAATGCTTTTGCACGTGCCAAACCCACTTTCTGTGTTCATATTCTTGGTTACTATCTGCTCAAATTCAGCAAGAGCAGGTGGATTTCAGGATTTGGTAATTAGTGCAATTTGTGGGCCAGTGACTCACCTTAGTACTTGTTTGCATGACTTGAGAGTCTTGGATTTTGCCTGAACTATGACATGGAATAGTTTTGCTATCAAAAGTGGCCTAGAGTTTGTTCCCCATTTGGTCCCCTTGACTTTCTTTTTCTTCTTTTTTGGAGACAGAATTAGAAGCAGAAACTAAGGGATATGTTTTCATATGACTTTGTAAGGCAACAAAGTTCTGCACAGAACTGAGCAGAAGGGAATTTAGTTCATTTCTACTGAAACCTTGCCTTGCTCTGGCCCACCCTGCATGGTCCCTTTGGAGATCTGATTTCTGCTTTCATGGCTCAGTACTGAGCTAATGGCATTGCCAAGCCCCCAAGCTGTGCTGGCAACAGTTTCTGAGACAAGGACTGGCATAACCCATGGCTCCTTCAGGACAACGAATGTTTGAATTTTTAGGCATATACTTAGACCATACAAATAAAAAGTCAGGAAGAGATTTGCAGAGTTGCTAATTATCAATAAAATTATTAAAGAAGAATTCTGAGTTTCATGCTAAAATTCATTATGTTATTCCCATTAACATTGTCAAATTAATTTTTTGTGACCACTTGTATCTTTACGGCAGCAATTGCCAGTATTTTTTCCATAAATCACTTGTCCCCTACTATACTCCTTAAAAACAATTCTGCTATTGAATAGGCTTTTGGGGTGCGCTTCATACTATACTACTCTCTTGGACATTTTCAATGCTCATTAGCATATTAAATCCTAAAGAAATATTTAGTAAGGAAATACTGGTCTTTCTTTTTTTTTGTTTTGTTTTGTTTTGTTTTGAGACGGAGTCCCGCTCTGGCGCCCAGGCTGGAGTGCAGTGGCCCGATCTCGGCTCACTGCAAGCTCCGCCTCCCCGGTTCACGCCATTCTCCTGCCTCAGCCTCCCTCGTAGCTGGGACTACAGGCTCCCACCACCACGCCTGGCTAATTTTTTGTATTTTTTAGTAGAGATGGGGTTCCACCGTGTTAGGCCAGGATGATCTCGATCTCCTGACCTTGTGATCCACCCGCCTTGGCCTCCCAAAGTGCTGGGATTACAGGCGTGAGCCACCGCACCCGGCCATACTGGTCTTTCTTAACCTACAGTATCTAAAACTTACATGACCATAGGAAGCCTTCAACTGCATTTTCCCCTGCAAGAAATCTTTAATATGGAAAACTGATAGACTCAGACCACTATTAGGAAAACCTTGTTGGAGAGAAGTCATTAGTTTATCTGCTTTAAATGCAAGTCCTGGACTACTGTTTCTAGGCTTAGAAGAATTTCTAAGGAAATGCTTTTCTTATGGACCCCATTGCTGTTTCTGTTACAATCTATTGAGTCCGTGCTGTGGATGGATTAGGCACTGGGCCAGAGTTTTACACATGTCTTCTTGAATGCTCACAATATCACAACTAGGAGAGTATGAAAATAGCTATTTCACCAATGAGGAAATTGAGCACCGTGTAGGTTAATTAATTTGCCAAAAGTCCAAGTAAATCCATGTCTGTCTGCCTATACACACTTTTGACAATGCAATATTGCCTTTCAAATAATTCACTTTTTTGCAACCTGGGTCACCCCTAGATGGTCAACCAATAGATACATATAGTCCTTTTTCATTGCTTAAGATGAATAACTTTTTCTTGTCATCATTCCTTATATAGTTCCTTGTTTAGTACTGCTTGCATGTGCAGTAGTACTGTGAGCAAGGAGGCAATGGTAGTGATGGATTATGCATAAGCTCCTTAAATAATGGATTACAAACAGGACACTAAGAGGTTATGTGTTTAGTTGCTGATGTAAGCATGAGAAAAGTGGATAATGTTGGATCACGAAAGGAGAGGAGCTAAAAAATGCTGCTTTCTGTGAATGTGCTGAGCAGTGAATCGGACAAAATTACTTCTTCGGTTCTCTTGACTGCTTCCTTCCCACTTCTCCCCACTCTAGCCCCAAACTCACATTTCCAGCTATCTGAGAGTGCCTGAAAGTCATTCTTTGAGTTCTGTTGTTGGCTTTGGGAAGGTTACTTCTTTTAACGCTGCACTAAAACCCACATTTGGGCTGCTGGTGTCAAAATGGCCTCATATCAGTTTTCTAGGTGACAGCACATTTGAAAATCCAGTTCAAGCTATTATATTTTACAAACCTAAGTGTGAAACACTCCATTTATTTTGTAACAATTTGCTTTGTATTTTCAGAAGAAAAACTATTTTGCTCTTTTAAGAACAATTGTATATAGTACTGTTCAATTTTCTTTTCATCTGAGAAAATTGGGCCCCAATTTCTTTGGGACTCAACTAGATGACATTTAAAATTGCATGATTTTATGCTTTTGGTGACAGTTTATGATAAGTGAAGGGATACTCGTGTGTTCAGAGATTTCCTTCTCTTCTGAAACATGTTGCTATGAATTGCAATTGTAATTACTATGCAGCTCTATGGGTAAAGTTCAAAGAGCAGGCTATCTCCAATTAGTC
The DNA here is from genome assembly GCF_009828535.3 of Hylobates moloch. Classification (NCBI taxonomy): domain Eukaryota; kingdom Metazoa; phylum Chordata; class Mammalia; order Primates; family Hylobatidae; genus Hylobates; species Hylobates moloch. The sequence continues at coordinate 70,029,004 of NW_026652280.1, forward strand.
AGTCTACAGAATGTGTTCTTCATGGTCACTTCTAGACAATGTCATCAGAATCAGGACATCAACAAATATGCTGAGGTTAGAAAACAATTCCAAAATGTATCATGAGAGAAATTTAAGGTGCCATCTCCAGTGTGTGTGAAGTTGCAAAATGACAAATAATGTTCTACATTTCTCAGATGTCTAAAAGATATTGAACTTTAATAAAAAACAGGAAACAGAGAAGTGAGAACTAAACTAAAAATTACCTACAACATATCACAATTTAGTTTTAAATGAATTTATTTGGTTAATGCCATTCATCTCACCTTCAGTTTGCCTAAATCCTGAGTTAAGTATAGCACAAACTTTAATCCTGGAAAGAGTAAAAAATCAAGAGGTAAAGCATTGCATTCATGAAAGACTTCGAGATGTCTAAGGCGTTTCTCAACTCAACTAACAAGAAAGAAAGTCAGTAAGTCTATGAGCTAATCTTGTGATTAACTTCTGAACCTGTTCACTGAAGTCTTCATATGATTGTCTATGCATAAGGGCTCCTTTAGAAGAAAATTCTCTAAAAGGGGTGTATATTTTTCTAGGAAGTTGTGTTGGAAGTAGCTTGGACAACAGGAGCTTCTCCAGTCAGCTTGCTTAGCTAGAAGGGGAGAATCTTCTAAAGCTGTGGCTGACCACAATGCAGCCATGCTGTTTTCCTGAAAAACCTGGACATTCTACCTTTATCTTTCTTGGCACAGGGCTATCATTTCAGAAAGTGGGGAGGCTATGTGACTGTGCACCTTGAGGTAATTTTGTCTTGTGATATGACAATAAAATGTGCTAACCCATCTGAGTCACTTAACTAGAAATTTTTAAAAATTAGCTATTATATTACTTGAAGCACATTATCTTTTTTTCCATCCCTGAACCACAGACTTAGGGAAATCTTTTAGGTATTTGGTTGAGAATGAGAGAAGACAGATAGCAGATATTCATCTTAAAATACAAAGGATGATTCCTTCCTATTTCAAAGGAGTGGAGCCACATAGAAATTTATTTCCCAAGGAACTAGACTTATTTGACTGTTTAGTCTCTACTTTTAGAAGATTGGTTGCCTCTTGAGTAACTCGATGAATATTTTCCAACTCAGCATAGAACCCTGGGTTAAATCAGCATTTCCAGTCAATTCTGGAATGGACCTGGGTTAGTCAAAATTAAAGTGAAAAAGTAAGATGCATGCATGAAAGACTATATGAAATTTTAGAACAGCCACACCTACAGGTTTCCCAGTCTGTAAACATGGCCAATTTCCCTTATTATAAGAAATGTTTTTTTAATTCTTACAAATTTTATGCTTTATCGATGTGCATTTTAAGTCAACCACAGCAGTTCCTCCCAAAGAATGTATGTTTACTGATATCATTGCATTTATTTCCAAATGTATGTCTGTTGTTGAAATTTAGTGTAAATAAAATATTTTACATATTCTGTAACTCCTCAAAATGTCTGTGTGTAGAGAGTTGCTACTTTTATGAAACTTAAGTTGGATGTTTTGAAAACAGAGTATAAGTGATGGGTTAAAACTTTTATGTTGAATTAGCTATGAGTGAGATTACAGTTTTAAAATTGGAATAGTGTAAAGTAGTTTGGAAACCTAGAAAGGGCCTTCATTTGGGTTGATTTCCACAGTGTTTTAAATATCATTCTTCACTAAAAATATTAGGAATCTTAGATATTGCTTTATGGGTATTGTTTATGCAAGAAAGACACTGCAAAAGGCAGACCCACAAAGGAAACGGTTTATCCTTAGATCAAAAGAGTGGCAGAAATCTATGCATACTTTTTTTTAAAGGAAAGTGATTAAAACATGAACATATTATCAATTTATGATCCCCTAACTTGCCAACTTTCTTCAACCCACATTTCTACTACCAGTCTGGATTTTGACAGACAAATGGGATTTCATTGTAGTGCTTACCTGTAAAGCAGCAGTTCTCAATATTTTTGGTTGCAGAACCTGTTAACTCCTTTAAATATTACTGAGGACCCCAAAAAGTCCATATTAATTTACCATATTAGAAAGTAAAAATAAGAAGCTCTAAAATATCTTTAATATGTTTATTTAAAACTAACAATATAATTTTTAATGAAAAGTAACTATATTTTCCGAAACAAAAATACTTTAGTGAGAACGGTGGCATTGTTTTACATTTCCCAAATCTCTTTAGTATCATTAATGTCTCTTTAGTAATAGAAAACATCTGGATTTGTATCTGCCTCTGCATTCAATCTTGTTCTTTGTCATTTTAGCTAAAGTACATAATGAAAATCTGGCCTCACACAGATATGTAGTTGGAAAAGAGAGGAATATTTTAATAGCTTTCAAGCACGTTGTAGGTATTCTTCTTTGAGACTACACCAAAACTCCACAAATTATAGTTAGCTGCAATGTGTAATCTGAAACCACACCAGGGAACTTTTCATATTTGATTACATTGAATCCATTAGTCTAGCTTGCACTTTGAAAGGATCTTTTACCTTGAATGATTCTGTAGCATCATGCATGGGTTCCCTGAGCTATGTGGATCTTACAAATGTTTATCCATTTTATTACATGATAACCCAAACCCCCACTTTTGTCGACATTTTCACTGACTTCATCAAAAAGCATTTAAGATTGGAAAGATGTTAAGCTCACTGTGATAGATACGGTTTTCTAATTAAAAATTTTTTTTTTGCTTGAAATTTCTTTTTTTTTAATTGGGAACAAATACTCTTAGTTGTTTTTCTTAAAATCATGTGCTTACTTTATTTTCAAGAAAATGGCTTCCAGATACCCATCTGAATAATCATAATTGATATGTCAGTCATTCTCACAAGTACTATAAAAATGGTGTACCATGAAAGTAGAAGTTGGGTCAGCTCACAACTCAGAGAACTGTACAAGTGCTTTTCTTTAAGATGATGGTTTTCTTCCATATGCAGTAGAAGCACTTTGTGAGAACTTCCCATTTGTCTCACAGAATAATAAAAAGATGGGAACTCAAGGGTGGAGATTTAATAAAATAAAAAATTGTTACACCTTTATCAAAAACTTTCTTAAATAAAACTGACTTCTTTTTAAATTTGGGTAGTGAAGAATCCAGTGGCCACCCATACAGTTTCATAACACTGCACTGGTTGGTGCTAAGGCACCAGCAATTTCCCCCAACATTGCTTGTGCGCCATCAGTACAAGTGTCCCTGCAGTGAACTGGTTCCAGGCAAGATGGCCGAATAGGAACAGCTCTGGTCTGCAGCTCCCAGCAAGACCAACACAGAAGGAGGGTAATTTCTGCATTTCCACCTGAGGTACCTGGTTCATTTCATTGGGACTGATTAGATGGTGCAGCCCACGGAGGGTGAGCTGAAGCAGGGTGGGGCGTTGCCTCACCTGGGAAGTGTAAGGGATCGAGGAACTCCCTCTTCTAGCCAAAGGAAGCTGTGAGGGACTGTGCAGTGAGGGAAGGTGCTATCTGGCCCAGATACTATCCTTTTCCCACGGTTTTTGCAACTTGCAGACCAGGAGATTCCCTCAGGTCCCTACACCACCAGGGCCTTGGGTTTCAAGCACAAAACTGGGTGGCCATTTGAGCCAACACCAGGCTAGTTGCAGGAGTTTTTCTCCATACCCCAGTGGTGCCTGGAACCCCAGTGAGACAGAACCGTTCACTCCCCTGGAAAGGGGCTGAGGCCAGGAAGCCAAGAGGTCTTGCTCAGCAGGTCCTAGCCCCACGGAGCCCAGCAAGCTAAGATCCACTGGCTGGAAATTTCTCACTGCCAGCACAGCAGTCTGAAGTCGACCTGGGGCACTAGAGCTTGGTGGGGGGAGGGGCATCCACCATTACTGAGGCTTGAGTAGGTGGTTTTCCCTTCACAGTGTAAACAAAGCCACTTGGAAGTTTGAACTTGGTAGAACCCACCGCAGCGCAGCAAAGCCGCTGTAGCCAGACTGCCTCTCTAGATTCCTTCTCTCTGGGCAGGGAATCTCTGAAAGAAAGGCAGCAGCCCCTGTCAGATTGGGTTCCCTGGGACAGAGCACCTGGGGGAAGGAGCAGCTGTGGGTGTAGCTTCAGCAGACTTAAACTTTCCTGCCTACTGGATCTAAAGGGAGCAGCAAATCTCCCAGCACAGTGCTTGAGCTCTGCTAAGGGACAGACTTCCCCCTCAAGTGGGTCCCTGACCCCTGTGCCTCCTGACAGGGAGACACCTCCCAGCAGGGGTCAACAGACACCTCATACAGGAGAGCTCTGGCTGGCATCTAGTGGGTGCCCCTCTGGGATGAAGCTTCCAGAGGAAGGAGCAGGCAGCAAACTTTGCTGTTCTGCAGCCCCCACTGGTGATACCCAGGCAAACAGGGCCTAGAGTGGACCTCCAGCAAACTACAGCAGACATGCAGAAGAGGGCCTGACAGTAGAGGGAAAACTAACAAACAGAAAGCAATAACATTGACATCAACAAAAAGGATGCCCATGCAAAAACCCCATTCAAAGGTCATCAGCATCAAAGATCAAAGGTAGGTAAACCCATGAAGATGAGGAAAAACCAGTGCAAAAATGCTGAAAATTCCAGAAACCAGAATTCCTCTTCTCCTACAAAGGATCACAACTCACAACTCCTTGCCAGCAAGGGAACAAAACCAGATGGAGAATGAGTTTGATGAACTGACAGAAGTAGGCTTCAGAAGGTGGGTAATAACAAACTCCTCTGAGTTAAAGGAGCATAGTCTAACCCAATGCAAGGAGGCTAAGAACCTTGACAAAAGGTTACAAGAACTGCTAACTAGAATAACTAGTTTGGAGAAGAACATAAATGACCTGATGTAGCTGATAAACACAGCATGAGAACTTTGTGAAGCATACACAAGTATCAATAGCCAAATCAGTCAAGTGGAAGAAGGGATATCAGAGATTGAAGATCAACTTAAAGACATAAAGCAAGAACACAGGATTAGAGAAAAAAAATGAAAAGGAACAAACAAAACCTCCAAGAAATATGGGACTATGTGAAAAGACCAAACCTATGATTGATCGGTGTACCTGAAAGTGACGGGGAGAATGGAACCAAGTTGGAAAACGTACTTCAGGATATTATCCAGGAGAACTTCCCCAACCTAGCAAGACAGGCCAACATTCAAATCTGGGAAATACAGAGAACACCACTAAGATAGTCCTCGAGAAGAGCAACCCCAAGACACGTACTTGTCAGATTCACCAAGGTTGAAACGAAGGAAAAAATGTTAAGGGCAGCCAGAGAGAAAGGTCAGGTTGCCCACAGAAGGAAGCCCATCAGAGTAATAGCAGATCTCTCTGCAGAAACCCTACAAGCCAGAAGAGAGTGGGGGACAATATTCAACATTCTTAAAGAAAAGAATTTTCAACCCAGAATTTCATATCCAGCCAAACTAAGCTTCATAAGCAAAGGAGTAATAAAATCCTTTCCAGACAAGCAAATCCTGAGGGATTTTGTCACCACCAGGCCTGCCTTACAAGAGCTCCTGAAGGGAGCACTAAATATGGAAAGGAGAAACTGGTACCAGCCATTGCAAAAACATACCAAAATATAAAAACCAATGACATTATGAAGAAAGTGCCTCAACTAATGTGCAAAATAACCAGCTAGCATCATGATGACCGGATCAAATACACACATAACAATGTTAACCTTAAATGTAAATGGGCTAAATGCCCCAATTAAAAGACACAGACTGGCAAATTTGATAGAGTCAAGACCCATTGATGTGCTGTATTCAGAAGACCCATCTCACATGCAAAGACAGACATAGGCTCAAAATAAAAGGATGGAGGACTATTTACCAAGCAAATGGAAAGCAAAAAAAAAAAAAAAAAGGCATGTGTTGCAATCCTAGTCTCTGATAAAACAGACTTTAAACCAACAAAGATTAAAAAAAGACAAAGAAGGGCATTACATAATGGTAAAGGCAACAAGAGGAGCTAACTATTCTAAATATATATGCACCCAATACAGGAGTACCCAGATTCATAAAGCAAGTCCTTAGAGACCTACAAAGAGACTTAGACTCCCACACAGTAATAGTGGGAGACTTTAACACCCCACTGTCAATATTAGACAGATCAACGAGACAGAAAATTAACAAGGATATTCAGGACTTGAACTCAGCTCTGGACCAAGTGGATCTAATAGACATCTACAGAACTCTCCACCCCAAATCAACAGAATATATATTCTTCTCAGCACCATGTAGCACTTATTTTAAAACTGACCACATAACTGGAAGTGAAACACTCCTCAGCAAATGTAAAAGAATGGAAATCATAACAAACTGTCTCTCAGACCACAGTGCAATCAAACTAGAACTCAGGATTAAGAAATTCACTCAAAACCGCTCAACTACATGGAAACTGAACAACTTGCTCCTGAGTGACTACTGGGTAAATAACGAAATTAAGGCAGAAATAAATAAGTTCTTTGAAACCAATGAGAACAAAGAGACAACATACCAGAATCTCTGGGACACAGTTAAGCAGTGCTGACAGGGAAATTTATAGCACTAAATGCCCACAGGAGAAAGCAGGAAAGATCTAAAATTGACACCCTAACATCACAATTAAAAGAACTAGAGAAGCAGGAGCAAACACATTCAAAAGCTAGCAGAAGCCAAGAAATAACTAAGATCAGAGCAGAACTGAAGGAGATAGAGACACGAAAAACCCTTGAAAAAATCTATGAATCTAGGAGCGGATTTTTTGAAAAAATTAACAAAACAGATAGACCGCTAGCCAGAATAATAAAGAAGAAAAGAGAGAAGAATCAAATAGACACAATAAAAAATGATAAAGGGGATATCACACTGATCCCACAGAATACAAACTACCATAAGAGAATACTATAAACACCTCTACGCAAATAAACTAGAAAATCTAGAAGAAAGGGATAAATTCCTTGACACATACACCCTCCCAAGACTAAATAAGGAAGAAGTCGAATCCTTGAATATACCAATAACAAGTTCTGACATTGAGGCAGTAATTAATAACCTACCAACCAAAAAAAGTCCAGGTCCAGACGAATTCACAGCTGAATTCTACCAGAGGTACAAAGAGTAGCTGGTACCATTCCTTCTGAAACTATTCCAAACAATAGAAAAAGAAGGACTCCTCCCTAACGCATTTTATGAGGCCAGCATCATCCTGATACCAAAACCTGGCAGAAACACACACAAAAAAGAAAATTTCAGGCCACTATCCCTGATGAACATTGATGCAAAAACCCTCAGTAAAATACTGGCAAACCAAATCCAGCAGCACATGAAAAAGATTATCCACCACGATCAAGTTGGCTTCATCCCTGGGAGGCAAGGCTGGTTCAACATATGCAAATCAATAAATGTAATCCATCACATAAACAGAACCAATGACAAAAAACACATGATTATCTCAATGGATGCGGAAAAGGCCTTCGATAAACTTCATCACCCCTTCATGCTAAAAATACTTAATAAACTAGGGCTTGATGGAACGTACTTCAAAATAATAAGAGCTATTTATGACAAACCAACATCATACTGAATGGGCATAAGCTGGAAGCATTCCCTTTGAAAACCGGCACAAGATAAGGATGCCCTCTCTCACCACTCCTATTCAACATAGTATTGGAAGTTCTAGCAGGGCAATCAGGCAAGAGAAAGAAATAAAGGGTATTCGAATAGGAAGAGAGGAAGTCAAATTGTCTCTGTTTGCAGATGACATGATTGTATATTTAGAAAACCCCATCGCGGTGAAACCCTGTCTCTACTAAAAATACACACACACACACAAAATTAGCTGGGCGAGGTGGCAGACGCCTGTGGTCCCAGCTGCTCGAGAGGCTGAGGCAGGAGAATGGCGTGAACCCAGGAGGCGGAGCTTGCAGTGAGTGGAGATTGCACCACTGCACTCCAGCCTGGGTGACACAGTGAGACTCTGTCTCAAAAAAAAAAAAAAAAAAAAAAGGAAAACCCCATTGTCTTAGCCCAAAAACTCCCTTAAGTTGATAAATGACAGCAAAGTCTCAGGATACAAAATCAATGTGCAAAAATCACAAGCATTCCTGTACACCAAACATAGACAAACAGAGAACCAAATCATGAGTGAACTCTCATTCACAATTGATACAAAAAAAATAAAATACCTAGGAATATAACTTCCAAGGTATGTGAAGGATCTCTTCAAGGAGAACTATGAACCACTGCTCAAGGAAATAAGAGAGGACACAAACAAATGGAAAATCATTCCATGCTCATGGACAGGAGGAATTAATATCGTGAAAATGGCCATACTGCCCAAAGTAATATATAGATTCAATGCTATTCCCATCTAGCTACCATTGATTTTCTTCACAGAATTAGAAAAAACTACTTTAAATTTCATATGGAACCAAAAAAGAGCCCATATGGCCAAGACAATCCTAAGCAAAAAGAACAAAGCTGGAGGCATCATGCCACCTGACTTCAAACTATACTACAAGGCTACAGTAACCAAAACAGCATGGTACTGGTACCAAAACAGAGATATACAGACCAAAGGAACAGAACAGAGCACTCAGAAATAATGCCGCATATCTACAACTATCTGATCTTTGACAAACCTGACAAAAACAAGCAATGGGGAAAGGATTCCCTATTTAATAAATGGTGCTGGGAAAACTGGCTAGCCATATGCAGAACACTGAAACTGGATCCCCTCCTTACACCTTATACAAAAATTAACTCAAGATAGATTAAAGGCTTAAACCTAAGACCTAAAACCATAAGAACCCTAGAAGAAAACCTAGGCAATACCATTCAGGACATAGGCATAGGCAAAGACTTTATGACTAAAACACCAAAAGCAATTGCAACAAAAGCCAAAACTGACAAATGTGATCTAATTAAACTGAAGAGCTTCTGCATAGCAAAAGAAACTATCATCAGAGTGAACAGGCAACCTACAGAATGGGAGAAAATTTTTGCAATCTATCCATCTAACAAAGGGCTAATATCCAGAATCTACAAATTAAACAAATTTACAAGAAAAAAAAACCCATCAAAAAGTGGGTGAAGGATATGAACAGACACTTCTCAAAAGAAGACATTTATGCAGCCAATGAACATATAAAAAAAAGCTCATCATCCCTGGTCATTAGAGAAATGCAAATCAAAACGACAATGAGATACCATCTCATGCCAGTTAGAATGGCAATCATTAAAATGTCAGGAAACAACAGATGCTGGAGAGCATGTGAAGAAATAGGAACACTTTTACACTGTTGGTGGGAATGTAAATTAGTTCAACCATTGTGGAAGACAGTGTGGTGATTCCTCAAGGATTTAGAACCAGAAATACTATTTGACCCAGCAATCCCATTACTGGGTATATACCCAAAGGATTATAAATCATTCTACTATAAAGACACATGCACACGTATGTTTATTGCACCACTATTCACAATAGAAAAGACTTGGAACTAACACAAATGTCCATCAATGATAGACTGGCACATATACACCATGGAATACTATGCAGCCATAGAAAAGAATGAGTTCATGTCCTTTGCAGGGACATGGATGAAGCTGGAAACCATCATTCTCAGCAAACTAACACAGGAACAGAAAACCAAACACCGCATGTTCTCACTCATAAGTGAGATTTGAACAATGAGAACACATGGACACTGGGAGGGGAACATCACACACTGGGACCCATCTGTGGGTGGGCAGTAAGGGGAGGGATAGCATTAGGAGAAATACCTAACGTAGATGACGGGTTAATGGGTGCGGCAAACCACCATGGAATATGTATACCTATGTAACGAACCTGTATGTTCTGCACATGTATCCCAGAACTTAAAGTATAATAAAAAATAAATAAGTAAATAAATAAATTTTGAAAAAAGAATCCATAGAACTTAAAAAGAATGTCAGTGGAGTGAGAAAGGCAAATAATGTCATAGTAGTATAAAAAAAGTTATAAAAATTATAAAAGTAAAATGATTAAAAATAGTATCATTTAGATATATATAAAATATTAAAATATAGAAGTTACAATACAATATTAAAATAAAATAATAAAAAAGTAATGTGCCATGGGGAACACCCAGGGATCCATGGACATACTCTTAGAATCTCTGCTCTGATGGTTACTGGAGGGGTTAAATTAGCTAATGCACACAACATACATGGCACGGCATGTATATGGGACACCAGGGAGCCCTTGATCCCCAGGACCAATTTTCCCAGAGCTCATGCAGCACCCAGAATGCCTCAAGTTCACAGATATGTCTGGACCCTGTCTCAGGAACCTGGCAGTTAGTTTAGATTTCCCTTGGAGAACACAGGTAAGAATTAAGATTGAAAGAAAAAGATATAATCAGTTAGATTTTCCCTTAGTGCCCTTGAGTAACTGATTCATTATATTCTAATATTTATAACAAGGGAAGTCTGTCAGGCCAGAGCACATCTTAAAAGTGTGTGGTTGCCCACTGGGATGTAGACGTCTTAATGCTGACCAGACCTGGCTCTGACTATTGGTTTGTTAGCATAAGGGGCGCTTAGAACCTGAGAAATCAGCTACACGTGGCCAGAATACTGATTATTGTGCCACAAAGGTAATTTGTACCTCAGGATGGGTAGTCATTCTGCTTCCTTCTGGGAAGACCAATAATGATCATGGGTCTGCTAAGAGTACTGGCATTTTGCTTTCTTTGAGATGTGTTGGAGAGGAGAGTGAATATGTAGATCAATGTTACGTCCAGGATGACAGCTTTTTAAAGGGGAGTATTTTAAAGATCCCTTTGGATTTGGGCAGCTTACAGGAAGCCTGGGGTTCGTGCATGTGCTCATGTGTGTATATCGTTTGCCATGAGTTCCGCTGTTTTTTTTTTGGTAAGTTTTGGGGAGATGAAGACCAATTTGCCGTCTGCTCACCTTGCATTTGTTAACAGAATGTACCCGCAAAGGAGAGCAGGACAGCCTGAGCTCTACCTGTTTCTTCTCCAGAATGTCAGCAGCTTCTTTTCCTGAGGGAGCTGAGGAGCATTCACAAATAATTGGATCCCAAGATTTATGCTTTTAAAGTAACATTCTTTTATATTGCTAGTCATCTGTCTGATTTCAGATACACAAGCAGTATCAGATCATCTCTTAAAGTAAAGGCTTTGAGCAAACACTGAAATATTGCAAAATCTGAAATGCATTGACACAATAAGTATCTTAGAAATATAAACTTAGCATTGAAATTTAGAAACATAGTTTAATAAAAAGTTATTCTAGGCCGGGCGTGGTGGCTCACACCTGTGATTCCAGCACTTTGGGAGGCTGAGGCAGGTGGATCATGAGGTCAGGAGATCGAGACCATCCTGGCTAACACGGTGAATCCCTGTGTCTACTAAAAATACAAAAAATTAGCCTGGCGTGGTGGTGGGTGCCTGTAGTCCCAGCTACTTGGGAGGCTGAGGCAGGAGAATGGCTTGAACCCGGGAGGTGGAGCTTGCAATGAGTGGAGATGGCACCACTGCACTCCAGCCTGGGTGACACAGCGAGACTCCATCTCAAAAAAAAATAAAAGGTTATTCTAAAATAAAACACACAAAAATACAATTTGAATTGTACCTCCTAATATGCTATTTTCAAACATGTTTAAATGTTTCACTAAAAAATGTAAATGAATTCATTTATTTGAGAATCTCCAAGGTTCCTTATAGCTCCAATATTCTGAGGCTATTTGGTTTCAGTCGCAGTTCATGGATGATTTTAGGCAGTGGTCTATCTTGCAGCTTCTTCTCTATGCATGGCTCTGTGTGCAGTGTTCACCTGATTCTGAAGATGGCCCAGCATTCCTGATGGGTTGTTGGAACGTTTGATGTGGCCCCTCTGTGGCTTCTCTCAGTGCTCGTGCCCCACCAGCTGTCATGCCACGGTTTCCCCGTGGCCTTTCTGGAGACAGGAGGGCTGGATGAGTCTGAATGGATCCTGTTTAGCTGCTTCCTGCATTCAGTTCTGTTCCTGCATTCACAGATGAGTTGGAACAATTGCCACCATTTACCCAACACTTCCTATTCATTCCTTTCAATGCGTCCAATATAATGTGCTTGGTTTTTCAATTCTATACTTTTTGCAAAGCATGAAAGACTACTTTTTAAACTAAATTTGCTGTTTTGTTAATTCTCAGCATTCTCCTGTGATTCTTATTTTGGACTAGTAAGCATAGAAGAGGAGCTAAGATGTTATTTTTTATGTAAATGGGTCATTTTAATTGTCATTTAGAAATGTCTGTTATGCTATGTTACAGTATACATGGGTTTTGCATTGCATGAAAACTTGTGTTCTTAAGATTAAGTCAGAATCTTATTTTTGTTTTAGAATGGAATATCTTCAAGGGTTTTTGACACAAATATCCATGACATTCATTTTAAAACAAAACAAAACAAAGTGAAACAACAACAAAAAACCTACTTTTCCACCCTGGAAACAACACAACTATGATTTTGTCCTGTGATATATATACCCTAAGCAAAAGTCTTTTAATTGACCCAAATATGAGCTAGTACCACTTGTAATAGGCCAGATGACATTTTTCTCTTATAATTGAAGAACATTTTGTTTATTATGACATAATCCAAGCATGATCCTTGAAGAAGAAAAGGTTCAGGGACAGAATTTGTGTGAGTTGTAATCAGAACATGTTCATCATAGGAAGTAATATGAGTTCCCACTAAATTGAATCTATGCCTTTCCAAATCATGATAAAGCTTTATTGCAAACTTTGTTTTATTGTGTTTGTTCCTGATATGGTTTGGTTCTGTGTTTCCACCCAAATCTCATCACCAGTTGTAATCTCCACGTGTCAGGAGGAGAATCTGTTGGGAAGTGATTGGATCATGGGGGTGGACTTCTCCCTTGCTGTTCTTGTGACAGTGAGTGAGTTATCACGAGATCTGGTTGTTTGAAAGTGTGTAGTACTTTTCCCTTCACTCACTGTCTCTCCAGCCACCATGTGAAGAAGGTGCTTGCTTTCCCTTCTCCTTCCACCATGATTGTAAGTTTCCGAGGCCTCTTAGTCATGCTTCCTCTTAAGCTTGAGGAACTGTGAGCCAATTAAACCTCTTTTCTTCATAAATTACCCAGTCTCAGGTAGTTCTTTAGAGCAGTGTGAAATGGACTAATACAGTTCTTTTAAAAATAACATGCTTATTGTGCAAGCTTTCTCATTCATGCCCACCATAAGGTAACGTTTAGAAGGCAACTTTACTGGGCATCCAGTAAAGCTCATCAAACTGAAAATACATGCAACAAAACAATTTAAAAAATTCAAAACAAAAAAGTCAAGAATTTAAATGGATGACAAAAAAGCATTTGTTACTTAAAAGCTAAGTAACAAAGCTTATAGTTTCAGAAACTTTTCCTTTTGTAAGACCTGGGGACTAGCCCTTGCTATGTCACTGACCATCTATGTACTTGAAATGGATTCATTTCGTGCCTCTGTGCCTCTAATAGTCCATCCTGAAATGGATGGTGAAATCCATACACACCACACATAAAAAGAATTAAGATAGTCTTCTCACCTTTGCCACCTGGTATAACACCTGAGTAATACACCTGTCCTACCCTGACTCCTTTGAGTTTAAGCAGGATTGTGACCCCCTCACTCCATTTCCTACCCTTTTTTTTTCTTTTTTTGAGACAGGGTCTCACTCTGTCTCCAAGGCTGGAGTGTAGTGGTGCAGTCATAGCTCACTGCAGCCTGGAACTCCTGGGCTCAAGCGATTCTCCCATCTCAGCCTCCCAGGTAGCTGGGACCACAGGTGTGTGCCACCATGCCTGGCTAATTATCATTATTATTATTATTTTGTAGAGACAGTGGTCTCACTATGTTGCCCAGATTGGTCTCAGACTCCTGGGCTCAAGTGATCCACCCACTTTGACCTCCCAAAGTGCTGAGATTACAGGCATGAGCCACTGCACCTGGCCTGTGACTCGCTTCTAATCAATTGCTAATGGGGCATCACTCCCTTGATTATATTAGATAGCAAAGCTGTGAGCTCTCATGCCCATGATTATGTCACGTTATGTAAGACTCTGTCTTAACAGTCTTGAGGGAGTCTCTCACTGGCCTGGAGGAGGCAGGCAGGCACTTTGTGTGGGGCCTAGGAGGAGGCACATGTGGAGAGGAACGTGGGGGCCTCTATTCCCAGAGAGCTGCCTCCACCAGCAGAAAACCTGGGCTCCTAGTTATTAGCCCACATGGAACTAATTCTTCCAACATTCACATGAACTTGGAAGAAGACTCCATGTTCCTGGAAGGAAAGCAGCCAGACTGACACCTTGATTGCAGCCCAGAGAACCTTAGCAGGGGTTCTAGCTGAGCCTGCCGGGACTCCTGACCTGTGGAAACTGTGAGACAGCAAATGGGCAGGGAGTTTCCACTCTCTGCACCCACTTTCACTGCCCCCGCGTGGTATCATCGTGCATTACTGTGACATATTTATCAAAACTGAGGAACAACTTAGGGACAATGCTATTAAAGTTAACTCCAGCTTTTATTCCTATTTCACCGGTTTTTCCATTAATACTTTTTTATTGCTCCAGGGTCTAATCCAGGATCTCATGTTTAGTTGCAGCGTTCCCTTCCCTTCTTGTGGTCTGGGTCACTTTCTCATTCTTTCCTAGTTTTTCATGACTTGACAGTTTTGAAGAATACTGGTCAGGTCTTTTTTGCGATGTCGCTTGATTTGGGTTTGTGGAATGTTCTTCTCGTCATCAGACTGGGGTTATGGATTTATGGAGAGAATGATGAGAGAATTTTTGGATGTGATGGAAATGTTCTATATTTTTTGTCGTGGTGGTTTCCTGGGTGTGTACATTTATTAAAACAAATTAAACTGTGGCATAAAAATGAGTATATTTTATTGTGGGTATCATACCTCAATAAAGTTTTTGGAAATAGATATTTCATATGCACATAAATACATATGCAAACATATCAATCAATAATTAGAATTAATTATATATCTAATTGGTTCTTTACCACAAGATTGCTTAGAATTTTTAAGATTCTAAATGTATTAATGTTTCCTGTGAGTCTATAAGCATTAGATACCTCATGGAGCACTTCTAAACTTCTTAGAATCTGAGATGTTTTTTTTTCTAACACTTCATAGAACCTGATACACAGATTGAGACATCCTGGTTTAAGTAAATTACCCTGGAATGTGTAGGAAAGATAACGAAAACATGGAGAGTTGTGCAATTTTTCTAGCATGGCTGGCCAAAGATTGGGGAAATGTTTTTGTCCATTGAAGTGGAAATATCTCTCAGGTTTAGCATGTTATTATGTCTGTAAACGTGAAAAAGTAATAACATTTTGTATTTTTCATTTAATCCATTATCTTAGAAACTGTTTGGAAACAGGCAAGGTGGAGGACTTCAGTGGAAGAAGGAAGGAACCCAGGCCCACTGGCAGCCTGGTATTATGCAGTGATAGCTGCTAAATCTGGAACTCTTTTTCACCCTTTGACATTGCTCAGTACTTGAGCCCTGGATCTGGATGGAGTTGGGAGAGGGCTGAGGTGCTAGGGCCAGCAGCTGAGGGCCTGAGGGATGGCCCTTAACTTACAAGTGGGAGGAAGAAAGTGGGGTAATGGTGAACTCTAGAGGCAGCACCCCCACTCCCTGGAAGACCCCTGGGTCATACAGTCATTATTTGATATGGTTCAGTTACTGGACACAAAAACGTATCTATTTATTAACCTACCTGCATCTCTGTGAGTTCAAACAGTTCTCTGTTTAGAAGCTGAATTCAAGCATGAAACAGCATTAGCTGATTTTTATCTTGTGTTGTGTTTTGTTGCTTTGACAAGAATTACTGGCAGGTTACGATTTATGACTTGTTTTACATGATTCGTAGGTCATGTTTGCAATTATATTGATAAAGTAAACATTCCTCACATATGCAATTCCATTATGCACTTAAATACTAGACAGTATTGAATGCTGAAAGCATTGAATTGCTTGAAAAGTTTTTCTCAGTGGGCCTCAGACCCAAAGTCTGCAATAACAATGATTTATAATGTTTGGGGAGGTTATAAATGTACGTAAAATATTCAACCTATTATAATTGTGTTTGCTGCTTCCTGGCCAGTGCTGTGTCCTGAGACATGGCAAGCACGGTCCAGGTGACCATGGTGGGTGGAGGCCGGTGGTCAGGGGCCAGCACCTGGAACTGAAAGTAGCTGACTTGGATAAGGCAAGTTTGGGACTCAGACCCAGCGGCAGCACCTGGTGAAGGTGTAGCCTGGCAACCTGCATGTGGTGTCTCAGCTGGATGGTGCCTAGGGGGTAAGTGTAAGGTATCCAGGGGTCTGACCTGAAGGGAGGTGGAGGTTACTTGTTGCAGTTTGAAGAGAACAAGCAATGAGAGTTATCCCCAAGGAAGACTGGCTGTCCACAAGGCATGTCTCCCCAGGAGTGCAGGAGGCCCATTAGCCTTACCCTGGTCCTTGGCTTTTCAGGCTCAGAATGTGATTGTTCGTGTTCTTAGAAGTATTAGAGCGAGAGGACTCACTCACACAAAATTCATCAGGGACTGATGATTAAAAACCAAAATACCAATTTATTAGTTTACAATAAGAACTCAAAGCAGAGCAGATAATTCGCTCTGCTGTGCAGCTTATTCTCTATTAGCAGGCAAGTCTTCATGAGAGCCAAGTTACCATCAGGAGCTTCTCAGGGAGCAGGGGCTCTTAGCAAGAGGAGGCTGATGTGGCAGCCCCATGAGCTCATTCCCTTAACGGGACATCCTGCCGCATGAACAGGTTTCTGCTCTCTGGTGATAGAATATCTTCTCCTGTGCACAGGGCAGAAGACACGGCCAAAATCTGCTCCTCACTTGCTCTTTTCTCTGTTTGCATTACTGATCATTCTGCTTCTTCTTGGCACACTGTTTCTAAGGTAGTCCAGCATCTTTCTAATTTTAATCAGGTATTGCTGGCCTGAGAGGTATTCTGGCTTTTGATAATAAATTGGCATAATTATGTTCCAATCTTCTAAATGCTTGTTTGGGAATTTAGCTGTCAGAGATGATCCACTTTCCAAGTTCCTGGAGTAGGGAAGTTGTGGGAGAAAGAATCCCTCATTGTTGAACTGAAGCACTACCTGTGGTGAGTAGTCAAGTAAAGTGATAAGGATGTCAGGAAGAGCCATGTTTAAAGACCTAAGACCCAGGAAGGCATGCAACAGGGCTAAAAACACCGTTATATTCATTGGTGCATCACTTTTGGCATCCAAATTGCATGAGGCACAACCTGAACTATGATTAGGTTCAGTACTGCAGATAGAAGACAGCAAAAACGTTCCTTCCCTTACCCCTCTCTCCTTCCTTCCTTTTCTCCATTCCTTCCAACAATTAAGGCTTAATGGCTTCCATATATATCCTCACTTAAAATACAATCTGCCAAATACTAATTCTGATTAATAACAATTTGCACTGTGTACCTGAAACATTCCATGTTTACCTGATATTGTCAGCATTTATTTGTCATGCTGAGCTTCTATCTTGGAGACTTGCTTTTCATTTAGTGTAACTTCCAGATAATTGGAGTGGTTTTATTCCCCCTTATCCATCAACTCCATCTTGATTAACTCCTTCAGAGATTTTTTTGCTATTGTTTACCTTCTTTTGGTCTCCTTCTTTCCTCCCAGTGGGATGATGCTAGATGGATGCTTCATTTTCTTTACCGATTGCCTCCCTGAAACATTTGCTTCAATTAGAGGAATTGGCAAATCTAAAAGGTTCTTAAATATTTCAGAAAAATAAATGGCAGATAAATTTCTTAAATAGTTAATTGTTGGAACTTCCACTTCTGGGAAGATGGAGGAGATGTAGTTTTCCCTATTCCTCCCACTAAGTACAACTAACAACCTTGAACATTATATGTAGAAAAAAAAATAAGAAGACTCTGAAAAGTGGGGAGAAGAAAGCACTGTCTAGGGATGTAGGAACCCAAGAAACAGCATCATGATGGGTTCCCTAGATTTTCTTTTTTGCCTCCTGTCTTCTAGACTTGGAGCTAAAGAAATCAGCACCCTGTAAACATCAATGGACATAGACAAAAAGAGCCCCAACAAAAGCCTTCTCTCTCTAGACAAAGGCCCAGGCAGGGAGCGGTATAGCCATATAGAAAACTTTTTGATAACAAGTGCTCTACTGCTGCTGCCAAACACCACAGAAAAAAATGATGGCCAACCCAGGTGAATGGGGAGCCTAGACCTCCACTGTTATCAGGACCCTCAATCCCTCCATGGGGTGGTGTCACAAGAGGCAGAGTAAAGAGCTTGGACTTCTACCCCTGCCAGCCAGCAATGAGACCCCCACTTCTCAGTGTCATTTGAGGCCGTATGGGAAGCCTGTACTTCCTACACACCCAACAGGAATAAAGGTTGTGTTACAGGAGGCCTAGTGGAGATTCTGGACCTTTGCTGCCCTCCTGAGGAGTACTGAGGCCCTGGGGGGTCAATGGAGGCTATGTGGGGACAGTGTGGGGACAGTAGTGAGGCACTTCTGCTACTCCCAGTCAGAGTGATAGCTGCAGAGGTCTAGTGGGAAGCTAAGCCTCCCCTCCCCTTTCTGTCCAGCAATACTGAGGATCCTCTCCCCTGTAGGGGTTATAACATAGTCTGAATGGGAAATGTGGACTTCTACCCCCATCTGGTGCTAATGAGGCAGCTCTCCCCACCTGCTTCTACTGAAGTGGGGTCAGAGGAAGCCAGTAAGGTTTGAATAAGATTCAGGGTCTCATAAAATACCCAAAGTGTCCAGGTTTCAAAACCAAACTACTTGCCATATCAAGAACCAGGGAAATAACAACTTGAATGAAAAAATGTAATCAACAGGTGCTAACACTGAAATGTTGGAATTATCTGACAAAGATTTTAAAGTAGCTATCACAAAAATGTTTCATTAAACTATAAACAAATGCTTGAAACAAATAAAAAAGATAGTTTTATTAACTAAATAAATAATACAAAAAAATGGAAATTTTGGAACTGCAGAAATATGATTACCCAAAATTTAAAAACCAAGCTGATTGGCTCATTAACAGAAGAATGAGTATGAGGAAGGAAAGAATCAGTAAATTTGAAGGAAGAGCAATAAAAATTACCCCATCTGAAGAAAGAGAAAATAGACTGAAAGAAAAGCCTCAGGGTCCTTTAGGACAATAACTAAAAGTCTAATTTTTTGTTGTTGCTGTTGTTGAGAGAGGATCTTGCTCTGTTGCCCAGGCTGGAGTGCAGTGGTGTGATCATAGCTCACTGCAACCTTGACCTCTTGGGCTCAAGAAACCCTACCACCTCAGCCTCTTGAGTAGCTGGGACTTACAGGCATGTGACACCAAGCTTGGCTTTTTTTTTTTTTTTTTTTTTTTTTTTTACTTTTAGTAGAGATGAGGTATTGCTATGTTGTCCAGGCTGGTCTCAGTCTCAACTTCCTGAGTTCAAGTGATCCTCTTGCCTTGGCCACCCTAAGTGTTGGGATTACAGGTATGAGCCACTGTGCCTGGCTAAAATCTAACATTTGTGTGACTGCAGTCCCAGAAAGACAGGAGAAAGAAGATAAAGCTGAAAAAGCATTAAAGAAATAATGACTGAAAACTTCTCCAATTATTAATTTTTTTTTTTTTAGAGACAGGGTCTCACTCTGTCACCCAGACTGGAGTACAGTGGCACAATTACAGTTCATTGCAGTCTCAAACTCCTGGGTTGAAGTAATCCTCCTGCCTCAGCCTCTGGCACAGCTAGGACTACAGGCATACACCACTGTGCCCAGCTAATAACTTTCCGGTTTAGACAAGATTCACATATCTACAGATTTAAGTAGCTGGAAGAATCCTTGAACAGTTCACATCCAAATAAATCTACATCAGGACACATCATAGTCAAACATCTAAAAACTAAGGACAAAACATCTTGTAAGTCACAAAAGAGAAAATATATTTTACATGTAGGGGAAATAAAATTCAAAGGACAATGATTCCTCCTCAGAAACTAGAAAAACCAGAGAAAGGGGCACACTATTTTTGAAGTCCTGACCTGAAAGAAAGCAATTATCAACCTAGAATTCTATACACTGAAAATATCCTTCAGTATTGAAGAAGAAATCAAGATGAAGGGGAAACTCACCAGCAGTTCTTTCCTAAAAGAACAGTAAAAGAAGTTATTTACAACGAAAGGGAAAGATATGAGAAGGAAACTTGGAACATCAGTGTACTAGTCTGTTCTCATACTGCTATAAAGAACTACCCAGGACTGGGTAATTTATGAAGAAAAGAGGTTTAATTGATTCACAATTCTGCAGGCTTAACAGGAAGCATGACTGGGAGGCCTCAGGAAGCTTGAAAACATGGCAGAAGGCAAAAAGAAAGCAAGCGCTTTCTTCACATGGCAGTGGCAGGAGAGACAGCGTGAAGGAGGAAGTGCTGCACACTTTTAAATAATCAGATCTTGTGAGAACTCACTCATGACACAGCACCAGGAGAATGGCGCTAAACCATTAGAAATTGTCCCCCATGATCCAATCACCTCCCAGCAGGCCTCTCCTTCGGCACGTGGGTATTACAATTCAACATGAAATTTGGGTGGGGACACAGAGCCAAATCGTATTATTCCACCCCTGGACCATCTCAAATCTCATGTCTTTCTCACATTACAAAACACAATCATGCCTTCCCAACAGTCTGCCAAAGTCTTAACTCATTCCAGCATTAACTGAAAAGTCCAAGTCCAAAGTCTCATCTGAGAAAAGACAAGTCCCTTCCACCTATAAGCTGTAAAATAAAAAACAAGTTAGTTACTTCCAAGATACAATGAGGGTATAGGCATTGGGTAAATGCTTCCATTACAAAAGGGAGAAATCAGCCAAAACAAAGGGGCTACAGGCCCCATCCAAGTCTGAAACCCAGCAGGGCAGTCATTAATTATTAAAGTTCTAAAATAATCTCCTTTCACTCCATGTCTCAAATCTAGGTAACACTGATACAAGGGGTGGGCTCCCAAGGCCTTGGGCAGCTCTGCCCCTGTGGCTCTGCAGGGTACAGCCCCTGCAGCTGTTTTCATGGGCTGGTGTTGTGTGCTTGTGGCCTTTCTTTCCAGGTGTTCATAGTGCAAACTGTTGGTGGATCTACCATTCTGGGATCCAGAGGACGGTGGCCCTCTTCCCACAGCTCCACTAGGCAGTGCCCCAGTGGGGACTCTGTTTGGGGGCTCCAACCGCACATTTTTCCTCTGCACTCCTCTCCATGAGGATGCCAACCCCATAGCAGACTTCTGCCTGGACATCCAGGCATTTCCATACATCTTCTGAAATCAAGGCAGAGGTTCCCAAGGCTCAATTCTAGTTTTCTGCATATCTGCAGGCCCAACATCACATGGAAGCCACCAAGGCTTGAAGCCCGCACCCTTTGAAGCCATGGCCAGAGCTGTACCTTGACCCCTTTTAGTGACAGCTGGAGCTGGAGCATCTGGGACACAGGGCACCATGTCCTGAGGCTGCACTGAGCAGCAGGGCCCTGGGCCTGGCCCAGGAAACCATTTTTCCCTCCTAGACCTCCAGGCCTGTGATGAAAGGGGCCATCATGAAGGTCTCTAAAATGCCCTGGAGGCATTTTCCCCATAGACTTGGTGAATAACAGTGGCTCCCTATTACTTATGCAAATTTTTTCAGCCAGCTTGGGCTTGAATTCCTCCCCAGAAAATGGGTTTTTCTTTTCTACCACATGGTTGAGCTGCAAATTTTCCAAACTTTTACACTCTGCTTACCTTTTAAATATAAATTCCAGTTTCAGACCATCTTTCTTTATGCAAATAAGCATAGAGTTTTAGGACCAGCCAGGTCACATCATCAAGGCTTTGTTGCTTTGAAATTTCTTCTTCCAGATACCCCAAATCATCTCTCTCAAGTTGTAAGTTCCACAGATCTCTAGGGCAGGAGCAAAATGCTTCCAGTCTCTACTAAAACATAGCAAGACTGACCTTTGTTACAGTTCTCAATAAGTTCCTAATCTTCATCTGAGACTACCTCAGCCTGGACTTCACTGTCCGTATCACATCAGCATTTTGGTTGAAACCATTCAACAAATCTCTAGGAAGTTTCAAACTTTTCCACATCTTCCTATCTTCTTCTGAGCCCTCCAAGTCTGTAGGAAGTTCCAAACTTTCCCACATCTTCATATCTTCTTCTGAGCCCTCCAAACTGTTCCAAACTCTGCCTGTTACCCAATTCCAAAATCACTTCCACATTTTCATGTATTTTTATAGGAGTACTACACTCCTGGTACCAATTTTCTGTATTAGTCCGTTCTCACACTGCTATAAAGAACTACCTGAGACTGAGTAATTTGTGAAGAAAAGAGGTTTAATTGACTTATAGTTCCATAGGCTTAACAGGAAGCAGGACTGGGAGGCCTCAGGAAACTTATAATCATGACAGAAGGCAAAGGGGAAGCAC
The DNA here is from genome assembly GCF_009828535.3 of Hylobates moloch. Lineage (NCBI taxonomy): Eukaryota > Metazoa > Chordata > Mammalia > Primates > Hylobatidae > Hylobates > Hylobates moloch. The sequence goes on from NW_026652280.1 coordinate 70,051,511, forward strand.
GTACTTTCTTCACATGGCAGCAGGAGAGAGAAAGAGAAGAAGGAAGTGCTACACACTTTTCAACAACCAGTTCTCATGAGAACCCACTCATGAGACAACACTAGGGGAAGGGTGCTAAACTACTAGAAACTGCCCCCATGATCTAATCACTGCCCAGCAGGCCCCTCGTCAACATGTGGGGATAACAATTCAACATGCAATTTGGGTGGGGACACAGGGACAAATCATATCAATCAGGAAGGAAGAAAGAGTAATGGAAATAGAAAAATATGCATAAATACAATACATGCTACCTCTCTTGAGTTTTCTAAATTTATTTGATATGTAAAGCAAAAACTATTGTGCTTTCTGATGTGTACCTAAATGTGTATAGAAGAAATATGTAAGACAATTGTAGATGTGTGATGGTAAAGACAGGTAAATTTTCCAAACCTCACTTGACCTGGTGAAAGGTTGACACCAGTAGACTGTGCTAAGATACATACATATAACTATCTCCCTAGAGTAACCATTAAGAAAGCTACACAAAGAAATAGAATAAAAAGCATTGTAGATAAATCAAAACAAGGTTCTAAATGAATGTTTAAATAACTAACAGGAAGGAAAAAACAGAAAGGAAAATCAGAAAAGATAAATGGAAGACAAAAATGGAAGACTTCAGATGTCAATATTACATTTAATGTAAATAGTCTACATACACCAATTAAGACAGAAATGGACAATAATTGATTAAAAAATGACCAACCATATACATTCTATAAGAAACTCATACCATGTTCATGGATTGAAAGATTTAACATATTAAAGATGTCAATTCTCAAATTGAGGTTTAATGCAATTCTTATACAGGTTTAATGTGATTCCTATCAAAATTACAAAATGTGGTTTTGCCTATTTCTCTTTCCAGCTCAATCTATTTTTTCTTTACATATTTTGCAGCTCTGTTTTTTTTGGGGGGGGGGGGTGTGAATATACTTTGCTATGTCTTACTTGGTGGATTGACTCTTTTATAATTATAGATATCAATGGACTTACCCTAAAATTTATAAGGAAATAAAAAGAACTTAAATAACTAAAATAATTTTGAAAAAGAATAATAAGGTGGGAAGAGTCAGTCTACTTGATTTCAAGACTTACTATGTACCTTCGGTAATTAAGACTGTGTAGTATTAGTGAAGGAATAGTCACATAGACAAATGGAACAGATTCAAGAACTGAGAAGGAGCCCCGCACAAATATGCTCCACTGAGTTTTGGCAAAGGTGCAAAAGTAATTCAATGGTGGAAGGATATCCTTTTCAGCAACTGATGCTGGAGTAATTGAACATCCATAGACTAAAAGGTGAACCTCAACCCAATTCCCACACTTTATACAAAAATTATCTCATAGTTAATCACAGACTTAAAAGTAAAATTTTAAATGATAAAACTCCTAGAAAAAAAATAGGAGAAAATCTTTGATATCTAAGGCTAGGCAAAAGGTTCTTAGACTTGACATTAAAAGCACAATTCAGAAAAGGAAAAAAATAATAATTTAAACCTCATTAAAATTTAAACCTTTACTTTGCAAACGGCCCTGTTAGGAATAATAAACTAAAAATGGGAGAAAATATTTGAAAACTACATTTTAATCAAAGTACTAATATCTAGGATATGTAAAATTGTTCAAAACTCAACTATTAAAAAATTCAATTAGAAAATATGCAAAGGCATGAGTAGAAATCTTACCAAAGAGGACATATAGATGGCAAATAAACATATGAAAGATATTCAACATCTTTAGCCATCAGGTAAATGCACATTAAAATCACAAAAGCTATTGAGGATGTGGAGAAACCGGAACACTTACACATTGCTGATGGTAATGTAAAATAGTGTGGTTACACTGGAAAATAGTTTATCAAATCAAATAAAAAATAAAACGTGCAGCCAACATGTGACCCAGCAATTGTATTCTTGGCCATTTATGCCAAAAATGAAACTTGTGTTCACACAAAACTTTGTACCTGGATGTTCACAGCAGCTTTATTCATAATCATGCCAAACTGGAAACAACCCAGATGTCTTTCACTCAGTGAATGGTTAAACTAATTGTGCTATGTCCATACGATAGAATACTACTTGCAGTAAGAAAGAACAAACTATTTACATGCACAACACCTTGGATGAATCTCTAGAGAATGATGCTGGGGAAAAAGCTCATCCGAAAGATTGCACCTTATAGAACTCTACTTATAAAGAATTATTAAAATGATAAAATTATAGAAATAGACAATAAATGAAGTTCCCAGAGGTGAGAGGGAGGCCCAGAGGGAAGTAGATGTGACTATACAAGATATCAAAATAGATTATTTGGTGACGAAATTGTTCTGTATCTTGAGTGTACATTGTCAATATCCTGCTTGTGGCAATGCACTATTATTTTGAAAGAAATTATCATTGGGTAATCTGGATAAAGAGTACATGGTACCTCTCTGTATTATTTCTTAGACCTACAAGTAAGTCTACAATTATCTAAAAATTAAAAGTTAAATTTAAAAAGAGTTAATTATTATAAATAATGAGTTGATTTTAATATAAATTTTGTAACACTCTGGGAAGAATTTACTTTGGAGCTGTTTGTCTCTTATTCACCTTACTCCTAGTCATAAATGAGTGTTTTTCCATTTGAAAATTTCTGGTTTTTATTTTTAGAGTTAATTAACTCACCCATTTGTCAAGCGTCATCTCTTAATTCAGTACTGAATTAAGCAATTTTAATTAGTAAAAGAAAAATTATAAAACTTAGCAGTGTTTCAACCTAAGAGATTCTGAAAATTGATTACAATTAGAATTTTAGATTTTTCTTCCCCAAGTTATATGAATTTCAGATCCTAGTGTTTGTTATCTTTATATTTTATTTTTAAAGATGATAAGTACAGTTCTGCTTTACTTGTATTCCACTTGGAGAAAAAACATCTGATATCATCAAGGAGCAGAGGAAACATGGAAAAACAGCAAGTTATGACAAACATAGGAGGTAGCATTACACAAAATAAATTTCACTTAAATTCATCTTACTAAGCAAATGAATTAACCTATGAGAAGCTATTTCTTAACCTATAAAATTGGTGTTATAGTATCTATTGCACTGGGTTGGGAGGAAGGCTTCCTAACTTGGGAAGTGTCCTGCAAATGTAAGTAAAGTCTTATATGGTGCAGGCAGGACAAGAGTAACTGAAAAAGTCTTTCATACAAAATGGATTATGGGTGGCGTGACATTTATTTCAATTTTGGAAGACACATAAAGAGGCATCCTTAGGTAAATTAGTAAGATATTTGAGATCATGTTGAGGTTTTCAGCTATGAAAATACTGGAGGAAGTACAGAGCCGATAGGCCTTGTATGGGAGGGATTTTCACTTGCTTCTAACTTTGCACTTATTAATATTTTAAATTATGTTATTCAGGTTATATTTTAAAATATAACTGGTAAAAATAAATATTTCTGAGATATTTATAATTCACTTGTATTTCCCCACGCCCTTTAATCCACATATATTTTGGGGCTTTAGTTATGTTTATTGATTTATAAAATATTTTTACATATTGATCCTTTGTCGTGCCTTTTACTCATTTTTAAATTATTTGTTTTAAATGTTCAACTATTATTATTAAGGGCTCAGGAATTCTTAACCTTTAGTTAAATTTTTATTTTTTCTTTGCTAGTTTTTTATATCTTTAAAATTTCCTGTTTATGTAATAAAAAATATATTTGTGTCTATTCTTTCTAGTTTTCTAATTTTTTTTACATTTGTTGCTTTAATCTATCTGTTATGTATTTGATTTTATAGTGTGAGGAGAATATCTGCAACATTTTGACTTTCAAAAGTTTGTTTTATCTCTAATTTTCACTTTAAGTATTCTCAGTTCTGATCAATAATCACTGAGATCAGCATAACTTTATAAATATTAATTTCATTCAGTAACTTCAACTGTTGCTACCACCAGAACTTTTATCAATATACATGAGTAGAAATCAAATGAATTGATATACAGTAGTTCCTCCTTTATCCTTGGAGAATACGTTCCAGGACCTCCAGTGGATGACTGAAACTGTGGCTAGTACTAAACCCCATACGTACTATGTTTTTTCCTACACATACATAACTGTGATGAAGTTTGATTCATAAATTAGTCACAGTAAGAGGTTAACAATAACTAATAATAAACTAGAGCAATTATAACAATATACTGTAATTAAAGTTATGTGAATATGATCTCTCTGTCTCTCAAAATATGTTATTGTACTGACTACACGGATTTCAGTCTGCTGTTAACTGTAGGTAATGGAACCGCAGATAAGAAGAGATCTCTGTATTTACTATACTCTTCTGCCTGTGGAGTTGCAAGTGTAATCTTTCGTGACAGCAAGAGTGCTCCCAGGCTGGGCACAGAGGCTCACGCCTATAATCCTAACACTTTGGGAGGCTGAAGCAGGTGGACTGCTTGAGCTCAGGAGTTTGAGACCAGCCTGGGCAACATAGTGAGATCCTCTCTCTACAAAAAATAAGCAAACAAAAACATTAATCAGGCATGGTGGCGCACGCCTGCAGTGCCAGCTACTTAGGAGGCTGAGGTGAGAGGACTGCTTGAGCTCAGGAGGTCAAGGCTGCAGTGAGTTATGACTGCACCACTGCACTCCAGCCTGGGAGACAGAGTGAGATCCTGCCTCAAAAAAGAAAAAAAAACCCCAAAACCAACAACAAAAAGAAAGAAACCAAAACAAACAAAAAAGAAAGTGCTCACCAGAAATTAGCTGCAGAAATTTAGCAACACGTGGTCAGGGTGCTCTGGGAAAAGTTATTATTTTTGTGCAAAAGTAATTGCTGGTTTTGCCATTACTTTGAATGCCGTTACTTTTAATGGCAAAACCAGCAATAACTTTTGCACCAACTAATATTCACAGCACTTAGGGAATTCAGTTACATTTGCTATGGTCATCATGAAGTGGAAAGAAAACTGAGATCTAAACATATTAGTGGCTAGCCCAAGTTTACTCAGCATGTTAGAGGCAGGATTTGTACTAGGGGAAACTACTGCTCCTTTCCTGCTCAGGTTTCTTTCTGTCACACTGTAAATAACCTGAAAACCACCCATTCATCACAGAGCATGGATTTGAAACCTAGACTGAGTAATGATGCCGATTCAGCTCACTTTACTCCTGGGTTCTTCTTGTGTGGGAGAAAAGTGGGATTAAAATACGGGCTTGTAAACTATTTGGTATTTGTAAAACAGAAATAGCCACGAATCTGTTTCTTTCTAATGTATTCTTCTTTTGTGCATTTACAAAATCACTCCTCAAATTTTGTTTTTTCACAAGTTTAGCAATGAGAACTAATACACATGTAACACAACATCAGAGCAAGTGATTTGAGATTACATTAGCATGTTCCGTTAGTTTATTATTTATTTTATTGACTGGCCTTAATGGAACTGGCATTCTTTATAAAAATGTTTCTGTCTCCCGTGAAGGGAATATTCAAATGATTTCATCATCGTTCAGAATCCTTCCTTAAGGTTCTAGAAATCAGTATTGGTGAAGCACTAGGTTATGTAGAAACAGTGTGAATTGGGGTGGTTAAAGGTTTAGTATGAATGTGATTAGAATGTTAGAAAGCTACTCAAATGCATTGAGATTAAGGGAAGAGACCTTGGCTACACGATCAAATAAGGCCCATATGTGCTTCTTTTGAGGGTGGAGGTGACAGAAGTAAGAGTAAATATGTAAATTATTTAGAACATATTAACATTAATTATTTCTAAAGATTGTATTCTGATATCTCAAATTTATTTGGCTAGAAAAGTTAGAATTATTAATACTAGAAGTCATAAAATGGAAATCAAAAATTTCTGATGCCTCATCAGTAAGGCATGTTGTTTTTTCTTTTTGTATTTTCAGTATTCTTGCTGGAGGCACTAATGAATGGCCTGTCCTGGAGCCTTCACAGAGGCATGGGGTGCTTAGATACTAAAACAAAATTATTTGGCAGGGAAGAGATTGTTTATGCTTTTCTTTTATTGCTTACTAAAGGCCAACATTCTACTTTAGCGAGATCAATATTCCTGAATTGCAAACTTTTTAGAAGCCTAAAGGAAATGAATCCTTGTCGAGCTAAATGTTAACCCTCTCCCTGTTATTGAAAACAGCAAAGCTGTTTTCCTGCTACAATTTTTTTTATTACACTTTAAGTTCTATGGTACATGTGCACAACGTGCAGGTTTGTTTCATATGTATACATGTGCCATGTTGGTGTGCTGCATCCATTAACTGGTCATTTACATTAAGTATTTCTCCTAATGCTGTCCCTACCCCCTCCTCCCACCCTACAAGGGGGCCCCGGTGTGTGATGTTCCCCTTCCTGTGTCCATGAGTTCTCATTGTTCAATTCCCACCTATGAGTGAGAACATGCGGTGTTTGGTTTTCTGTCCTTGCGATAGTTTGCTCAGAATGATGGTTTCCAGCTTCATCCGTGTCCCTACAAAGGACAGGAACTCATCCGTTTTTATCCCTGCGTAGTATTCCATGGTGTATATGTGCCACATTTTCTTAATGCAGTCTATCATTGTTGGACATTTAATTTTGCTCTGCTTTAGAAGAAAGAAGAGGTAATCTCCCAGGAGCCCGTGACTGGTTAGCTTTAGTTTTAATATTACAACCAACCCTTTCTTCCTCTCTTAAAAAATATAATCTGGGTCTGCAGCTCCTGAAAACAATGTGAATATTTGCTAAGTGTTCAAAGGCCCCCCAAACCTCGCATGTGTCCCTTGTCTCACTGGGCTATGGTTAAATTACCTCTTCTTTCTCAAGGCTTCAGCTTAAGTATTATCTCTAGGGCGACTTCCCTGGCTCCTTAGAGCAGCTGGCCTTCCTGGCACATGTCCTCAGAGCTGCCTATTTTTCTTCTGTCAAAGCACTTCTTATTTTATTCTTAATGCTCACTTAATTTTGTCTTCTCTGCTACACTGTAAACTCCACGAAAACAAATACTATATCTAATTTGTTTTTAAGAGCAGTGTTTTGTGCAGATTAAGGCACCTGATAAATATACGTATTGCAGGACTGACTGTGAGTCATTAACCAGGCTCACACTATGCCCAAGGCCCTTGGAGCCTGGTGGGCATCACTACATTCACCTCAGACATGAAGACATGAAAATTCAGAGAGCTGGCACAATTTTCTCTGGGTTCACAATGAGAGGTAATTCTGGTAGTTTCAAACCCAACCCTATACATTGCCTGAGTATATGCTCCTTTTGCTATAAAATGCTGCTTTCAACATTTTCCTAAGCTCCAGATAGTTTTGGGAGACAGGATATAGGAGGCCCCTGGTTTCCCGTTCCCTGTGGTCTTGTTGAAAACACTGCCCAGAGAGGTCTTCTTGCCCACTCTCAACTAAAATTATGTCAACAGGCGGTGGACTGAAGGCGGCACTCTCATCCTCTGGCTAACTCACAACTTTCTCTGGTTGTTGCAGTGGACAACCAGAGAAAACTTTCTGGGCTCTGACTTGGGGTGGTAGCTTTACAGTCTGAATTTAAGGCTGGGGCCTCATTTTGAAATGCTCTGGGATGCACTAGGACAACAGATTGCCAGCAACACCACTATCCTGGAATACGTTAGAGTTTCAGAGTCCCAGGAGAAAGGTAAGCCTGTTGCAGCCTACCTCACAGCCTCAAAGACATACAGAAGACCTAACCAGAGCAGTCTTCTACTTAGTTCAAATGAAGCTCTGTGGCCCCAGGGAGTCCAGATCTGGTCCAGCACCTGTTTGGTATGGCCTGCAAGATAAGAATGGTTTTTACTGTTTTAGAATAATTGGAAAAGTGTCAAAGGAAGTATAATATTTCATGACACAGGAGAGCTATATGAAATCCAAACTTCTGTGTTCATGAATAAGGTTTATTTGTACATAGCCACACTCATTTACTTACATATTTTCAATGGTCAGTTTTGCACTAAACACTAGAGTTGAGTGGCTGCAACAGAGAATAGCTACCCTGTAAAGCTTAAAATATTTACTGTGTTGAGCTTTAGAGAAAATGTTTGCCAATTCATACTGTAGTTGAACATTATAAAGAAGAAATTCATGCCGTTAATCAGATGGCGAGCTTGTCTCTCCCAGCAATCTTTCAATCTAAAAATCTTCAACTACTAAAAGTTAATCACCTGTGAAACATTTTCATTGGTTCCAACAATAGCAGCAACTACAAGTGCAAATTTCCACATCTCTCCAACCTTTAAAACCAGAGCTGGCCAAGCCAGAGTTTTTCTCATCTTGTCGGCTGGGGTCACATGTTCCGTTACCACGTCAGAGGATGTTACCATCACTGTGTCTGTGATCAGAACTTAGGCATAAGCTACTTCCACTCTCCAACATGCAAAACTACTCTTCCAAGTTGTGGGTAAAAGGAAGGGTTTGAAGACCGGGGTGCCAGCCAGTATGAACTGAGAGATGGGAAGAGTGATGCAAGCTGAGATTGAAGAGATGTGTGATTCTGATCACGCTGAATCTTATGACCCATGTACGAGTTTGCCTTTTACACTAAAAACAATGTAGCAGTATTAAACTGCTTTAAGCAGGGAAGTGTCATAATATGGTCCTTATTCAAAATATTTAGTTGGGCTGCTTGTGGAGGATATGTCAGAAAAGGATAGAGTAAGGAGCCTAGTTGGAGGCATTGCAACAAACCGAATAAAAGATGCTAAGGTCTGATGTTAGAATGACGTTAGTGGAGAGTTAAGTGGGCCGATTTAAGATGCATTTTGGAGGACTATTGAAAGAACTTGGGAAAGGAGATGAATAATAATGCTATTTACTGGGATGTAGAAGTTTGGAGGAAAGAGAACTGATAGAAAAATTCAGGAGCTCTATTTTCAGTATATAATGTTTGAAGGTCCTATTAGACCTCAAAATGGTATATTAAGTAAATAGTTTGAACTGGAAATAAACCAAGAGGAAACTGGAAAATAAACATGGTAAACTGTCTCTCTAGTTGCCATAGCAGGAGCTACTGGTATCAAGAACCAAAAAGATTGGGCTTAAATGGCCTCACAGGGACAGGAGTTCAGGTATGTCATGTGATGCAAGGCTAATTGCTGAGTTGGAGATCTTATATGGAACTCGGACTTTTGAAATACCGTCAGTGAAAGAGTGAATAGAAAATTTTACCTTTGCACAGTCAGATGACAAATGAATTTGTCTATCTCAGCCTGAGTTCTGGGTACAAGGAAGAGTTATACCTGAGAATTTGTAACCACAGGCCTATCTTCATGTAGTTTGTGGTTTGAATACATATTGCCTACTTGATTTAGTAAACCATAAACCCATAAGCCCAATTAATATTTAAACATAGTTTATGGAGCCAGATCCAGAAATAGTGTAATATCTTTGATCAGACTAATTCTCTCCAACATAACAATTATAAACTTTGAATGAAATACTTTTTAAAGCGCAACTATTAGAAGTCACTGAAGAATAAGCAAAATTAGGAGGAAACTGATTGAACCTGGAGGAAATTTGACCCTGGAAAGAAAAAAAATTCACTGAGAGCTACATTCACACCATTTTTCTCCTAAAAACAATCCCTAGTCCACACATTGCGGTGATAGCTAGAATTCAAGCAGAAAAAACAGTACTGTTTTATTAGGATACGATGTGAAAATATGGAGTTCAGGGTTGTCAAAGAGACTGGAAATGGAGGAAAAAAATCTTGAAAGGAGGGAGATACAGAGGAAAGAGCACACAAATCAAATATCTACTACCCACATATACTTGGCTTGCCCATGAGCTGTGCAAGAGAATACCAGGAGGATGGAAGAACGCAAAAACATTAAGGCTGAAAAATCTAAGCAGAGTTTTAACTGAGTAAAAACAGAGTTTGATATTTGAATCTTGTCAAGTTAAAAGAACCTGGCTTTTCCACGGAAATCCAAGAGAGACCATAACTTAGGAAAAACTGTTATGTCCCAACAATAAAGATGAGTTCTAAGATGAAAAGAAAACCTGGACATTTGGTATGATAACAAAAATGTAGCCTCCACATGTGCAGGGTGATGAGTAAGTAATTAAATTGCATTCAAGAACAAAAGTAAACAGTCTTCAGAATAGAATAACAAAGTCAAGAATCTCTCTGTAGTGTCAACCACAATGCCCAGTATACAACATAAAATTACTGCACATGGGAAAAGTTAGGTAAAAGATGACAGAATCAAGAGGAAAAGCAGTCATAGGAACAGACTATAAAACCTCCCCAATGTTAGAATTAATAGATAAATTTTTTTAAAAAATTTAAAGCAAAAAAGTTTTAAAGCAAAAAATTTAAAATACAAATTGTAAAATCAAAAGATAGTCACAGCAAGTGAATAGGCATGGTATCCTGGTAAAGAAATGGAAAATATGCAAAAAGCCAAATGCAAATAAAATGAAACAAGTGATTTAAATTGAAAATGAGATGAATTGGACTTAACAGCAAATTAGAGAAGGCAAAAAAAATTCAGTCAATTTGAAGAAGTATCAACAGAAATCATCTGATTTGAAGAGAAAAAAAGGATTTAAAAACACAGACTCAGTGACTTGTGGGGCAATTTCAGACAATAGGGAATATTCTAACATGTGTAATTGAACTTCCCAGAGGCAAAGAGGGAGATAATGGAGAATAAAATTACTTGAAGAAATAATAGCCCCCAACTTACCAAGTTGTGTAACCCCCCATTACTTCACAGATTCAGGAAACACATAGAACTCCAAACTTGGTAAGTGAAGAAGCAAACAAACTAACCACACCACATCTCCACATAGCATGGTCAAAATGCTAAACCCAAAATTAAAAAGATCTTGAAAGTAAACATTGCATATAATGAACAAGATACTGAGTGTCTCTGAAAGGAAAAGAAAACCAAAAATCTAAAAGAAACCATCAAAAATCTATGTCCAATAAACTTCTTCAGTAAGAAGATGAAATGAGTTTTCAGATAAATGAAAGGTGAGAGAATGAATCACCATCAGACTTGAACTTAAAGAGATGGTAAAAGAAGTTCTTCAGGCTGAAGGAAAATGATGCCAGACAGAAATCTGGTTATACAAGAAGGAATAAAAAGCAGCTGCATGACAAATATTTGGACAAATATGTATTAGAACAAATATGTGAAAATGTTCTAAATTGATTGTGGTGATGGTTGTGCGACTCTGAATACACTAAAAATTCTTAAATGTATGCTTTAAATGGGGAAATAGTATGGTGTATAAATTATATCTCAATAAAACTGTTTTTTTAAATTAACTTCAACTTCTATTTTATTTCAGGAGGTACATGTGCAGGTTTATACCTGGGTGTATTGTATGATGCTGAGGTTTGGGGTATGGTAGATTCCATAACCCAGATACTGAGCATAGCACCCAGTAGTTAGTTTTTCAGCCCTTGCCTTCTTCTCTCCTTCCTGCTTCTAGTAGTCCTCAGTGTCTACTATTGCCATCATTATGTCCATGAATACTCGTTGCTTAGTTCCCACTTATAAGTGAGAACATGTGGTATTTGTTTTTCTGTTCTGGGGTTAATTCACATAGGATAATGGCCTCCAGCTGCAACCAAGTTGCTGCAAAGGACATGATCTTGTTCTTTTTTATGGCTGCATAGTATTCCATGGTGTATATGTACCACATGTTATTTATCCAATCCACTGTTGATGGGCACTTAGGTTTATTTCATGTCTTTGCTTTTGACTAGTGCTGTGATGAACATACAAGTACATGTGTCTTTTTGGTAAAATGATTTATTTTCCTTTGTGTATATACCCAGTAATGGGATTGCTGAGTCAAATGGTAGTTCTGTTTTAAGTTCTTTGACAAATCTCCAAACTACTTTCCACAGTGGCTGACCTAATTTACATTCTCACCAACAGTGTATAAAAATTTCCTTTTTCTCTGAAGTCTTGCCAGCATCTGCTATTTTTTTACTTTTTAATAACACTGACTGGTGTGAAGTGGTATCTCATTGTGGTTTTGATTTGTATTTCTCCGATGATTAGTGATGTTGAGCATTTTTATATGTTTGTCGACCCCTTGGATGTCTTCTTTTGAGAAGTGATTGTTCATGTCTTTTGAAAATTTATTTATTTATTTACTTATTTTTTTGAGACTGAGTCTTGCTCTGTCACCAGGCTGGAGTGCAGTGGCATAATCTTGGCTCACTGCAACCTCTGCCTCCTGGGTTCAAGCAATTCTCCTGCCTCAGCCTCCCATCTTTTGCCCATTTTTAACAGGATTATTTGGTTTTTGCTTGTTCAGTTGTATAAGTTCTTTTATAGATTGTGGATATTAGCCCTTTCTTGGATGAATAGTTTGTGATTATTTTCTCTCATTCTATAGGTTGTCTGTTTACTCTGTTGATAAGGGCAGTTTAATAAGGTTCCACTTGTCAATTTTTGTTTTTGTTGCAATTGCTTTTGAGGACTTACCCAAATTTTTTGCCAAGGCTGATGTCCAGAATGGTATTTCCTAAAGTCTCTTCTAGGATTTTTATAGTTTGAGGCCTTACCTTTAAGTCTTTAATCCATCCTGAGTTAATTTTTATATGTAGTGATAGGTAGGAGTCCATTTCATTCTTCTGCATATGGCTTGCCAGCTATCCAAGCATCATTTACTGAATATGGATTTCTGTTCCCATTGTTTATTTTTGTTGACTTTATCAAAGATCAGATGGCTGTAGATGTGTGGCTTTGTTTCTGTGTTTTTTATTCTTTTCCATTGTTCTATGTACCTGTTTTTGCACCAGTACCATGCTATTTTGGTTACTGTAGCCTTATAGCATAGTTTAAAGTCTGGTAATATGATGCCTGCAGCTTTGTCCTTTTTGCTTAAGATTGCTTTGGCTACTTAGCCTCATTTTGGTTCCACATGAATTTGAGAATAATTTTTTCTAAAATTATGTTGATAGCTTGATAGGAATAGCATTGGATCTATAGATTGCTGTAGGCAGTATGGCTACTTTAATGATATTGATTCTTCCAATCCATGAGCATGGAATTCTTTTTGTGCTATCTAAGGTTTATTTCAGCAATATTTTGTAGTTCTCCTTGGAGAGATGTTTTACTATCTTGCTTAGAAGTATTCCTAGATTTTTTTGTGGCAAGTGTAAATAGGATTGCCTTCTTGATTTGGCTCTCAGCTTGAATATTATTAATGTATAAAAATGCTATTCATTTTTGTACATTGATTTTGTATCCTGAAATTTTACTAAAGTTATTTGTCAGTTCCAGGAGCATTTTGGTGGAGTCTTTAGGGTTACCTAGTTATAGAATCATATTGTCAGTGAAGAGAGATCATTTCTTTTTTTCCTATTAGGATGCCTTTTATTTCTTTTTCTTGTCTGATTGCTCTGGCTAGGACTGCCAGTAATATATTGAGTAGGAGTGGTGGGAGTGGGCATTCTTGTCTTGTTCTAGTTCTTAAAAGGAATGCTTCCAGTTTTTGTCCATTCAGTATGATGTGGCTGTGGGTTAGTCATAGATGGCTCTTATTATTTTGATGTGTATTTCTTAAATGTCTGGTTTCTTGAGCTTTTTTTTTAATCATGCAGGAATGTTGGATTTTATCAAAAACTTTTTCTATGTATATTGAGATGATCATATGTTTTTTGCTTTTAATTTTGTTTATGTGGTGAATCACATTTCTTGATTTGAATATGTTGAACTAACCTTGTATCTCAGGAATGAAGCCTATTTGGTCATGGTGAATTAATATTTTGATGTGCTGCTGGATTTGGTTTACTAGTATCTTGTTGATGATTTTTACACCTGTGTTCATCAGGAATATTGGCCTGTAGTTTTCTTTTTTCATTATGTCTTTGCTGGGTTTTAGTATAAGGGTGATGTTGGCTTCATAGAAAAAGTTAGGGAGGTGTCCCACTTCTCAGTTTTTTGGAATCATTTCAGTAGGACTGATACCAGCTCTTCTTTGTATATCTGGTAGAATTTGGCCATGAATCCATCTGACATGGGGCTTTTGAGGGGGCTAGTAGGCTTTATTAATGATTCCATTTTGAAACTCTCTATTGGTCTGTTTAGTGTTTCAATTTCTTACTGATTAAGCCTTGGGAAATTGTATGTTTCCACGAATTTGTTCATTTCCTCCAGATTTTCTAGTGTGTTTGCATAGAGGTGTCCATGATAGTCTCTGAGGATATTTTGTGCTTCTGTGAGATAAGGTCTAATGTCACCTTTTCCATTTCTGATTATTCATTTAATTTCTGATTTTCTTTGTAAATATAGGGTGGTCTATCAATCGTGTTTATCATTTCAAAGAACCAACTTTTGGTTTTGTCGATCCTTTGTTTGCATTTTTAGGTAGCAATTTTATTCAGTTCTGCTCTGATTTTAGTTATTTCTTTTCTTCTGCTAGCTGTGGAGTTACTTTGTTCTTGTTTTTTTAGTTACTCTAAGTGTGATGCTAGATTGATAGTTTGAAATCTTTTTAATTTTTTGAGGTAAGCCTTCAGCACGATAAACTTTCCTCTTGTCTTTCAGGAGAAACTGCAACTGTAGCAGCATTCCTTCCCCCCAGGAATGTGACAGAGATGAGCACCATTCCAGCACCCATTGCCGAGGCACTTTCCAGGGGTCTAGCTGTGGAGGCCCCTACTCTTCTCTAGAGCAGGCACTTCAGTCCTGCCAGGTTGCCCAAGGTTGGCTGACTTTGTATGCCTCCCGATTAAAAATGGCATCTTGCTCTCTGGTCTGGGAAAATGCTGTGGCTTTTCCCTGTGTCTTTTCTTCACAGCATCTCCAAACTTCTCCCCAAGTTAGTTCCAGGGCTTAGGAGAAAAAAAGTGCTCTCCCTCGGCCTGGGCTGCTCAGATTCCCAGTGGAAAGGTGAATCACAGAGGGAGCTTCTCTGCCTTTCTCACGCACTGGGAATTCACTCACTTTTATCTGCTGGATGCTTGTACAGGGGCTGTTGGGTTGCATTTTCCTTCCTGGAATCTGGGATGTCCTTCATGATTCTGGTGGAATCCTGTTTTCCTTCTTGAATTAAAGCTCACAGAATTGATCTTTATGCTTTTCCAAATGGCTGAGGCATGGTAAAAGCCTCTAATCCACCATCTTGGAAAATAAGACTGTTTAAAAAGAAATCCTTGCTTTTCTTTGTCTTAATTTCTTTAACAGATGATTGAAAATTTATTTAAAAATATAATGCCATAATTTTGAGTTTATAACAGGTACAAATATTTAAAAAATGACAAAATGGCAGGAGGACAGATAAATATCTGACAAGGTAGGTAAATAGAATTTTACTGTTGCAAGATTTTAAAATTTTATATTAAATAATATACTGTGAGCTCTAAGGAGACTATGATAAGTTAGAGATGCATATTGTAATCTTTTAAGTATCACTAAAATAGTAAAAAATTCTATTTAAAATCAGAGGAAAGAACATAGAATACTTTAAAAATCATACCAAAATAATTCATGGTAGGAGTAACTAAAGAACAAAAAGAAATGAGAAAGCATAAAAATGTAAAATGGTAGTCTAGAGCCCAGTCATATTAATATTGACATTATGAACTCCTGAATAAATACTTCTGTTAAAAGGTACATATTATGAGACTGGTTAAGAAAGCAAGGCCCAACTTCGTGTTATTTCTAAAATAGTTTGATTTTACAGACAGGGAGAAAATTTAAAAATGGAAAAACATATATCCTGCAACTTGTAGATATAAGAAAAACAGTGGAGGTATATTAATATTATACAAAGTATATGTATATTTCAAACAGTATAAATATAAATGTCATACCAAGAGTATTTCAAACTCAGAATTATTACCAAGATAAAGAATAACATTTTATAATGATAAAAGGAAAAATACGTAAAGAAGGTATAACAATCCTAAACGTGTGTATGCCTAATAACAAAGCTTAAAAATTCATGAAGCAAAAATAGACATACCTAAAGGGAGAAATATACAAATGCAAAACTATGGTGAGAGATTTTAACAATGCTTTCGTGGTAATTAAAATAACTATTAAACAAAATAACAATAATGGCATAAACCGATTTGACCTAATTGATAGTCATAGAACATTAGATCAAACAACTTCTTAATACACGTTTGGTGCAAAAGAACACTCAACAAGACAGAACATGTGCTATGCCATAAAATAAATGTCAATACATTTCACAAAACTAAAATTTTATAAAGTATATTTTCTGACGACAATACACTTAAACTAAATATTACTATGGTAAGAGCTCTAGAATAAAATTCTTCAATATTTGTCATCTAAATCACACACTTCTGAACAATCCATGGTTTAATAGTGAAAGCATAGGCTGGGTGCGATGGCTCACGCCTGTAATCCCAGCACTTTGGGAGGCCAAGGAGGGCAAATCACAAGGTCAAGAGATCGAGAGCATCCTGACCAACATGGTGAAACCCCATCTGTAGTAAAAATACAATAATTAGTTGGGTGTGGTGGTGCGTGCCTGTAGTCCCAGCTTCTCGGGAGGCTGAGGCAGGAGAATCACTTGAACCTGGGAGGCGGAGGTTGCAGTGAGCCGAGATCGCGCCACTGCACTCCAGCTTGGTGACAGAGCAAGACTCCGTCCCTCTCCCCCCAAAAAGTGCAAGCATAAATGGAATTATGACATATTTCACAATAAAAATGAAAATGCAATATATAAAAGTTTGTATGAATGCAATTAGAGCAGTACTTAGAGAGAAACTGAAACAGTTCTGGACCAAGCAGAACTAATAGACATCTACAGAACTCTCCACCCCAAATGAACAAAATATACATTCTTCTCAGCACCATATCACACTTATTCTAAAATTCACCACATGATGGGAAGTAAAACACTCCTCAGCAAATGCAAAAGAATGGAAATCATAACAAACAGTCTCTCAGACCACAGTGCGATCAAATTAGAATTTAGGATTAAGAAACTCGCTCAAAACCGCACAGCGACATGGAAACTGAACAAACTGCTCCTGAATGACTACTGGGTGAACAGTTTTAAATGCTTATATTAAAAAATAAAATTGTTATAAAGTCAATGATCTAATTAATTTTCTTTCACAAGAAAGTTGATAAAGATTAACAAATCAAAGCCAAAGTAAATAACAAGAAGAAAATAATAAAGATAAGAATAAAAATGAATGAAAAATCTTAAAAATAGGTAGATGATACTTCTGGGGTTCATGGAAGGAGCTAAATTAAAATTGTTTAACAGGTATGTATCTCCAGCCAGTCAAAGAAAATTCCTATAAGTAACGTGTCACTTAAAATAATTATAAGCCAAAATAATAGAATAATTGAGAAAATAATCTACCATGAACAAATGTTAGCTGACAATGAGTACTTCATATTTGAGGCTGTCACATCATGTCTATAAATAAAGATGTTAAAAGTGGTTAAGAATAAAGAAAAACATGAGATAAATGAAAGCTCATGAAAAGTATGAAATATATTTAATAGAAACAGAACATCCATAAATGAAAAATGTAGTTTTTGAGATTAAAACTCAATTGATACAGTTGAAAGGACAGTGGATAATTATACTATGGAACAAAGAAAATTTGCCAGAATAATGCATGAGATTTCAGAAGATTGAAATTATATAACTGAGATAAAAAGACAAGGAAAATAGAATAAGAAGGTCCAGAATAAATCATATAGAAGTATGTTTATTGCAGCACTATTCACAATAGCAAAGACTTGGAACCAACCCAAGTGTCCAACAATGATAGACTGGATTAAGAAAATGTGGCACATATACAGCATGGAATACTCTGCAGCCATAAAAAAGGATGAGTTCATGTCCTTTGTAGGGACATGGATTTAGCTGGAAACCATCATTCTCAGCAAACTATTGCAAGAACAAAAAACCAAACACCACATGTTCTCACTCATAGGTGGGAATTGAACAACAAGAACACTTGGACACAGGAAGGGGAACATTACACACCGGGGCCTGTTATGGGGTGAGGGAAGGGGGGAGGGAAAGCATTAGGAGATATACCTAATGTAAATGACCAGTTAATGGGTGCAGCCCACCAACATGGCACATGTATACATATGTAACCAACCTGCATGTTGTGCACATGTACCCTAGAACTTAAAGTATAATAAAAAAAAGAAGAATAGTAAAAAAATAAAAAAATTTGTCTTGCATAGAGAGAAGGGTGGAAAGGCAATACTTAATAAAAAGTTCAGTACTTTTCCAGAATCAAAGGTATGAATTCTTCCATACAGGAGCCTGAGACTTAAGCATGATTTAAAAAATTTCATCTAGGAATATAAAACTGAAACGAGAATAGCAAAGATAAAGAAAAATCTTAAAAATGACTCAAAAGAAAGACAGATTCCTAAAAGGAAATAACAGACTGATAGAAGACTTTTTGAAAATGATAGAAATAGAAATCCAAGTTTTCAGAGAAAATAACTCCAAACTATAATTCTATATATCAAAATAATATTTTAAGACTAAGGATTAAATAAGGACATTTTCAGACAAAAAATGGAAATAACCATTTGTAGACCTTCACTGAAAGAACTATTTAAAGGACTTAGTCCAGAAAAAGAAATTTAATAAAGAAGAAAAGACTCAGATGAAACAATAAATGATGATTGAAGAAGCTGTTACTCATGTGGGTACATTTAAATATGTATAGACTATATTTTTTGATAGGTTATTTGAAAAAAATTTTTGTAAGAACATACAAGAAACAATTTACTTTTGAGAAATAATTTTCCAATAAAAATGGGAGAAAGACTTTTAATTTTCTTTATTATGAGTCTACAAAAAAAGTAAACAAATTTTAACATTAGAGAACTCATTTGGATTTAATTTATTTTCTTAGAAATTTGAATTTTCATCCTAGATAGACAAAAAGCTCTTTTAGATGGAAGAATAAAAAAAATAGTGACCTTGAAGGTAGGTAATAAAAATTATATAATTTGTAAAAACAATATCAAAAATTGAAGAAATATGAACAAACCTCAGAGATTTGTGGAACAATACAAAGAGATCCAACAGATATGAAATTGGAACTTTAGAGGGAGAGAAGAAATAAAATGGAGGATAAAACACTTGACAAAATAATGCTGAAATTCCTAAACTTGGTCAACACCTTTAACTTAACAGATCCAAGAGATCAATCTTGAAGAAGGTGAATACAAAGAGACTAGACTACACATCATAATCAAATTTCCAAAAAAGTAAAAATGAAGAAAAAGTCATGAAAGCAGCCAAAAAATTACTTAGTGTATACAGATAAACAATGATAAGATTGGTGGACAACATTTCAACAGAAACAATGGAAGACAGGTGATGTTGGAATGTCACAAGAGACTGAAAGAAAAATAAAACTGTAACCAATAATTCTATATCCTTCAAAATTATCTTTCAAAATTGAAGTATTAAATTAAGCCGTTTTCAGATGAACAACAAAAAATTTCACTGCTAGCTGCCACTGCACTCCAGCCTGGCAACAGAGCAAGATTCCATCTCAAAAAAAAAAAAAAAAAAAAATTTTTTTTTTACTGCTAGCTGATTTGTACCTTAAAGTATACAAAGAAAGTCTTTCAGAATGAAGAAAAGTAACACCTGATAGTAACTCAATCCTGAACAAAGAAGTAAAAGCATTAGAAACGGCAAATATGTGAGTATATATGTGTGTATATATACATATTTCCCCTCAATATTTATGAATTTCTATTGAAAAGTTTCTATATTTCATCAAAAGTAATTAAAAATTAGCTTTAAGTAGGTTGTGATAAATTAAAGATGTATGTTTTAATTTCCAAAGCAACCACTAAAAACAATTCAATGAAATGATATTAAAAGTGCCCACAACAAATACCTATGCTGACAGGATGTTTGACAGAAGCCCTTGATTGCCAACCAGTGATGAGCACACAATATTTTAAATTAGAAAACTGCTTGAGATGGCTGTCAGGTAAACTCTTTTTGAGAGACCACTATTAGCCTTTATTGATCCCTGTTGGAAACTGTATCTATTACTAAATGGCACAAATTATTTTGAAATCTGGAATACTCTGCATGTAATGGGTTATCTAAGACGAATATTCCAATTGGGAGCTAACTGCACAAAGGAACTGCATCAAAAAGAAATGGTGTATTCAAGAATATGTCACAGGGGAATCCACTGAAGGAACCCATTGCAAGCACAAGCAAGTGGCAGCTATGTCTAGGACCCCAGATCAATCTCCCTGATGACTTGTTTAAATCCATACCTGAATGAGTATTTTTGGAGGATCCCAAAAAGTAGCATAGCTTACAGAACGTAGTTCAAATGTGGAGAGCCCACACTCACCTCAAAGTTGGCTGCATTGTAACCTGCTTATGTCTAGACAATTATTGAAGGGAAAGATTCATTCACTCAGTGGACAGAATTCAGAGTGGTGTTCATAAATATATTAACAAAACTAAGTGTTATTAACAAAAATGGGGTATGGATTGATAATGACTCTTGGGCCACAGCCAATAAATTGATGATATGATCTGGAATATGGGTCTTAGATGACTAGAAATTAAAAGAAATCATAGTAAGGGGTACAATGTTATGGAAAAGCACTATAGGCTTTCTAAGCCAGCTTCCAACATGGCCCCAAATAATTCCTACCTCTTGGTATTTACGACCTTGTGTGGTTCCCTCCCTTGTCATATTAAGGATGGTCTATGTGACCAATAGAGATAACTTACTCCTCTGGTCTCCCTTGTGTCAGTCATTCCAGAAAAAGCCAGCTGCAGTGTGATAAGCAGCCTTATTTAAAGGCCAGCATGGTGAGAAAAAACAGCCATTCAAGTGAGATGAAAAGCAGATCTACCAGCCACCACACTCAAGCCTTCGGATGACTGCAGCCCTAACAGACAGCTTGACCACCACTCCATGAAAGCCTCTAAGGCACAACCACCCAACTAAGTTGCTACTGAATTTCTTATCCTCAGAAATTATGTGAGATAATAAGTACTATTATCTTACATTGTTTGAGGGCATAATTTGTTGCACAGCAGTAGATTAATACAGATATAAAAAGAAAAAATCAAAGTGTGTTATGTTGATACTCAACAGTAAAACTTCCTTTCACTTTTGGAAGGGCATTGGAGGCAATAAAACAATGTTCTAGTCCTCCCTGGAGGTGGCCTATTATGTACACAAGGTTAGTGATCATGGGGGCAGTCAAGCAATTTAAGAAAGGCAGATCCCCCTGACTACCTCTCAGGCTCAAAATGAGACTAACTTTTATTATTTTTTCCTATAGGTTAACTATAGACTAAAGGATTTTATGTACTGAGAGGATATGGGTAGGCAGTGGACTACATTGGCATTTGCCTGTGGCCCCAGAAGGATAGGGATGGGTTTTGAATGTGCTGAACACTATTTTGGAGTTGGATTTAGTAATGGGAGCAAATGCTTTGAATATCATCAGATGATTAGAAAAATAAATTTTATTTCAATTTAGATCCTCTACTGATGTATCTTCATATCGAGGACCCTGTTTCACTGAGGATACAGTGCAACGATAGGCTAAAATGCCACATACAATAGATGTATGTATTATACCATCCACAGAGCAGTGGATTATTAGAAAACTAGCACGGACAATCAAAACACCTGCTTACTAAATTGGGGAAATGTGTTGAAATGAAGGATTAAAGGAATGGCTTGTATGAATAAATGAATATGTGTCATATTTTCACATGTGTGACATTGAAAGATCATCAGACCAGTTGAAAGATATATTGGAAATGAAAGAAGAGGGAAGGGAGAAGATATTGTCACTTATGTATCATTTTTACTCATTTTTATGGATACATAATATTTCATTATTTATGGGATACATGTCAGTATTTGCTACACACACAGAATGTGTATTGCTCAAGTCAGGGCACTTGGGGTATCCACCATCACCTTAAGCACTTAACCATTTCTTTGTGTTGTAGACAGTTCAAGTCTTCCAGCTACTTTGAAATATACAATGCATTGTTGCTAACTATATTTACCCTACTCTGCTATCGAACATTAGAACTTATTTTTCCTATCTAACTGTACATTTGTATCCATCAATAAACCTCTCTTCATCCCCACCTTCCACCCATACACCCTCCCTGGTTTCTGGTATCTATCATTCCACTCTCTACCTCTGTGAGACCAACTTTTTTAGCTCCCACATATGAGTGAAAACATGTGATGTGTGTTTTTTTGTGCCTTGTTATTTTACTTAATGTAATGACCTCCAGTTACATCCATGTTGCTGGAAATGACATGATTTCATTCCTTTTTGTGGCTGCATGGTATTCCATTGTGTATATATTGCGAAAGGAAAATAAATCTTGGGGCTCCAAAATCACTAAGCTAAAGGGAAAAGTCAAGCTGGGGACTGCTTAGGGCAAACCTGCCTCCCATTCTATTCAAAGTCATCCCTTTGCTCACTGGGATAAATGCCTATATGATTGCCTCCTTTGGAAAGGCTGATCAGAAACGCAAAAGAATACAATTATTTGTCTTTGCCTACCTATGACCTGGAAGACACCTTCCCACTTTGGGTTGTCCCACTTTTTCAGACTAAGCCAATGTTCATCTTACACATATTGATTAAAGTTTCATGTCTCCCTAAAATGAATGAAACTAAGCTGTGCTTGGACCACTTTGGGCACATGTCATTAGGACCTCCTGAGGCTGTGTCATGGGTGGGCATCCTTCACTTTGGCACAATAAATTTCCTAAATTGAGAACTGCTTCAGATATCTGGGGTTCACAATATACACCACATTTTGTTTATCCATTCATCCTTTGATGGGCACTTAGGTTGAGTCCGTATCTTGCTATTGTGAATAGCTCTACAGTAAACACACAAGTGCAGGTATCTCTAATACACTGATTTCTTTTCCTTTGGATAAATACCCAGTAGTGGGATTGCTGGATCATATGATAGTTCTATTTTTAGTTTTTTCAGAAATTCCTATCATGTTTCCCATAATGGCTACACTAATTTACATTATCACCAACAGTATATGTGTTCCCTTTTCTCTGCATCTATGCCAGCATCTTTTATTTTTTGTCTTATCATAGCCATTCTAACAGGAGTGATATGATGATATCTCTTTGTAATTTTGATTTGCATTTCCTGATGATTAATGATGTTGAGCATTTTTTAAAAAATACCTGTTAGCCATTTGTATATATTCTTTTGAGAAATGCATATTCATGTCTTTTGCCTACTGTTTAATGGGATTATTATTATTATTATTATTTCACTGTTGAGTTGTTTGAGTTCTTTGTGTATTCTAGATATGAGTTTCTTCTCATATGAACAGGTTGCAAATATTTTCTCCCATTCTACAGATTGTCTCTTCACTCTGTTGATTGTTGCCTTTGCTGTGTGGAAGGTTTTTCTTTAATATGGTTTCATTTGTCTATTTTTGTTTTTGTTGCCTGTCCTTTTAAAATCTTAGCTATAAAATATTTGCCTAGACCAATATATTGAAGTTGTTTCCCCTAGTAGTTTTATAGTTTCAGGTCTTATATGTAAGTCTTTAATTCATCTTGAGTTGATTTTTATACATAGTCAGAGATAGAGGTTCAGCTTCATTCTTCTGCATATGGATATCAAATTTTCCTAGCACCATTTATTAAAGACAGTGTCCTTTCCCTAATCTGTGTTCTTGGCACCTATATTGAAAAGCAGTTGGCTGTAAATACATTGATTTATTTCTGGATTCTCTGTTCCATATGTCTATTTTTATACTAATGCCAAGCTGTTTTAGTTACTTTAGCCTTCTACTATATTTTGAGGACAGGTAATGTGATGCCTCCAGCTTTATTCTTTATTCTCAGGATTTCTTCAGCTATTCAGGCTGCATTTTGGTTCCATACAAATTTTAGGACTTTAAAAAAAAATCTGTGAAAATGTCATTATTATTTTGATAGAGATTGTGTTGAATTTTTGATTGCTTTGGGAAGTATGGTCATTTTAATAATATTAATTATCATGATCCTTGAGCATGGGATGTCTTTCCATTTGTTTGTGTCCTCTTCAATTTCTTGCATCAGTATTTTGCACTTTTCCTTATAGAGATTTTTCACTTCCTTGATTAAATTTATTCCTAGGTAATTTTTTATAGCTATTATAAATTGGGTTGCCTTCTTGATTTCTTTCTTATCTCGTTCATTATTGGTGTATAGAAAGGCTACTAATTTTATATGTTGATTTTGTATCCTGCAACTTTATTTAATTTATTTATCAGATTTAAGAGTTTCTTGATGGAACCTTTAGGTTTTTGTCGATATAAGATTCTATCATCAGCAAAGAGGGACAATTTGACTTCTTCTTTTCCAGTTTGGGTGGCTTTTATTTCTTTCTCTTGCCTGACTGTTCTGGCTAGGACTGCCAGTACCATGTTGGATGAGAGTGGTAAGAGTGAGGATCCTTTTCTTGTTTCAGTTCTTAGAGAAATTGCTTTCAACTTTTACCCATTCACTACAATGTTAGCTGTGAGTTTGTCATATATGGCCTTTATTACATTGAGATTCATTTCTTATATGCCTACTTTGTTGAGAGTTTTTATCATAAACAGATGTTGAATGTTATCAAATGCTTCTGTGTCTATTGAGATGATTATATGCTTCTTGTCCTTCATTCTGTTGATGTGACGTATCACATACATTAATTTGTGTTACTTTGAGCCATCCTTACATGCCTGGAATAAACCCCACTTGATTATCATGTATTATCTTTTTAATGTGCTCTTGGGTTTGGCTTGCTAGTTTTTTATTGATGATTTTTGTGTCTACATTCATCAGAGTTACTGGCCTGTCATATTTTTTTTGGATCCTTGTCTGTTTTTGGCACGTGAGAAATTCCATCCTTGCAGAATGAGTTATGAAAAGTCCCCTTCCCTTTAACTTTCTGGAATAGTTTGAGGAGAGTTGGTATTTGTTCTTTGAAAGTTTGGTAGAATTTGGCAGTGACGCAATCTGGTCCTGGACTTTTCTTTGTCAGGAAAGTTTTTATTACTGTTTCTATTACATTATTTGTTATTGGTTTGTTCAGGTTCTCTGTTTTTTCGTGATTCAATCTTGGTAGATTGTATGTACTGCAAAATTTATTCATTTCCTCCAGCTTTTTCAGTTTGTTAGTGTATAGTTGTTCATGATAGTTTCTGATGATCTTTTATATTTCTGTGGCATCAGTTGTAATGTCTCCTTTTTCATTTCTGATTTTGCTGTTCTAGCCTACTCTCAGTTTTTATTGGTTAGTCTACCAAGTGGTTTATCTATTTTAAAAAATCTTTTCAAAAATGAACTTCTCATTTTGTTGATCCTTTGTACCTTTAAAGTATCTATTTCACTTACTTCTGCTCTAAACTTTATTATTGCTTTTTTCCTGCTAATTTTGAGTTTGATTTGTTCTTGCTTTTCTAGTTCCTTGTGGTGCATCATTAAGCTGTTTATTTGAAAACTTTCCACTTTTTTAATGTAGGCTCTTATTGCTCTAAAATTCTCTCTTTGCGCTGATTTTGTTGCATTCCAAAGGTTTCGTATGTTGTATTTTGATTTTCATTTATTTTTAGACTTTTTATTCTCTCTTTAATTTCTTTCTGTTCATTCAGGGGTATGTTCTTTAATTTCCATGTATTTGTACAGTGTCCATATTTCCTCTTGTTACTAACTGCTAGTTTTATTCCCTTGCTGTCTGAGAAGATACTTGATATGACTTTGATTCTTTTAAATTTGTTGAGACTTTGTTTTGTTTTGTGTCTTAACATAAGGTCTATCTTGAAGAATGTTCCAGGTACTGAGGAGAGAAGTGTGTATTCTGTAGCTGTTGAATAAAATTTTTGCAAATGTCTATAAGGTCCATTTAGTTCTAATGTACAGTTTAAATTCAATATTTATGTGTTGATTTTCTGTCTAGATGATGTCTAATGTTGAGAGTGAGGTGTTGAAGTGGGGACTATTATTGTATTGAAGTCTACCTCTTCCTTTAAGTTTAAAAGTATTTGCTTTAAAAGTATGAGTGTTCCACAGTTGTACGTATATATGTTTAGAATAATAATGATAACAATTTCTTTGCCTCCTTCTACTATTTTTTACTTAAAGTATGTTTTATCTGATGTAATTGCAGCTGTTCCTGCTCACTTTTGGTTTCCAATTGCATGAAGTATCTTTTCCCACTTTTTCACTTTCACTCTGTATGTGACTTTACAGGTCAGATGAGTTTCTTGTAGGCAGCATGTAGTTGGTTCACTTTTTAATCCAGTCTGTATCTTTTAAGTGGAAAGTTTAATCCATTTACATTCAAGGCTATTATTGATATGTGGGGACTTATTCCTGTCATTTTGTTAATTGATTTCTGGTTCCTTTCTTTTCTTTTCTTCTTTCTTTCTTTCTTTCTTTCTTTCTTTCTTTCTTTCTTTCTTTC